>NC_086449.1:483257770-483596008 GCF_028390025.1 Pseudophryne corroboree | reverse complement strand
ATAACAGAAGGGGCGCAAAGAATAATCTAGACAATTGATTTATTAAATAATATGTTGTGTGTACATGTGATTTCACTTTATTTCAAAGCCTGATTGATAGCAATAGTGCAGAGTGGTTTTCAGTATCGTCTAGTTGTTTCTCCTGTTTGAAATAGGAGATTCATATAAGTTTATGCTTACACAGGTATAATTGACACTCAGCAGCTGAATTCATTTAAATTTTATCTCTATTAAGGTTCGATTGTTAAAGGTTTTATATGCACTATTAGCGCCAAGAGACATTTTTAAAGCAAAGAATAATCTGTTAATCATAAAAGAGGTCATTCTGACTATTGTAGGACTAAACATGATCTAAAATTGCAGCAATTTGGGTATGCAAGAATAATCATCACTGTAACAGAAGAAAAAAAATCTGTTGAAACTAAATACAAAGATGATAAAATAAATACGAGTCTATATATATATATATATATATATATATACATATATATATATGCAAACAAAGGGTGATGTCTAAGGGAGCTTATTTATAGTTATACCTTCCAGGATTTGACCACAATTCACTTAAAAAATTCAGATTTATTTATATAAAAATATTGAACAATCACAGTGAATGACAAATGGCTGACATAATTAAAATGCAGACATCAGATATAGAAACCGTATATTGCGGACAATTCGTTAATCCAATGTTGTTTTCTTAATTATTACATATCCGATGTTCTCATATCCGACCCAAACCCAACGCGTTTCGTCCAACCGGACTTCATCAGGGGCTCATTATCAAAAGGTCGGAAGAACATAAAAGAATGGGTGACCAATCAATGATCATATAAATCTCACAAAAAATCAGTAAAAACAAGCTTGCAATAACAGATGCAATAAAAATGCGCTGAATTCACAGCTAGATTTGTATTGAATATGCCAATTCGGTAAGGAAAATAGTAACACAATAATGCTGAATTCGCTATAGGCCACAATTTTGTTTATGTAGCAACTGCTCAGCAGGAAGAGTGGCTACTCCTAGTCACTGCTGATTAGGAGTAGCCACTCTTCCTGCTGAGCAGTTTCTACATAAGCTCCCTTAGACATCACCCTTTGTTTGCATTTGTATCTTTGTACTCCATCTAACAGGGAGTACGTCTTGAGGTTGAGCTCCATACATAGCGCTATTTTTAGGTCTACCCCCTTTTTTTTCATCTATATATATATATATATATATATATATATATATACATACACACCGATAGATATATAGATAGATATATATATATATATATATATATATATATATATATATAGATATATATATATATATATATATAGATAGACATATATATATATATATTTTAAAAAAGATGACTGCATGGAATAACCCAGTTGGCTCTGGCAAGAGAAATTTGGTCAAATTTCCCAATTACTGTAGGTAATAGAACAGCTTAAAAGGTCAATGGACTACATTGAGATCTGTAACCCATGCACCACTCTCACTATTAAAATTATGTGGATTACCTTATTGGTCGATTTTCTTTGCCATCATAAAGTGAGAATATCACCTCTAGCTCCTCTCCCAGGTTTGAGCACATTAAACTCTTCATTTGCACAAACAGGTGGTGACTGCTAGCTGGAACTGGAGTGTCTTTTTTCCGATGTCTGTGTTCCATCTGTGCAAAGAACAAATTAAGTCATGTACTTTCAACTATACTAGTACTAGTACTAGTAAATACAAAAATAAAACAAATAGTAAGAAAACACATGATGATAAAATAGGAATTTAATACCTGCCGGTAATTTATTTTCTCCTAGTCTGTAGTGGATACTGGGGTCTTGTACTTTAGTACCCTTGGGGTATAGATCAGGTCCACTGGAGCCTAGCACTTTAAAAACCTTTAGTGTGTGTAATGTGTGTGCTGGCTCCTCCCCTCTATGTCATTCCCAACAGACTCAGTCTATGAAAACTTTGCCAGAGGAGACGGACATAATATGAGAGAAGAAACATTAAAACAGTGGTGAGGCAACAAACCAACACACACCATAAATGAAAGGAGGGCGCTAACCAGAACAGAGGATAGCAACACCAACCCAACCAGGATAGCACCGCTATCCCAACAACATGATGAGACCGCAACGCCGGTCCAACCAAACAGTTACACAGGTAAGCAGAAACGAAGCACTGAGGAGGGTGCCCAGTATCCACTATGGACTAGGAGAAAAGAAATTACCGGTAGGTATTAAATTCCTATTTTCTCTTACGTCCTAGTGGATATTGGGGTCTTGAACCATGGGGAAGTCCCAAAGTTCCCAAAACGGGTGGGAGAGTGCGGAGACCCCTGCAAAACCGCCTGACCAATCTGAAGGTCATCCTTGGCCAGGGTATCGAACCGAATTTTACAAACGTGTTCGAACCAGACCAAGTAGCAGCTCGGTATAACTGTAGGGCCGACACTCCCCGCGCAGCCGCCCAGGAAGAGCCCACCGACCTTGTAGAGTTGGACTGAACAGACATCGGCAAAGCAGAGCCGCTGAAGTATATGCCTGTTGGATGGTCAACCGAAGCCAGCGAGCAATAGATTGCTTAGAAGCCGGCCGACCAACCATGGAGGCATCATAAAGGACAAACAGCGGGTCAGATTTCCAATGACGAGCCCACCTTTTCACATAACTCTTCAGGGCCCTGACCACATCCAGGGACTCAGGACCAATGGACGCATCAGACAACACTGGAACCACGATAGGTTGATTCACATGAAAGGCTGACACCACTTTTGGCAAGGAACTGAGTATGGGTCCTAAGTTCCGCATTGTCTTCATGAAATATCAAATAAGGGCTCTTACAGGATAAGGCCCCCAATTGAGACAACCGTCTGGCAGTCACCAATGCCAATAACTTCACCGTCTTCCAGGTGAGAAATTTTAACTCCACCCTATGAAAGGGTTCAAACCAGTCTGATTGGAGAAAGCACAGAACCGCATTGAGGTCCCAGGGAGCCGTGGGAAGTACAAAGGGCGGTTGCAAATGAAGAACTCCCTTCAAGAAAGTTTGTACTTCAGGCAACATGGCAAGTTGTTTCTGGAAGAAAAAAAGAGAGCGCATAAATCTGAACTTTGATGGAGCCTAACCGTAGGTCCATATCCACTCCTGCGTGTAGGAAAAGTAGAACACGATAAATTCTAAATTCCACGGGAGAAAACTTACTACCCTCACACCAGGAAACACACTTTTTCCAGATACGATGATAATGTTTCGATGTAACCATCTACCTGGCCTGGACCATGGTGGAAATGACCCTGGAGGGAAGACCTTTCCTAGCTAGAATTTCCCTCTCAACTTCCAAGCCATCAAACATAGCCACTGTAAGTCTGGATAGACGAACGGACCTTGTTGAAGAAGATCTTCTCGGAGAGGTAGAGGCCAGTGATCCTCTAGAGCCATGGTTAGGAGGTCCGAGTACCACGACCGTCGCGGCCAATCCGGGGCAATTAGAATGGCCTGAACGCTTTCCCTTCCTAGTCTTTTTGGGATTAGCGGTAGAGGAGGGAACAGGTACACAAACTGGTACCTCCATGGCATCGTCAGTGCGTCCACTGCAACAGTCTGTGGATTCCTCATTCTGGAACAGTAACGGCATAGCTTCTTGTTGAGTCGAGAAGCCATCAGATCTATCTGCGGACAGCCCCACCGGTGAATTAGCTGTTGAAACACCTGGGGATGTAGGCCCCATTTCCCCGGATGGAGGTCGTACCTGCTGAAGAAGTCTGTTCCCCAGTTGTCCACTCCTGGAATGAATATGGCTGAGATGCCCCTTGCGTTGGCCTCCAACCAGAGGAGGATTTTTGACACCTCCCGCATCGCCGCTCTGCTTCTTGTTCCCCCTTGTCGGTTTATGTACGTCACAGCCGTGGCGTTGTTCCGACTGAACCTGGATCGCCTGATCCTTCAGGAGATGAGACGCCTGCAGAAGAGCATTGTAAACTGCATTGAGTTCCCGGATGTTTAATCGGCAGAACAGACTCCTGTCTCGACCATATCCCCTTGAACTGGGCCCACTGGGTCACAGTCCCCCAACCCCGGATGCTGGCATCCGTTGTCAGTAAAGTTTATGAGTGGATATTGAAACTCCTGCCCTCCACCAGGTGAGGAACCTGTAGCCACCATAATAGAGAAATCCGGGCTTTCGGAGATAAGGTCACTTCCTGATGCATATGAAAGTAAGACCACGACCATTTGTCCAATAGATCCAGCAGAAATGGACGGGCATGGAATCTGTCGTATTGGATTACCTCGTTAGCAGCCACCATCTTGCCCAGTAATCGAATGCAAAGATGTATGGATACCTTGCAAGGACTGAGCACCGAGCGAACCATAGCCTGGATAGTCAAGGCCTTGTCCATGAGACACTGTGTCCAGAATCATTCCCAGGAACTGAAGACGTTGGGTCGGTTCCAGGTGAGATTTCTGAAAATTTAGGATCCGCCCATTATCCGTAAGTAGGCGAGTCATCAGATCGATGCTGTGCAGCAGACGCTCCTTGGACACAGCCTTTATGAGGAGATCGTCCAAGCAGGGGACTACAGTATGTTTACTCCCATCATGCACAGTTGCAGCATCATCTCCGCCATGACTTTAGTGAAGATCCTCGGAGCTGTGGATAATCCAAAGGGTAAGGCCTGAAACTGGAAATGATCATCCAATATGGCGAACCTGTGGTAAGTCTAATGAGGGGTCCACATGAGAATGTGTAGGTAAGCATCCTTGACATTCAGAGACACCAGGACACACCGCCTGCAGGGATTCCATCTTGAATTTGAACTCATGCAGATACTGGTTTAGAGACTTCAGGTTAAAGATGGGGAACACCGAACCGTCTGGTTTGGGAATGACAAAAATACTGGAGTAAAAACCCCTGTTGCGTAACGGAGGCGGTACTGTAACCACCACCCCTGTCTGCAAGAGTTTTTGAATAGCCTCTCGTAAGGTAACTTTTGCTGCGGGTAAAGCTGGTAAGCCCGACTGGAAAAATCTGTGAGGGAGTGTTTGAAATTCCAGCCGGTATCCTTGGGAAATGAGGTCCCTCACCCAACGATCCCAGCAGGATTCCGCCCACAAGTGGGCGAAATGTTGAAGGCAAGCACCTAACCTGAAAGTCGCCTTGCTGCTGGGCCAACCGTCACGCGGAAGGCTTAGCGGCAGGGGATCCAGTGTTCTGGTCCAGAGAGACAGCATTTGCAGGTTTACGGGACTTACCATGAGATCCTCTGGGAGTGGTGGAGACCCCTTGGCCCCTGCCTCTGAACCTTGCCACACGAAAGGACTGCAAGGAGGGTCCTGTGTAAGAACGTCTAGCAGGTGGCGCAGCAGACGGCAGATAGGTAGACTTACCCACCGTTGCTTTGGAGATCCATTTATTTAATTTGTCTCCAAACAAGGCATCACCTGTAAAGGGAATATTTTCTACACCCTTTTTGAAATTAGCATCTGCCAACCACTGATGTAACCACAGAGCTCTGCGCGCCGAAACAGCCATAGCAGTAGTGCGGCCATTTATCTTTCACCACTCCTTAATAGCCTCACTCATAAAATTTGCAGCATCCTGTATATGTTGCAGCAGAGTACTGACCTCATCCCGGGGCAGAGAGTCTAAACCATCAATAACATTATCTGACCACTTGACTACCCACCCTGGAAATCCACCCACAAACAATTGTGGGGCGTTGTGCTGTGCCTGCTGCCGTATATATTGCCTTGAGCGTGGTCTTAATCTTATGGTAAGCTGGCTCTTTTAGGGATATAGATCCTGGCACCGGGAGTACCAATTTCTTAGATAGTCTGTATACAGACGTATCGACTGACAGGGGAGTTTTCCCATACCTTCCTTTCCTCAGCTGGGAGGGGAAAAGTAGTTAAAAACCACTGAGGAATTTTACAAATATTTTTCAGGGTTTAACCATGCTTCCTTGACCAGGGAGTTTAACGCTTTAGACACAGGAAAAGTTGCTGAGGTCTTTGGTCTAACATTAAAATACAACTCCTCATCTGGCTCTGACTCCTGATCTGGTATGTGAAGAGCCTCTCTCACAGCAAAGATGAGGGCCTTCACCACTGGGGACAGAGAGCCGTCCTCATCCATATCATCATCATCTACATCAGGCTGATCAGAATGAGAATCAGACTGGAGCACCTGTGGCAGTGAGCATTTATGTGAAACCACTAGAGGAGGCTGAGAAGCCTTCTTGGTATCTGCTGCTTTGTCCACACAATCAATAGAGTGTTTTAATACCTGTATCTCTTTTCTAGCTGCAGCTAATTCTGAATTAACATTCTGAATCATGCTTTTAAAACTATCTAGCCAGTCAGGTGCCTGTGAACTTGTCAGGGTTGAGTTACAAGCAGCATACATTACCATGTCCACAGACATCTTACAAAACTGTATAAACAGCGCTGCCCACTGACCAACACCTCCACACAGACCCTAGAGAGCCCCTGGAGTGATACTGAGGAGCGGACACCAGCACACAAAACACAGCAGTACAAGTACAATGTGTAACTAAGTGTATGACCTGACAGTAGTGCAGCAGTGCTACCGCTGGCGTGCTCACCCCTATAACCCCCTGGTACAAACATAGAGACCTGTAGCAGCGTGCGTCTCTGGAGGAGCAGCGTGCATGCAGCCTTGATCCGCAGCAGCAGGAAATGGCGCCTTCCCGCCTCAGGTGCCGCTTCGGGAAGCCCCACCGCCTGTAATGGCGTGCGGTCCCTGATGAATAGTAGAATAGTCCCTGATGAATAGTATATACTGGCTATGTTAGAAATAACATCATAATATGCATACAGTACACACAATGCCTTTTTGTGACAGTGAGCACTGAGGGGCATCAGTTTGTCCACAGCAGGCACCGCAGCTCTGGGCCCGTGAACGCCACGTAACTTGCCGCTAAAACTGCACCAGGGACCCGCTAACCGGGACCCCAGTGTAACACTCATCGCACCTTATACTTCGGCATCTGTTAGAGGGTGGCAGCTAGCTGCTGGTGTGGGCACACATACTAACTATGTGTGATAAGTACCTCAGGAGCTCAGTGTCCTGTCAGCTGGGATTACGTACAATTAACCCTCAGGAGGTTGGTTCGGTCCCCCTCCAAGTCCCACGAAGCAGGTAGCCTGGCTGCCAACCAAAGCTACCTGATAATAATTAACTAAAATAAAAACAAAGGAAACTCTCTGGAACTCCAGAGAAATACACCTGGCTCCATGGGCACATTTTTCTTAACTGAGTCTGGTAGGAGGGGCATAGAGGGGAGGAGCCAGCACACACACACACACACTAAAGGTTTTTAAAGTGCTAGGCTCCAGTGGACCCGATCTATACCCCAAGGGTACTAAAGTACAAGACCCCAGTATCCACTACGACATAAGAGAAAAGATAATGAGATTGAATGGCTGGTGACTGTTTTGTGTGCAGCCAGGTTCACAGGAATTAAGTATTCGTTTGTCAGAAAGATCACTTAATTTGGTCATGCATTTCACTTAAACACTTCAAATAAACTTATTGTAGGTAAATATCCTTGCACTCATAATACAGAAGGTACGTTAAAGAGGGGTATCCAATTAATCACGGTCAATTACCACGGCTAATTGTATCATCAGGGGCTACCTCCTTAGCACCTAAAAGCCGGCGCGAGCACCATTTATCATACGCAACGAGTTTTAGTATTAACAACAGAATCTGGAATAAGTTCCCAGACCAATGTGTTAACACGTTCCATGGCAACCAAAAATGGGCCAGTTATCGAGGATTTTCTTATTGAGTTCAGGCTCAAAAAAAAAATTAATGTTAACTGCAGCCTGCGGGCTTCCTTCAGGGCTAATTCAATATAGATCAATTAGCCTATGGTAAATTACTGTAGCTAATTGAATTCCCCCTACATTTTCTTAATAGTAAGTGGCAAATAAGGATATGGATTCAACATATACAGTAGGGATCAATAGTTGTATGTATCCAAACGTATTAATGCAGTACATCTTTATGGGATCTTTATATCAAGCAATGATAACCCTCTTTATATAGTGTTTTTTTACATTATTACTGCTTCTTTCTATTTAACAAGAATAAAACTGCCTACAAATCACAGACTTCTCCTGTGGTCCCTCCAGTCTCTCATTATATCAAAGTTCTCATAACAGGCTACAGGGACAGAGAAGTGTGTGTTCGAGTTAAATGTCAAATCAAGTAGGCTAAAAATGTAATGTAATTTTAGGATGGCATCATGAGTACTCGATCCTTATTGGCCTTATCCTTATTGGCTTGCACATGCCTAGTATTGAGACAAGGGCACTGCTTTCCTCCCACAATCCAAAATGTTACTTATTTAGCATAGACTAATTGGCTTCTGGCAAAAAGTTAACCTTTACCGTTTGTGTGTGTGTGCGCATGTAGTAGTGAATACAGAGTGTAAGCTGTACTGGGGCACTGACTGATGGACAAATATCCTCTGTAAAGCGCTGCAGAATGTGTGCGCGCTATATAAATAACTGCCAATAAATAAAATATGTTTACTAGGCATGCTTAGTAATGTTTCCAGTTTCTCAATATAAAGAAGCCTTGCATTGGAACATTAAGTAAAGATTGTTTTTAAAAATGTAGAGGATTCAAATTTCATAAATTGCAGTGGTACAACATTCTGTATCACTGTGATAAGCGGTGATAAAGAATGGTAAGTACCGCAAACAATTAGAGGGTCTATGATAAAAAAAAAAAAGAATTTTGTACTTCTGGTTAAATCCTTTTCTCTAAATCATTTGGGGTTACTACTAACACAAAATGTGCATTGCAGCATTTAGCACTGTACATGATAAAACTAATTTGTAAAGTAGCCCCTGCCCTATATAATTCCTCCTTGCAATAGCTACTTATTTCTTTATTAACAAGGTCACTAGGATAAGACCAAAATAAAGAATTGTAGATATATTGGCATGTCTGGCTGTGTGTACGGGAACCTGCCAACTGCATGCTGTGCGGGCAAATTCAAAAGCCCACCCCGTTGTGATGTCTGCATACTGAGCAGCAAATTGGTAAGTGTGTATGCTTACTAAAATGACCGCTACTTTCGGTGGATCTATCGGCATAGTGTGTACCCAGCCTTACTGTAACCAAAGAGCCATGAAGGGTGGTACCACATTGTCTCCCAAATGTATTCAGAGAAAAAGATTAAAAGGTTAGTACAAAAAACAATTTTCTCCCACATCCTCAATGAAGGGCACTATAAACTTAGGGATGTTCCAAAGCTGTTACTAAGTAACTAGGGGGTAATTCCAAGTTGATCGTAGCAGGAAATTTTTTAGCAGTTGGGCAAAACCATGTGCACTGCAGGGGAGGCAGATATAACATGTGCAGAGAGAGTTAGATTTGGGTGTGGTGTGTTCAATCTGCAATCTAAATTGCAGTGTAAAAATAAAGCAGCCAGTATTTACCCTGCACAGAAACAATATAACCCACCCAAATCTAACTCTCTCTGCAAATGTAATATCTGCACCCCCTGCAGTGCACATGGTTTTGCCCAACTGCTAAAAAATTTCCTGCTGCGATCAACTTGGAATTACCCCCTAAGTAAGAGTACACTCTACAAAGTTGTGGGAGACAAAACATTAACCAAAGCCAATTACTTGGAAGATTGGAGACAGACCAATATACACTGTAACATTTCGGAACTACAGTGCATCCAGAAAGTATTCACAGCACTTTCTCCAGATTTTGTTATGTTATAGCCTTATTCCAAAATGGAATAAATTAATTTTTCCCCCTCAAAATTCTACACACAATACCCCATAATCACAATGTGAAAAAAGTTTTTTGTGATTTTTGCAAATTTATTAAAAATAAAAAACTAAGAAATCACATGTACATAAGTATTCACAGCCTTTGCCATGGAGCTCCAAATTGAGCCCAGGTGCATCCTGTTTCCACTGATCATCCTTGAGATGTTACAACAGCTTAATTGGAGTCCATCTGTGGTAAATTCAGTTGATTGGACATGATATGGAAAGGCACACACCTGTCTATATAAGGTCCCACACTTGACAGTGCATGTCTGAGCACAAACCAAGCATGAAGTCAAAAGGAATTGTCTGTAGACCTCCGAGAAAGGATTGTCTCGAGGCACAAATCTGGGGAAGGGTACAGAAAAATATCTGCTACTTTGAAGGTCCCAATGAGCACAATGGCCTCTATCATCCTTAATGGAAGACGTTCGGAAACCACCAGGACTCTTCCTAGAGCTGGCCGGCCGTCTAAACTGAGCAATCGAGGGAGAAGGACCCTAGTCAAGGAGGTGACCAAGAACCCAATGGTCACTCTGACAGAGCTACATCATTCCTCTGCAGCAATCCACCAATCAGGCCTGTATGGTAGAGTGTCCAGACGGAAGCCACTCCTTAGTAAACAGCACATGGCAGCCCGCCTGGAGTTTGCCAAAATGCACCTAAAGGACTCTCAGACCATGAGAAACAAAATTCTCTGGTCTGATGAGACAAAGACTGAACTCTTTGGCGTGACTGCCAGGCATCATGTTTGGAGGAAACCAGGCACTTCTCATCACTAGGCCAATACCATCCCTACAGTGAAGCATGGTGGTGGCAGCATCATACTGTGGGGATGTTATTCAGTGGCAGGAACTGGAATACTAGTCAGCATAGAGGGAAAGATTAATGCAACAATGTACAGAGACATCCTGGATAAAAACCTGCTCCAGAGAGTTCTTGACCTCAGACTGGGGAGACGGTTCATCTTTCAGCAGGACAATGGCCCTAAGCACACAGCCAAGACATCAAAGGAGTGGCTTCAGGACAATTCTGTGAATGTCCTTGATTGGCTCAGTCAGAGCCCAGACTTGAATCCGATTGAACATCTCTGGAGAGATCTGAAAATGGCTGTGTACCAATGCTTTCCATCCAACCTGATAGAGCTTGAGAGGTGCTGCAAAGAGGAATGGGTGAAACTGCCCAAAGATAGGTGTGCCAAGCTTGTGGCATCATATTCAAAGACACTTGAGGCTGTAATTGCTGCCAAAGGTGCATCAACAAAGTATTGAGCAAAGGCTGTGAATACTTATGTACATGTGAGTTCTTAGTTTTTTTTATTGTTAATAAATTTGAAAAAATCTGAAAAACACTTTTTTTTACATTGTCATTATGGTGTATCATGTGTAGAATTTTAAGAGAAAAAATTATTTATTCCATTTTGGAATAAGGCTGTAACATAACAAAATGTGGAAAAAGTGAAGCGCTATGAATACTTATCGGATGCACTGTATGGACAGGTAATTTGTCCAGCTAGGGGTATGATCAATACCACGACATCCAGAAAGATCTGATAACCTGAAAGATCTGATCACAAAGTGAACCAACAGAGACACATACAGTATAAAGACAAATATTTCACACACACAAAAAAAAAAGTATATTATATTATATACACACACACACACACACACACACACACACACACACACACTTCACTCATACTTACTTACCAATTTATATAATTCAGTAACGCTAATGTCTTCTGGATCAACCATAGCAAACTCTTTCCTTGGAACCAAATCTAGTCCAAGCTGCCTATAAAATGTGAAGAAAATCAAAACATCCTTAAATAGCAAGTTACAGTGTGTTGCCCCACATGATACTAGAAGCTCACCAATACACTCCTCCCAGCATTAGAAACAGCTAAAAAAGCACTTTGAGTTCATAGACTTGTGTATTTACCTCATTTGGGGTTTTCTAACAAACATCAAACGTACTAACACAGAAAGCAATAAAATATGTACACGTTTTGTACCACAGTATATTATTATTATTATCCTTTATTTATATGGCGCCACAAGGGTTCCGCAGCTCCCAATTACAGAGTACATAAATAATCTAACAGGAAAACAGCAACTTACAGTTGATGACAGTATAGGACAAGTACAGGGTAAATAAACATAGTTACATCAGCAGATGACACTGGAATAAGTATCAGCTGGCAGAAGACTGCTGGATGTGGTACAGTTGAAGATTATTAAAGTAAGACAAAGGATAAGCTCGTAAGAGCCTACAATCTCAAGTATATAGTAGTACCTAAAAGATATCCATTCTTTGACATAAAAAATTATATATGCAGACAGAGACTTAAATCCAAAAATGCCCCCAAATTTTATATTGCATCACTGTTTGCTCCAGCAAATGCAGACACAAGTACACTAACATTTTCTATTACAAGATATTGTTGTATGTAAAAATGGAATCAACTAAGGCACATACATGTATTACTATAACTATGTCAGTAAAATCAGAGTATTGATCGCCACAATTTGAAAAATGCTTAAGAGAATTGGGGGTATATGCAATTCACGGCGAATCGCGGCAAATTATCGCCGTTTTTAAATTCGACACAATTCACCATATTCAATGAAAAACGGATTCGACAGTCCCGCGGGCGAAAAACGGCCGATTTGCCGGATTTTGCCGCGATTTTAAAAAACGGGAAAAAACGGGAAAAACCCGGGGGAAAAAATGGCGTGGGGTCCCCCCTCCAAAGCATAACCAGCCTCGGGCTCTTCGAGCTGGTCCTGGTTCCAAAAATGCGGGGGAAAAATTGGGCAGGGATCCCCCGTATTTTTAAAACCAGCACCGGGCTCTGCGCCTGGTGCTGGTGCAAAAAATACGGGGGACAAAAAGAGTAGGGGTCCCCCGTATTTTTTACACCAGCATCGGGCTCCACTAGCTGGACAGATAATGCCACAGCCGGGGGTCACTTTTATGCAGTGCCCTGCGGCCGTGGCATTAAATATCCAACTAGTCACACCTGGCCGGGGTACCCTGGGGGAGTGGGGACCCCTTCAATCAAGGGGTCCCCCCCCCCAGCCACCCAAGGGCCAGGGGTGAAGCCCGAGGCTGTCCCCCCCATCCAATGGCTGCGGATGGGAGGCTGATAGCCTAGAGTAAAATGACAAGAATATTGTTTTTTCCAGAAGAACTACAAGTCCCAGCAAGCCTCCCCCGCAAGCTGGTACTTGGAGAACCACAAGTACCAGCATGCGGGAGAAAAACGGGCCCGCTGGTACCTGTAGTTCTACTGGAAAAAAAATACCCAAATAAAAACAGGACACAGACACCGTGACAGTAAAACTTTATTTCATACTGCCGACACACACATACTTACCTATGTTCACACGCCGACATCGGTCCTCTTCTCCATGTAGAATCCACGGATACCTGAAAAGAAAAGATCAAGGGGGGTAATTCCAAGTTGATCGCAGCAGGATTTTTGATAGCAGTTGGGCAAAACCATGTGCACTGCAGGGGAGGCCGATATAACATTTGCAGAGAGAGTTAGATTTGGGTGGGTTATTTTGTTTCTGTGCAGGGTAAATACTGGCTGCTTTATTTTTACACTGCAAATTAGATTGCAGATTAAACACACCACACCCAAATCTAACTCTCTCTACACATGTTATATCTGCCTCCCCTGCAATGCACATGGTTTTGCCCAACTGCTATCAAAAATCCTGCTGCGATCAACTTGGAATTACCCCCAATATACTCACCTCAGCCAGGGTCCAGAGATAAATCCACGTACTTGGCAAAAAAAGAAAACGGACACACGGACCATGCCGAACTGAAAGGGGTCCCATGCTGACACGAGACCCCTTACCCCGAATGCCGGGACACCACGTGACTCCTGTCACTGAAGTCCCTTCAGCCAATCAGGAAGCGCTACTTCCGTGGCGCTCACCTGATTGGCTGTGCGCTGTCCGAGCTGTCAGACAGCGCATCGCACAGCTCCGTCCATTATATTCAATGGTGGGAACTTTGCGGCTAGCGGTGAGGTCACCCGCAGGTCAGCGGCTGACCGCAGGTAACCCCCGCAGACGGCAAAGTTCCCACCATTGTAAGTAATGGAGAAAGCTGTGCGATGCGCTGTCACAGCACAGACAGCGCACAGCCAATCAGGTGAGCGCCACGGAAGTAGCGCTTCCTGATTGGCTGAAGGGACTTCAGTGACAAGAGTCACGTGGTGTCCCGGCATTCGGGGTAAGGGGTCTCATGTGTCAGCATGGGACCCCTTTCAGTCCGGTGGTCCGTGTGTCCGTTTTCTTTTTTTGCCAAGTACGTGGATTTATCTCTGGACCCTGGCTGAGGTGAGTATATTGATCTTTTCTTTTCAGGCATCCGTGGATTCTACATGGAGAAGAGGACCGATGTCGGCGTGTGAACATAGGTAAGTATGTGTGTGTCGGCAGTGTGTAATAAAGTTTTACTGTCACGGTGTCTGTGTCCTGTTTTTATTTGGGTATTTTTTTTCCAGTAGTACTACAGGTACCAGCGGGCCCGTTTTTCTCCCGCATGCTGGTACTTGTGGTTCTCCAAGTACCAGCTTGCGGGGGAGGCTTGCTGGGACTTGTAGTACTACTGGAAAAAACAATATTCTTGTCATTTTACTCAAGGCTATCAGCCTCCCATCCGCAGCCCTTGGATGGGGGGGGGACAGCCTCGGGCTTCACCCCTGGCCCTTGGGTGGCTGGGGGGGGGGGGACCCCTTGATTGAAGGGGTCCCCACTCCCCCAGGGTACCCCGGCCAGGGGTGACTAGTTGGATATTTAATGCCACGGCCGCAGGGCACTGTATAAAAGTGACCCCCGGCTGTGGCATTATCTGTCCAGCTAGTGGAGCCCGATGCTGGTGTGAAAAATACGGGGGACCCCTGCTCGTTTTGTCCCCCGTATTTTTTGCACCAGCACCAGGCGCAGAGCCCGGTGCTGGTTTTAAAAATACGGGGGATCCCTGCCCAATTTTTCCCCGCATTTTTAGAACCAGGACCAGCTCGAAGAGCCCGAGGCTGGTTATGCTTTGGAGGGGGGACCCCACGCCATTTTTTTTTATTATTTTACCGTTCCAGCACTAAAAAAAAAAAAAAAAAATTATAATAATAATAATATTTAAAAAAATATATAAATAATACTTGTGCCTCCAAAAAAAAAAAAAAGTACCTAATCCCTTCTAATATAAATAGATATGCTATTCCCCAAAAAAAAAACACCAAAAAAAAAACATGTTTAAATTTTTTTTTATTGTTTTCACCCTCCAAAGTGTGGCGGATTGAAAATGACGAATTTACTGTCTAAAAGCACTGCTGTCGAATTTCCAAACTTGAATTGAATATGCTATTGTCGAATTGCAGCACTTGTATCATTGCAGAAAAGTCGAATTTGCAAAAAGTCGAATTTCAAAAAGTCGAATTTTGAAAGTCCGTTTTTTTGACGGAAAGCACTGAATTGCATTGACGATTTTTTGTTTTTTGCCAAAATGACCCGAAATTCGACAATTTCGGGAATTCGACCGCAATTGCATATACCCCTTAGATTCAGTATTTAACAGGTGTAATGCTTCTATTAACATTTAATTATCAGTACTTTAACATATACAAAGCTGTAATATAGTGACAAATGGGACAAAAAACAGGTACTGTTGTCTTTTTTTTTTCAGAAGCATCAATTAAGCAGATAAAAGTAGGTGACTGGATCATGGAAGAAGTACAAACAGGGATAAACAACTTTTTTTTTTTTTTTCTCAATCCTATTCTTACTTTCATACATTACTATGATGAGGGAGGGAAAAAAAAGAGTAATTACACTAGTAATCCCTACTTTTTTTAATTGTGGAAAAACTGAAAATGTCTTTGCACATAAGTGGAGTTCTTAGTATATATGATAGATACTCTGTAATTTGCCACAGGCTAATTGATCTCCTGGGGCTATCCTATTAGCCTCCCGAATGCAGCCTGCCAGCAGTTCGTATTGTGAATTATTTTTTTTCGGGACCTCAGCAGGCTCCGGAAAATCTAGCCTTTTTTTGCGATGCCAGCCGTGTTAACACATAGGTCTGTGAACTTATCACGGATTCTACTTTCTAACGTACGAAAACCAAAAATGTAACGGGCGCAAAAAATTGTCTGAAAAAGCTTGAGGCTACTCTTTTTTGGATCCTTTACACTTCCAGGGCTAATTGAATTCCCCCCCCCCCCGCCATGTATTTCACAGATCAAATAACTTACATTACTACTGGCTTTGTAAATCATTAATCTTACATTTATGGTAGACATAATTCACAATGTCCCATTATGAAAAACAACAGTAAAGCAAAGTGCATTGTTGTAAATAACACGGTACATTATTGAGAATAAAACAAATTAAAAATTGTTCAAAAATCTAGAAATCAACATTTCCGTATTTAGATAAACATTATAACATTACATTGAAACTGGTATTTTCCAACAAGTGACAAGAATTCTCTAGAATGGCATTCAGTTTTGCAACCACCACATTAATAATAAATACTGTATCCTAGGGGGATCTGCATAAAACCAAGCAACAGCACAGCATGAGCCTAGAAACTAAATCTATACAGTTGGAATATAGAAATAATAACTTTCATTTTCCATCAGTGCATCCATCATCTTAGTAAAATAGTGCTGGAGTCTAGATTCACAATAATAAATGGAATTCTTGTGACATGAACACATGAAACTGACAGATAATATGCCAGCTTCATACATTACTCATATAGATCATATTTAAATATGACTACTTGTGCAGGTAAGCAATTAAGGGGCAGCTGTGGCGGAGCTATTCAATTACTGTCACTAATTTAGTGCATTAAGTGTAATCTCTGGCTTACCGCACGGGGCAACTCCATAGCTTCGGGCACTTAACCCTGAAGCTATGGGTTAACGCGAGTTAGCTGTAGGCTTACCGCACATGAAAACTGACCAGTAACTGAATAGCTCCGTGCGCTGGAAAAATAAGAATTTACTTACCGATAATTCTATTTCTCGGAGTCCGTAGTGGATGCTGGGGTTCCTGAAAGGACCATGGGGAATAGCGGCTCCGCAGGAGACAGGGCACAAAAAGTAAAGCTTTAGGATCAGGTGGTGTGCACTGGCTCCTCCCCCTATGACCCTCCTCCAAGCCTCAGTTAGGATACTGTGCCCGGACGAGCGTACACAATAAGGAAGGATTTATGAATCCCGAGTAAGACCCATACCAGCCACACCAATCACACTGTACAACCTGTGATCTGAACCCAGTTAACAGTATGATAACAGCGGAGCCTCTGAAAGATGGCTCACAACAATAATAACCCGATTTTTGTAACTATGTACAAGTATTGCAGATAATCCGCACTTGGGATGGGCGCCCAGCATCCACTACGGACTCCGAGAAATAGAATTATCGGTAAGTAAATTCTTATTTTCTCTATCGTCCTAGTGGATGCTGGGGTTCCTGAAAGGACCATGGGGATTATACCAAAGCTCCCAAACGGGCGGGAGAGTGCGAATGACTCTGCAGCACCGAATGAGAGAACTCCAGGTCCTCCTTAGCCAGGTTATCAAATTTGTAGGATTTTACAAACGTGTTTGCCCCTGACTAAATAGCCGCTCGGCAAAGTTGTAAAGCCGAGACCCCTCGGGCAGCCGCCCAAGATGAGCCCACCTTCCTTGTGGAATGGGCATTTACATATTTTGGCTGTGGCAGGCCTGCCACAGAATGTGCAAGCTGAATTGTATTACACATCCAACTAGCAAAAGTCTGCTTAGAAGCCAGAGCACCCAGTTTGTTGGGTGCATACAGGATAACAGCAAGTCAGTTTTCCTGACTCCAGCCGTCCTGGAACCTATATTTTCAGGGCCCTGACCACATCTAGCAACTTGGAGTCCTCCAAGTCCCTAGTAGGCGCAAGACACCACAATAAGCTGGTTCAGGTGAAACACTGACACCACCTTAGGGAGAGAACTGGGGACGAGTCCGCAGCTCTGCCCTGTCCGAATGGACAAACAGATATGGGCTTTTTTGAGAAAAAAACCACCAATTTGACACTCGCCTGGTCCAGGCCAGGTCCAAGAGCATGTTCACTTTTCATGTGAGATGCTTCAAATCCACAGATTTGACTGGTTTTAAACCAATGTGTTTTGAGGAATCCCAGAACTACGTTGAGATCCCACAGTGCCACTGGAGGCACAAAAGGGGGTTGTATATGCAATACTCCCTTGACAAACTTCTGGACTTCAGGAACTGAAGCCAATTCTTTCTGGAAGAAAAATCGACAGGGCCGAAATTTGAACCTTAATGGACCCCAATTTGAGGCCCATAGACACTCCTGTTTGCAGGAAATGCAGGAATCGACCGAGTTGAAATTTCTTCGTGGGGCCTTCCTGGCCTCACACCACGCAACATATTTTCGCCACATGTGGTGATAATGTTGTGCGGTCACCTCCTTTCTGGCTTTGACCAGGGTAGGAATGACCTCTTCCTGAATGCCTTTTCCCTTAGGATCCGGCGTTCCACCGCCATGCCGTCAAACGCAGCTGCGGTAAGTCTTGGAACAGACATGGTACTTGCTGAAAAAGTCCCTTCTTAGCGGCAGAGGCCATAAGTCCTCTGTGAGCATCTCTTGAAGTTCCGGGTACCAAGTCCTTCTTGGCCAATCCGGAGCCATGAGTATAGTTCTTACTCCTCTACGTCTTATAATTCTCAGTACCTTAGGTATGAAAAGCAGAGGATGGAACACATACACCGACTGGTACAATCACGGTGTTACCAGAACGTCCACAGCTATTGCCTGAGGGTCTCTTAACCTGGCGCAATACCTGTCCCGTTTTTTGTTCAGACGGGACGCCATCATGTCCACCTTTGGTAATTCCCAACGGTTTACAATCATGTGGAAAACTTCCTCATGAAGTTCCCACTCTGCCGGGTGGAGGTCGTGCCTACTGAGGAAGTCTGCTTCCCAGTTTCCATTCCCGGAATGAAACACTGCTGACAGTGCTATCACATGATTTTCCGCCCAGCGAAAAGTCCTTGCAGTTTTTGCCACTGCCCTCCTGCTTCTTGTGCCGCCCTGTCTATTTACGTGGGCGACTGCCGTGATGTTTTATCCCACTGGATCAATACCGGCTGACCTTGAAGCAGAGGTCTTGCTAAGCTTAGAGCATTATAAATTTACCCTTAGCTATATTTATGTGGAGAAAAGTCTCCAGACTTGATCACACTCCCTGGAAATTTTTTCCTTGTGTGACTGCTCCCCAGCCTCTCGGGCTGGCCTCCGTGGTCACCAACATCCAAAACTGAATGCCGAATCTGCGGCCCTCTAGAAGATGAGCACTCTGTAACCACCACAGGAGAGACACCCTTGTCCTTGGATATAGGGTTATCCGCTGATGCATCTGAAGATGCGATCCGGACCATTTGTCCAGCAGATCCCACTGAAAAGTTCTTGCATGAAATCTGCCGACTGGAATTGCTTCGAAGGAAGTCACCATTTTTTTTTTTACCATGGCCCTTGTTTTAACCCTGTTTCTGTAGTGCAGTGCAGGGGAGAGCCTGGGAGCCTTCCCTCCAGCCTTTCTGTGAGGGAAAATGGCGCTGTGTGCGGAGGAGATAGGCCCCGCCCCTTTTTCGGCGGCCTCGTCTCCCGCTCTTAACGGATTCTGGCAGGGGTTAAATATCTCCATATAGCCCCCGGAGGCTATATGTGAGGTATTTTTAGCCAAAAACAGGTTTTCATTGCCTCCCAGGGCGCCCCCCTTCCAGCGCCCTGCACCCTCAGTGACTGCCGTGTGAAGTGTGCTGAGAGGAAATGGCGCACAGCTGCAGTGCTGTGCGCTACCTTAAGAAGACTGAGGAGTCTTCATGCCGCCGATTCTGGGCCTTCTTCTTGTTTCAGCATCTGCAAGGGGGCCGGCGGCGAGGCTCCGGTGACCATCCAGGCTGTACCTGTGATCGTCCCTCTGGAGCTAATGTCCAGTAGCCAAAGAAGCCAATCCATCCTGCACGCAGGTGAGTTCACTTCTTCTCCCCTAAGTCCCTCGTTGCAGTGATCCTGTTGCCAGCAGGACTCACTGTAAAATAAAAAACCTAAGCTAAACTTTTCTAAGCAGCTCTTTAGGAGAGCCACCTAGATTGCACCCTTCTCGGCCGGGCACAAAAATCTAACTGGGGCTTGGAGGAGGGTCATAGGGGGAGGAGCCAGTGCACACCACCTGATCCTAAAGCTTTACTTTTTGTGCCCTGTCTCCTGCGGAGCCGCTATTCCCCATGGTCCTTTCAGGAACCCCAGCATCCACTAGGACGATAGAGAAAACGGAATGGTCCTTTGGCAAAGGGGCATAGCCACACCACAGTACCACCAATTCAAATTATACTGCACAGTAGTGTAACTTATTCACATTACACCACACAGTAGTGATGCTCTTACAAATAACACCCACACAGCAATGCTCCTTACACATTACGCCCACACAGTAGTAGTGCCCTTACAACTTACACCCACACAGCAATGCTCCTTACATATTACACCCACACAGTAGTAGTGCCCTTACACATTATGCCCACACAGCACATATAGCACTACAGAATCAGTGTTCCTTAACTTAGATGCTGGCTTGCCTGAATCCTGGCCCTCCAGTCCTGCTGCCCGCCCAAACACTGCAGCTCCTTGGCGCATGGCACTATGGGAATGGGTTAGGAGAGACGTTATGATGTCTCTCCTAGTCCCACATGACATTGCAGGAGACGGGACAGAGCTCACGGAAAAAGGAGCCAGATGCAACCGCTACATACATTAGACCGGGCAGTGGTACAGCTGGCAGCTGCTCATAGTACATAGGTGATTGCTGGTGGACATGACCGGGTCTCTGCCCACAGGGCATATACACTGTGCGCTGATCACCGTCCACACCATCCTAGTTACGGCTCTGGCTCTGAATTCTACTACAGAACAACGGGGGTAATTCCAAGTTGATTGCAGCAGGAATTTTGTTAGCAGTTGGGCAAAACCATGTACACTGCAAGGGAGGCAGATGTAACATGTGCAGAGAGAGTTAGATTTGGGAGATGTGTATTCAAACGGAAATCTAAATTGCTGTGTAAAAATAAAGCAGCCAGTATTTACCCTGCACAGAAACAAAATAACCCACTCAAATCTAACTCTCTCTGCAAATGTTATATCTTCCCACCCTGCAGTGCATATGATTTTGCCCAACTGCTAACAAATTTGCTGCTGCGATCAACTCAGAATTACCCCCAACGTGTTACCCCCAACGTGAGCTCATTCTGTAGTATATTCACCTGGTCACCACACATTTATCCTAACATCATAACGTACACACTTCAGTATGGTAAAATTTACTAATGTCTCAAATTAAAATTATTTCCTATTGTATACAGTATATGATGATGACAACCATAATTAATATAACTGCACTCAATTTAGGTGCTGAGTAAAAAAGAAAACATGCACTGTTTGCACTTATTGTATACAAAAGCAGCATAAATAACTGGATTAATGGGGCATTCATTTACCAAATGGGATGTTTCTTTTTCTGCTGCAATGCAAAGCAATTAAATCACCAGTGAGTTTATGATTACTTAACTCATATGAGAAGAAAGGCTTTTTATTGTATACAACTGTAATATTATGACTTATCAGAATGTTTAAAGGTTCTATATTACTTCTGTGCACAAAAATGGTGCATAACAAGAAAACTGTAACATCAATATAGTCATTCTTAAGCACTTGGGGGCATATTTACTAAAGTGCAGGTTCATAGAAGTGGATATGTTGCCCATAGCAACCAATCAGATTATACTTATCATTTATCTAGCACCTACTGCAGAGATATTAGCTAGAATTTGATTAGTTGCTATCGGCAACATCTCCACTTCCATAAACCAGCATTTTAGTAAATATATCCACTGGTTTCCAGCTGTAATAAACCTCACATGGTGCCAATAAAGCTTAAGTACATAGGGTGTTTATACCCCTCTATGGACAATCCACATTCACCCCTTGACAAAGTGCTTTACAGCATGAAACTCGCTTTTGAGAATGCCTAGCTTTAAGTACCGTCATGCCACTTCCAGTTCCCGTCAGTGTGCCACTACCGGTCTACGTAGGAGCGGGCAATGGGAGCAATGGCACGAAGAGACCGCAAAGAGCACTGACAGCATTTGGGAACCTGCCACAGAACTTTCAATATTTAATCCACAGAAACACACTGGCCTGATTCAGAGGCGGTATGCTGCTGCCCATGCCCATCACTTTTCCCCATCTTTCTAATACTGTCTGAGTCAATGACAGCAGCATCTTTGTGTGCACACTCAGAGTAACGCATGCCCTCAATTACATGACCATCGGCACTGTGTGTGCCTCTGAATCAGTGCACTGTGGCAGATCACTTCTTTCTTATCCAAAACACACTTTATTTCTAACAGAGCATAAACAATCAAATGTGCTTCATTTATCATTTTCATTATATGTGTTTTTAGATATGATCAAGTCATATTTTAAGATATGGTGTAGGAAAGAGGGGTTTGTATTCCTGGAACACTGGGCGGACTTCTCCGTCAGGCGCCATCTTTTTTGTTGCGATGGATTGCACCTGAATGAGGAGGTAGCAGCAGTGCTGCTAACCCAAAGGATAGTTAGAAGGTTGGAGGAGATTTTAAACTAGGTGTCTGGGGGGAGGGTTTAGCTAGAAGCTATGGGTCAAGTAGTGAGAATAGTAAGGATGGAGGTAGTGAGCTGAATGAGGGTGGAGAAGGGTGGAGGGAAAGAGCAGCCGACAAGGGTATTACCAAAACGCAAATTAACTTTGAATATGGATCGCCAACAATGCATACAGAAAAGTATGTTCCTAGAATAAGAGGGAATACTAATCTTAATTGTATGTATGTTAATGCTAGAAACCTTGCAGGGAAAAAGGGGGAACTAGAAGTCCTTCCAGCAAACAATGATATTATATGTATTACTGAAACTTTGTGGGACGAACCTCATAATTGGACTGTTAATCTGGAGGTTTATACGTTGTTCAGGGGAGATAGATTAAATAAAAGGGGTGGAGGGATATGTTTCTATGTAAAGCCTTTTTTAAAACCTGATAAAAAGGAAGACATTTGCGATGGGACGGGAAATATTGTGGGGCTTTATGGGTATCAATTGCATATAGACCGGTAACAGATTTTAACTATCTAAAGATTAATTGGACAAATGACTCATGTAAAACTACTAGGGGTAATAAGTTTTTAAACACACTAAATGATCACTACTTACTTCAACTAATTGAAACTGAATCAACTAATCAAAATGGAAAAGCTAATAGCAAAAGAAAGTAATTTGCCCCCAAAAAATTTTTAAATACATCAACAGCAACAGATTAAAGAAGGAGTATAGGCTTCCGAAAAATCAAGTTGAGCGTCCTAATCAAAACCGACATTGACATAGTGGAAAAATTAAACAGGTTTTGCTCATCTGTATTCACAAGAGAGAACAAGATACGTGATTTACGCATAACCTCAGCAATGATAATGTCCCACTGCTAAATGCTTATTTAAGTGAGGAAGTAGTCTGTGACCAATTAAAAAAATATTAAGATTAATAAATCATCTGGTCCCGACGGAATTCACTCAAGGGTTCTCATGGAGCTGCACTCTGAATTAGCAAGACTTCTATATTTGATTTTCATTGACTCACTTACTGTACATCAGGCATGGTACTGAAAGACTGGCGTATAGCAGAAGTATTTAAAAAGGGAAGTAAATCTGAACCGGGTGATTGTAGACCAGTAAGTCTTACATCTATAGTGGGGAAAGTACTGGAGGGTATTTTAAAGGTATAGTATATGGGAGTTCCTTGAAGCCAATGAGGTTATTAATAGGAACCAACAAGGATTTGTGAAGGATAGAGCATGTCAAACTAACATAATAGGCTTTTATGAAACAGTAAGTGCGAACCTAGATCAGGGTAAAGAGATGGATGAAATCTTTTTAGATTTTGCTAAAGCTTTCAATACAGTACCTCACATGAGACTTATCTATAAATTAAGAGAACTTGGGCTAGGGAGCACAATATGCACTTGGGTTAGAAATTGGTTGGATAAAAGGGAGCAGCGAATGGTGGTAAATGGAACTTTTTAGAAATGGACTGACGTACTAAGTGGTGTGCCACAAGGGTCTGTACTTGGACCACTACTGTTAAACATTTTCATAAATGATCTAGAGGTAGGTCGAGAGAGCATGGAGTAATTTTTTGCAGACAATACTAAACTGTGTAAGGTTATAAATTTGCAGGGAGATGCAGAGTCTCTTCAGAACGACTTATTTAAACTGGAAGCATGGGCAGCAAAATGGAGAATGAGGTTCAATATAGATAAATGTAAGGTAATGCACTTTGATAGCAAGAACATACATACTACCTACACAATAAATGGGGAAAACTAGGGGATTCTGTATTGGAAAAAGATCTAGGTGTTCACATAGATAACCTTAGCAGTAGTAGCCAAATTAGGAATGCAGCAAAAAAAGGCAAACAAGGTATTAGCATGCATAAAGCGGGGAATTGATGCAAGGGATGAGAGTGTTATACTCCCATTATATAAATCACTAGCGAGGCCACATCTCGGATACTGTGCACAATTATGGGCACCATACTATAAAAAGGATATCCTGGAACTAGAAAATGTTCAGAGACGGACAACCAAATTGATTAAGGGGATGGAGATGCTAGAATACAAGGAAAGGTATGCACTGGAGAAAAGGAGATTAACAGGGAATATGATTAACATTTACAAATATATAAGGGAACAATACACAAAGGTAGCCGGGGATTTGTTTTCGGTAAGATCAACACAAAGAACACACGGACACCCGCTTAGGTTAAAGGAGAGGAGTTTTCGCACCCTAAGACAGAAAGGTTTCTTCACAGTAAGGCCAATACATATTTGGAATTCCCTGCCTATGTTACTATATACACACCATATATTTTCATACCTGGCACTCTCCTGGTTGATATTTGAATCTGTTCAGAGATTGCCTGGTATATTTAACATGGTACCACAGGAATCAGGAGAAGTTCATTTCTTGTGGGAGTGGAACTGTACAAATGATATTACCTTTATAACCCATGCAAGATTGTCAACCCTGCATGATCCCTTTATTAACTGTCAATGTGAAGCAGTCAATAGGGTTATTTAGCAAGTGAATTTTATGGAACATTGGTCCCATTCACTGTGTTCTGGTGACAGGTACAATTACAGATGTGTCCTATCTTACCACAATACGCCACAAAGCGGCAGATGCCTGACGCGAGTTAGCTAATAGATCCTGTGCAAGTCCACTAGCGTATCTTTTTTTTTCTTCCCGAAAATGCATCTTAATCACAACGCAATATGGCAAGGGCTCACAAGGAGACTGCTGATTAATTTGATACTGTATGCCACACTTGTATATCTGTGTGCGACTGAGTCTCTGTATGAAGCACAATGGAACTCTCCAAAGTGTCATATATCAAATTAATCAACAGAGTCTATTCGTACATCATAGTCAAATAGCATTTTCAGCAAAAAGACGCTAGCAGAGTCTCACGGAATGTGGTGTGCCAAAAAAGGCTGTTTGGTGCGACTGCAGCAAAGACGTATGAGGACACATCGGTATTTTCATCTTATAACTGCCCTACTAAGGGGGGAATTCAATTGATTGTGTTAAAATCCAACACAATTGACCCGTGTGGCAATTAGCCCGTTTTCGTGTGAAAACATATGGATCTGGGATAAGTTCCTGGATCCATGTGTTTTCACAATCGCGGCCAGGAAACAGGTCAGTTAACGTGGATTAATTTTCTCCGACCTCTGGTAGGTGAAAAAAAAATCCACGATACTGCTGGCGGTTGAGGCTAACTGAATTAGCCCCCGGGAGATTAATTAGCCACAGTTAAGTGAATTCCCACCTAATGTAACCTATGGCATATTCTATGTATTTGTCTGCAAGTGGCACGCAGTCTGCCACTAGCCTCTCGCCTAAAAGCTCTTATGTCAGTATTAGTGTAGTAAATTAATAAAAAAAAACACACACAGGTGATCGGGTGCAAACGGTTAAAAAAAAATTCTTAATTCAGAACTCCACATAGATAGTGCCTAACAAGCAGCTCCCAAATGCTAATATAGAAATTAACATGTATAATATAAAATTTCAGAGTAATGCAATTACTCAATTTAGAGAGCGTTAATAAAAAAATGTATTACACATACATAATAAGTCAACAATATGACACAAATAATATCCAGAGGTTTAAATTATAAGGCTAATCCTCATATTTTCGCTGTATCAAAATACTGAGCTCCAATTCCTTCATGGGTGAATTGACCTTATGTAAAGGTTCTTTATCTGAGCAGTCAGCTAGTTATAGAACAGTTTATCAGCCTGCGGTATGCTACTACCTCACGCACATATGTAGCAGTCTCACCAGTTGTAATTAGCCATCAGGGGTATATGAGGATTAGCCCTATAATTTAAACATCTGGACAGTAAGATCTGTTACCCACTCATTTCCCCAGTCCAGGCGAGCTGTGATGTGCCGCTTAACATCCTTCATACGATCATGAGTCAGATGCCCCACTAGCACTTGTCTGCGCAGATCAAGGATCTCATTCATTATGTGACCCAGACGATGAAAGAGATCACCTTCATTTTTCTACAGAGTAAAAAGAATACATGGATTAGCAAGTGTCAGGCCTGTCAGCTTTGTTCACAATTAACTGAGGTGTCAAGTGTAAGCGTCTTATTGCAGGACTTGCATGTTTAATCAATCAATCATGAGGAAAACATGGCTGTTAAACTCTGTCATCTTTAGAAAATGTATTGCTATTCAGATCAATATTATAGAAAGCAGTCTATACTGTTTAATGGACTTAATTCAGCATTACACAATACATCAGAAAAAATAGGATTTTGATACCTACCTGTAAATCCTTTTCTCTTAGTCCGTAGAGGATGCTGGGGACTCCAAAAAGGACCATGGGGTATAGACGGGATCCGCAGGAGACATGGGCACTTTAAGACTTTAATGGGCGTGAACTGGCTCCTCCCTCTATGCCCCTCCTCCAGACCTCAGTTATAGGAACTGTACCCAGAGGAGACGGACATTTCGAGGAAAATGATTTTGTTAAACTAAGGACGAGATACATACCAGCTCACACCACAACACACCGTACAACATGGTATACAACTAAAACCAGTTAACAGCGTGAACCAAAGAGATCAGCAACAGGCTTACCTTTAGCAGAACACAACCTTTCTGCAACATAAGCAATAACTATTTACAAATACTGCAGATAGAGTCCGCACTGGGACGGGCACCCAGCATCCTCTACGGGCTAAGAGAAAAGGATTTACTGGTAGGTATTAAAATCCTATTTTCTCCTTCGTCCTAGAGGATGCTGGGGACTCAAAAAAGACCATGGGGTTTATACCAAAGCTCCAGACCGGGCGGGAGAGTGTGGATGACTCTGCAGCACCGATTGAGCAAACATGAGGTCCTCATCAGCCAGGGTATCAAACTTATAGAATTTAGCAAAAGTGTTTGAACCCGACCAAGTAGCCGCTCGGCAAAGCTGTAATGCCGAGACGCCTCGGGCAGCCGCCCAAGATGAGCCCACCTTCCTAGTGGAATGGGCTTTCACCGATTTCGGTAACGGTAATCCAGTCGTAGAATGAGCCTAATGAATCGGATTACAGATCCAGCGTGCAATAGTCTGCTTAGAAGCAGGAGCGCCAACATTGTTGGCCGCATACAGGACAAACAGCCCCTCTGTTTTCCTAACACGAGCCGTTCTGGCTACATAAATTTTCAAAGCTCTGACCACATCAAGAGACTTGGAATCCGCCAAGGCTTCAGTAGCCACAGGCACCACAATAGGTTGGTTCATGTGAAACGACGAAACCTCCTTAGGCAGAAATTGTTGACGAGTTCTCAATTCCGCTCTATCCACATGGAAAATCAGATAGGGGCTTTTGTAAGACAAAGCCGCCAATTCGGACACCCGCCTTGCCGATGCCAAGGCCAATAGCATGACTACTTTCCAAGTGAGTAATTTCAACTCAACCTTTTGTAAAGGTTCAAACCAATGTGACGTAAGGAACTGTAACACCACGTTAAGGTCCCACGGTGCCACTGGGGGCACAAAGGGAAGTTGAATGTGCAGCACACCCTTCACAAAAGTCTGTACTTCTGGAAGTGAGGCCAATTCCCTTTGAAAGAAAATTGATAAGGCCGGAACCTGCACTTTAATGGAGCCTAACTTCAGGCCCGCATCCACACCTGCTTGCAAAAAGTGGAGAAAACGACCCAGCTGAAATTCTTCCGTAGGAGCCTTCTTGGATTCGCACTAAGACACATATTTTCTCCAAATACGGTGATAATGCTTCGCCGTTACCTCCTTTCTAGCTTTAAGTAGAGTGGGGATGACTTCCCCGGGAATACCCTTTTTAGCTAGGATTTGGCATTCAGCCACCATGCTGTCAAACGCAACCGCGATAAGTCCTGGAACACGCACGGCCCCTGCTGTAACAGGTCCTCTCTTAGAGGAAGAGGCCAGGGATCTCCTGTGAGTAAATCCTGAAGATCCGGATACCAGGCCCTCCGTGGCCAATCTGGAACAAAGAGTATCGCCTGAATCCTTGTTCTTCTTATGATCCTTATCACCTTTGGGATAAGTGGAAGTGGAGGGAACACATAGACCGACTGAAACACCCACGGTGTAACCAGTGCGTCCACTGCTATTGCTTGAGGGTCCCTCGACCTGGAACAATATGTCTGAAGCTTCTTGTTGAGGCGAGACGCCATCATGTCTATTTGAGGAAGTCCCCAACGACTTGTCACTTCTGCAAAGACCTCTTGATGAAGACTCCACTCTCCTGGATGGAGACCGTGTCTGCTGAGGAAGTCTGCTTCCCAGTTGTCCACTCCTGGAATGAAGACCGTTGACAGAGCGCTTGCATGTTTTTCCTCCCAGCGAAGAATCTTGGTGGTCTCCGCCATCGCCGCTCTGCTCTTTGTTACGCCCTGGCGGTTTACGTGCACCACGGCTGTAATGTTGTCCGACTGAATCAGGACGGGCAGGTCACGAAGAAGACGTTCTGCTTGCCGAAGGCTGTTGTAGATGGCCCTTAACTCCAGCACGTTTATGTGCGAACAAGCTTTCTGGCTTGACCATTTTCCCTGGAAATTTTGTCCCTGTTTGACTGGTCCCCAACCTCGGAGACTTGCGTCCGTGGTCACTAGAACCCAATCCTGGATCCCGAACCTGCGACCCTCTAGAAGGTGAGAACTTTGGAGCCACCACAGGAGAGAAACCCTGGCCCTGGGTGACAGGCTTATCTTCCCGTGCATGTGCAGATGGGACCCGGACCACTTGTCCAGCAGGTCCAACTGAAAAGTTCTTGCATGGAATCTGCCAAACGGAATGGCCTCATAGGCCGCCACCATTTTCCCCAGTACTCGAGTGCAGTGATGAATCGACACTCTTGGCGGTTTCAGAAGTTCCTTGACTATGTTCTGGAGTTCCTGAGCCTTTTCCAAATGGAGAAAGATCCTCTGCAGTTCCTTGTCCAGAAACATGCCCAAAAACGACAGCCGAGTTGTTGGAATCAACTGCGACTTTGGTAAATTTAGGAGCCAGCCATGTTGTTGCAGCACCTTCAGGGAGAGCGCAACGCTTTTTAGTAACTGCTCCCTTGATCTCGCCTTTATCAGGAGATCGTCCAAGTATGGGATAATTGTGACCCCTCACTTGCGCAGGAGCACCATCAGTTCCGCCATAACTTTGGTGAAAATCCTTGGAGCCGTGGAAAGACCAAACAGCAACGTCTGAAATTGGTAGTGACAATCCTGAACAGCGAACCTCAGGAACGCCTGATGAGGAGGATATATGGGGACATATAGGTATGCACCCTTTATGTCGACTGACACCATAAAATCCCCCCTCCCCCCCTCCAGACTGGAGATCACAGCTCGGAGAGATTCCATCTTGAATTTTAATAATTTTAAATACAGGTTGAGGTATTTTAAGTTCAGAATCGGTCTGACCGAGCCATCCGGCTTCGGGACCACGAACAGGGTTGGATAAATCCCTTTCCCGTGTTGTAACGGGGGAACCGTGACAATTACTTACTGGTGACATAGCTTTTGTATCGCAGCACACACTACCTCTCTCTCTGGGTGAGAAACTGGTAAGGCCGATCTGAAAAATCGGTGTGGAGGCAGGTCTTGGAACTCCAGTTTGTATCCTTGGGTCACAATTTCCAGCACCCAAGGATCCAGGCCCGAGTGAACCCAGACTTACCGAAGAGCTGAAGACATGCCCCCACCAGTGCGGACTCCCGCAGAGGAGCCCCAGCGTCATGCGGTGGATTTGGTAGAAGCCGGGGAGGACTTCTGCTCCTGGGAGCTTGCCACAGCCGGCGATCTTTTTCCTCTTCCCTTACCTCTGGCCGCGAGGAAGGAAGATCCACGTCCTTTTCTGATTTTATGAGACCGAAAGGACTGCATCTGGTATTGAGGCGTTTTCTCTTTGCTGTGGAGGGACAAAAGGAAAAAAAGAAGACTTACCCGCGGTAGCTGTAGAAACCAGGTCCGCGAGGCCCTCACCAAATAAAACTTCACCTTTGAAGGGCAGGGCCTCCATAGCCTTTTTAGAGTCAGCATCACCATTCCACTGATGAGTCCACAACGCCCTCCTAGCTGAGACTGCCATGGCATTGGCCCTTGATCCCAAGAGACCAATATCTCTCGCCGCTTCCCTTAGATATATTGCTGCGTCCCTGATATGACCCAGCGTCAAAAGTACGTTATCCTTATCCAGGGTGTCTATGTCAGATGACAAGTTATCTGCCCACCTTTCAATAGCGCTACTCACCCATGCCGATGCCACAGCCGGCCTGAGCAGCGTACCCGTAGTAACAAAAATAGATTTTAAGGTAGTTTCCTGCTTACGATCCACAGGATCCTTTAGGGCCACCGTGTCAGGGAACGGTAGCGCCACCTTTTTGGACAAACGCGCCAGAGCTTTGTCCACCGTGGGTGAGGATTCCCACCATAACCTATCCTGCGAGGGAAAAGGATACGCCATAGCAATCCTCCTGGGAATCTGCAGTCTCTTGTCAGGGGATTCCCAAGCTTTTTCAAAAAGAGCGTTCAGTTCATGAGAGGGAGGAAACATTACCTCAGGTTTCTTTCCCTTAAACATACGGACCCTTGTGTCAGGGACAGTGATATGTAACACTTCTTTTATTGCCACAATCATGTACTGAATACTCTTGGCCACCTTAGGATGTAACTTGGCATCATCATAATCGACACTGGAGTCGGAATCCGTGTCGGTATCAGTGTTTGCTATCTGGGTAAATGAACGTTTCTGCGACCCTGAGGGGACCAGAGATTGTGACAAACCATCTCCCATGGATTTTCTCCATGCTTGGTTCTGAAACCCAGATTTGTCTAACCTCTTATGCAATAAAGCCACACTTGCATTTAATACATTCCACATATCTACCCAATCAGCAGTCGGCGGTGCCGACTGAGTCACTCCCACATTCTGTTCAGTCTCCACACCAGCCTCCTCCTGGGAAGAGCCTCCAACCTCAGACATGTCGACACACACGCACCGACACCCCCAAACACACTGAGCTATAGGGGACAGACCCACAGTAAGGTCCTTCAGAGAGACAGAAAAGGAGTTTGCCAGCTCACACCCAGCGCCTCACCGGTCTGAAGGAATTAAATAACGCCCCATACCTGTAAGCGCTTTTAATACCAAATAATCAACACCAAAATCCCCCCCCCCCCTTCATTTCGTGCACCCTGTTACTTGTGTACAGCAGTGAAGGGCCAGGAGCAGCGTCTCTGCAGCAAGCTGTGGAGAAAATGGCACTGGTTAGAGCTGAAGGAGGAAGCCCCGCCCCCTACCTGGCGCGCTTCGTTCCTGCTTTTATTTATACTGGCAGGGGTCTGTATACATTGCCTATGCAATGTATACCTTCATGCCAGTCTCAAATGAGGATACATTGCTGCCCAGGGCGCCCCCCTGCGCCCTGCACCCATATAGAACCGCTTGTGTGAGGGAGCAATGGCGCGCTGCGCGGTACCTCAGGAAGATCTGAAGTCTTCTGCCGCCTTTGAAGTCTTCTTGCTTCTACTACTCACCCGGCTTCTCTCTTCAGGCTCTGTGAGGGGGACGGCGACGCGGCTCCGGGAAAGAGCAGCTAGGCGCAACAAGTGATCAGACCCTCTGGAGCTAATGGTGTCCAGTAGCCTAAGAAGCAGAGCCTTTGAACTCACAGAAGTAGGTCTGCTTCCCTCCCCTCCGTCCCACGAAGTAGGGAGCCTGTTGCCAGCAGTGCTCCCTGAAAATAATAAACCTAACAATAATCTTTTTTAGAGAAACTCAGTAGAGCTCCCCTAGTGTGCACCCAGTCTACTCTGGGCACAGAATCTAACTGAGGTCTGGAGGAGGGGCATAGAGGGAGTAGCCAGTTCACGCCCATTAAAGTCTTAAAGTGCCCATGTCTCCTGCGGATCCCATCTATACCCCATGGTCCTTTTGGAGTCCCCAGCATCCTCTAGGACGAAGGAGAAAAATGCTGGGATACAAAAGGAAATCATTTGCAGAAAGAGCTTTATTTTTATTGATACAATTTCAATGTTAGATTCGGTATAGGATTGGGGCACTTTTAGATATTTTGAGGACCGAATCAGATACATCAGTGTTTCCCAACTCCAGTCCTCAGTGACACGTAACTGTGCATGTTTTACACATCTCGAAGTTGGTGAACAGGTGTACGTATTACTAGCTGACACATTTTAAAGATCCACAGGTGGTTCTAACATCAGTTGTGATACTGAGGAGATCTGTAAAACGTGCACTGTTAGGGGACCCTGATAACTTGGGAAAATAAGAATTTACTTACCGATAATTCTATTTCTCATAGTCCGTAGTGGATGCTGGGGACTCCGGAAGGACCATGGGGAATAGCGGCTCCGCAGGAGACTGGGCACAAAAGTAAAAGCTTTAGGACTACCTGGTGTGCACTGGCTCCTCCCCCTATGACCCTCCTCCAAGCCTCAGTTAGGATACTGTGCCCGGACGAGCGTACACAATAAGGAAGGATTTTGAATCCCGGGTAAGACTCATACCAGCCACACCAATCACACCGTACAACTTGTGATTTGAACCCAGTTAACAGCATGATAACAGAGGAGCCTCTGAAAAGATGGCTCACAACAATAATAACCCGATTTTTGTAACAATAACTATGTACAAGTATTGCAGACAATCCGCACTTGGGATGGGCGCCCAGCATCCACTACGGACTATGAGAAATAGAATTATCGGTAAGTAAATTCTTATTTTCTCTAACGTCCTAGTGGATGCTGGGGACTCCGAAAGGACCATGGGGATTATACCAAAGCTCCCAAACGGGCGGGAGAGTGCGGATGACTCTGCAGCACCGAATGAGAGAACTCCAGGTCCTCCTCAGCCAGGGTATCAAATTTGTAGAATTTTGCAAACGTATTTGCCCCTGACCAAGTAGCTGCTCGGCAAAGTTGTAAAGCCGAGACCCCTCGGGCAGCCGCCCAAGATGAGCCCACTTTCCGTGTGGAATGGGCTTTTACAGATTTTGGCTGTGGCAGGCCTGCCACAGAATGTGCAAGCTGAATTGTACTACAAATCCAACGAGCAATCGTCTGCTTAGAAGCAGGGGCACCCAGCTTGTTGGGTGCATACAGGATAAACAGCGAGTCAGATTTTCTGACTCCAGCCATCCTGGAAACATATATTTTCAGGGCCCTGACTACGTCCAGCAACTTGGAATCCTCCAAGTCCCTAGTAGCCGCAGGCACCACAATAGGCTGGTTTAAGTGAAATGCTGAAACCACCTTAGGGAGAAATTGAGGACGAGTCCTCAATTCTGCCCTGTCCGTATGAAAAATTAGGTAAGGGCTTTTATAGGATAAAGCCGCCAATTCTGAGACACGCCTGGCTGAAGCCAGGGCTAACAGCATTACCACTTTCCATGTGAGATATTTTAAATCCACAGTGGTGAGTGGTTCAAACCAATGTGATTTTAGGAATCCCAAAACTACATTGAGATCCCAAGGTGCCACTGGAGGCACAAAAGGAGGCTGTATATGCAGTACCCCCTTGACAAACGTATGAACTTCAGGAACTGAAGCTAGTTCTTTTTGGAAGAATATCGACAGGGCCGAAATTTGAACCTTAATGGACCCTAATTTGAGGCCCATAGACAGTCCTGTTTGCAGGAAATGCAGGAATTGACCCAGTTGAAATTCCTCTGTAGGGGCCTTCCTGGCCTCACACCACGCAACATATTTACGCCAAATACGGTGATAATGTTGCACAGTTACATCCTTCCTGGCTTTGATCAGGGTAGGGATAACTTCATCCGGAATGCCTTTTTCCTTCAGGATCCGGCGTTCAACCGCCATGCCGTCAAACGCAGCCGCGGTAAGTCTTGGAACAGACATGGTCCCTGCTGGAGCAGGTCCTTTCTTAGAGGTAGAGGCCACGGGTCTTCCGTGAGCATCTCTTGAATTTCCGGGTACCAAGTCCTTCTTGGCCAATCCGGAGCCACGAGTATAGTCTTTACACCTCTCCTTTTTATGATTCTCAGTACCTTGGGTATGAGAGGCAGAGGAGGGAACACATATACTGACTGGTACACCCACGGTGTTACCAGAGCATCCACAGCTATTGCCTGAGGGTCCCTTGACCTGGCGCAATATCTGTCCAGTTTTTTGTTGAGGCGGGACGCCATCATGTCCACCTTTGGTTTTTCCCAACGGTTCACAATCATGTGGAAGACTTCTGGGTGAAGTCCCCACTCCCCCGGGTGAAGATCGTGTCTGCTGAGGAAGTCTGCTTCCCAGTTGTCCACTCCCGGAATGAACACTGCTGACAGTGCTATCACATGATTTTCCGCCCAGCGAAGAATCCTTGCAACTTCCGTCATTGCCCTCCTGCTTCTTGTGCCGCCCTGTCTGTTTACGTGGGCGACTGCCGTGATGTTGTCCGACTGGATCAACACCGGCTGACCCTGAAGCAGAGGCCTTGCCTGACTTAGGGCATTGTAAATGGCCCTTAGTTCCAGGATATTTATGTGAAGTGACGTTTCCATGCTTGACCACAAGCCCTGGAAATTTTTTCCCTGTGTGACTGCTCCCCAGCCTCTCAGGCTGGCATCCGTGGTCACCAGGACCCAATCCTGAATGCCGAATCTGCGGCCCTCTAGGAGATGAGCACTCTGTAACCACCACAGGAGAGACACCCTTGTCCTTGGAGACAGGGTTATCCGCTGATGCATTTGAAGATGCGATCCGGACCATTTGTCCAGCAGATCCCACTGAAAAGTTCTTGCGTGGAATCTGCCGAATGGAATCGCTTCGTAAGAAGCCACCATCTTTCCCAGGACCCTTGTGCATTGATGCACTGACACTTGGCCTGGTCTTAGGAGGTTCCTGACTAGGTGGGATAACTCCCTGGCTTTCTCCTCCGGGAGAAACACTTTTTTCTGTACTGTGTCCAGAATCATCCCTAGGAACAGCAGACGTGTCGTCGGAATCAGCTGCGATTTTGGAATATTTAGAATCCATCCGTGCTGTCGTAGTACTACTTGAGATAGTGCTACTCCGACCTCTAACTGTTCTCTGGACCTTGCCCTTATCAGGAGATCGTCCAAGTAAGGGATAATTAAGACGCCTTTTCTTCGAAGAAGAATCATCATTTCGGCCATTACCTTGGTAAAGACCCGGGGTGCCGTGGACAATTCAAACGGCAGCGTCTGAAACTGATAGTGACAGTTCTGTACCACAAACCTGAGGTACCCTTGGTGAGAAGGGCAAATTGGGACATGGAGGTAAGCATCCTTGATGTCCAGAGACACCATATAGTCCCCTTCTTCCAGGTTCGCTATCACTGCTCTGAGTGACTCCATCTTGAACTTGAACCTTTTTATGTAAGTGTTCAAGGATTTCAGATTTAAAATGGGTCTCACCGAGCCGTCCGGCTTCGGTACCACAAACAGCGTGGAATAATACCCCTTTCCCTGTTGTAGGAGGGGTACCTTGATTTTCACCTGCTGGGAATACAGCTTGTGAATGGCTTCCAATAACGCCTCCCTGTCGGGGGGAGACGTTGGTAAAGCAGACTTCAGGAACCGGCGAGGGGGAGACGTCTGGAATTCCAATTTGTACCCCTGAGATACTACCTGCAGGATCCAGGGGTCCACTTGCGAGTGAGCCCACTGCGCGCTGAAATTCTTGAGACGGGCCCCCACCGTGCCTGAGTCCGCTTGTAAGGCCCCAGCGTCATGCTGAGGACTTGGCAGAAGCGGGGGAGGGCTTCTGTTCGTGGGAAGAGGCTGTCTGCTGCAGTCTTTTTCCCCTTCCTCTGCCCCGGGGCAGATATGAGTGGCCTTTTCCCCGCTTGCCCTTATGGGGACGAAAGGACTGAGCCTGAAAAGACGGTATCTTTTTCTGCTGAGAGGTGACCTGGGGTAAAAAGGTGGATTTCCCAGCCGTTGCCGTGGCCACCAGGTCCGATAGACCGACCCCAAATAACTCCTCCCCTTTATACGGCAATACTTCCATATGCCGTTTGGAATCCGCATCACCTGACCACTGTCGCGTCCATAACCCTCTTCTGGCAGAAATGGACATCGCACTTACTCTTGATGCCAGAGTGCAAATATCCCTCTGTGCATCTCGCATATATAGAAATGCATCCTTTAAATGCTCTATAGTCAATAATATATTGTCCCTGTCCAGGGTATCAATATTTTCAGTCAGGGAATCCGACCAAGCCACCCCAGCACTGCACATCCAGGCTGAGGCGATTGCTGGTCGCAGTATAATACCAGTATGTGTGTATATACTTTTTAGGATATTTTCCAGCTTCCTATCAGCTGGTTCCTTGAGGGCGGCCGTATCAGGAGACGGTAACGCCACTTGTTTTGATAAGCGTGTGAGCGCCTTATCTACCCTAGGGGGTGTTTCCCAACGTGCCCTAACCTCTGGCGGGAAAGGGTATAATGCCAATAATTTTTTAGAAATTAGCAGTTTTTTATCGGGGGAAACCCACGCTTCATCACACACCTCATTTAATTCATCTGATTCAGGAAAAACTACGGGTAGTTTTTTCACACCCCACATAATACCCTTTTTTGTGGTACTTGTAGTATCAGAAATGTTCAAAACCTCCTTCATTGCCGTGATCATGTAACGTGTGGCCCTACTGGAAAATACGTTTGTTTCCTCACCGTCGACATTGGAGTCAGTGTCCGTGTCAGTGTCTGTATCGACCTGAGGTAACGGGCGTTTTAGAGCCCCTGACGGTGTTTGAGACGCCTGTACAGGTATTAACTGATTTGCCGGCTGTCTCATGTCGTCAACAGTCTTTTGTAAAGTGCTGACACTATCACGTAATTCTTTCCATAAGACCATCCAGTCAGGTGTCAACTCCCTAGGGGGTGACATCACTAACACAGGCAATTGCTCCGCCTCCACACCATTTTCCTCCTCATACATGTCGACACAACGTACCGACACACAGCACACACACAGGGAATGCTCTGACAGAGGACAGGACCCCACTAGCCCTTTGGGGAGACAGAGGGAGAGTTTGCCAGCACACACCAGAGCGCTATATATATATATATATAGGGATAACCTTATATAAGTGTTTTTCCCTGATATAGCTGCAATATATATTTATCTGCCAAATTAGTGCCCCCCCTCTCTTGTTTTACCCTGTTTCTGTAGTTCAGGACTGCAGGGGAGAGTCAGGGAGCCTTCCTCCAACGGAGCTGTGAGGAAAAAATGGCGCCAGTGTGCTGAGGAGATAGGCTCCGCCCCCTTTTCGGCGGCCTTTCTCCCGCTTTTTTATGGAAAAATTGGCAGGGGTTAAATGCATCCATATAGCCCAGGAGCTATATGTGATGTATTTTTTGCCAAAAAAGGTGTTTTTATTGCGTCTCAGGGCGCCCCCCCCCCAGCGCCCTGCACCCTCAGTGACCGGAGTGTGAAGTGTGCTGAGAGCAATGGCGTACAGCTGCGGTGCTGTGCGCTACCTTATTGAAGACAGGACGTCTTCTGCCGCCGATTTTCCGGACCTCTTCAGTCTTCTGGCTCTGTAAGGGGGACGGCGGCGCGGCTCTGGGACCCATCCATGGCTGGGCCTGTGATCGTCCCTCTGGAGCTAATGTCCAGTAGCCTAAGAAGCCCAATCCACTCTGCACGCAGGTGAGTTCGCTTCTTCTCCCCTTAGTCCCTCGGTGCAGTGAGCCTGTTGCCAGCAGGTCTCACTGAAAATAAAAAACCTAAAACTAAACTTTTTTCTAAGCAGCTCAGGAGAGCCACCTAGACTGCACCCTTCTCGTTCGGGCACAAAAATCTAACTGAGGCTTGGAGGAGGGTCATAGGGGGAGGAGCCAGTGCACACCAGGTAGTCCTAAAGCTTTTACTTTTGTGCCCAGTCTCCTGCGGAGCCGCTATTCCCCATGGTCCTTTCGGAGTCCCCAGCATCCACTAGGACGTTAGAGAAACACTAATACCTCTTTTCCACTGAAGTCCCAGGTCTGACCCGAGATTTGAAACACAGTTCCGGAACAGTCCCATTTACCACTACGGCGCTGATCTGTGTTATACCCGAGTCAACTCTGTTCACACTGCACACATGTGCAGTGCCGGTGGCTTGGAGATGGCGTCATCTTCTTGTGCCGGGAGAGTGGCCCTCCCCATCCTATAAACGGGTCCTGGGTCAGACGACCGGGGTTACCTGTTTACACTGCAGCTCACCCGGGACCTTTCTGGGTAAAACCCTGTCTGGTACCTGGGAAGGTTCCCTGGGTGGACCCTTTACCACTGACCCATGCATAGGTAACTGTAATTTATTTTTGCTACAAAATCTTCAATTACAAAATTACAATAGTTGTGGTTTCAATCAATAGGTAAATTATACCTTTTACAGACTAACATGCTGCAGTTTCTGTTTACCATTTCAGTAAATAACTTAAGGCCAGTACACACTATGCAATATCGTTCACAATCTGAACGATGTTGTTCAGTCCTAAATTATATTGCATAATCTGCATGCAGTCTTGATGAGGAGATATTGTGTGGTTTTGAACTCCAGTGATGACTGTTTCTAGACATTGTTTGTAGTGTGTACACAAGATCCGATCTTATATGATATCGTATACAATAACATACGACATTGTATCGCATGGGATCGCATAATGTGTACATTGGATAACTCATACATATTTTCTTACTAGAATCAATAAATAGAAATACTATAGCTTAGCAAGAAAGTATACTATCAAGCAACTGATGGCAATATAATTGTCAGGCCTTGTACATAGAATCTGAAAAAAAAAACCAAGGCAAGTGAAACACAATTTAGCATGGCAATTTGTCCTCACTTTAACAGAGTATTCAATGTGTGTCATTAATGCGTCTGAAAGCTTCCCTGCAGCAAGTGTACTATGTTCTGAAATGAGCGTTCCTATGGAACAGCATTGTATCTTACCGAGTGTTAATGCTGCAGAGTGCTGCAGGCAACTATGAAATTGATGCCAAGCGAATGTTCGGCAGAAAGTGTGCTTACAGGTTCATTCACTTACGTCAAATTTCTGACTGTCAAAGTGCATTTATTAGGTTTTGTGAATGCACATTAAGAAACTGGTTACAGTTGGACACATGTCTTTCAGTAACACAAAGGGGAGTATTCAATTAGTGTCGGAATTTCCGACAGGGCAGAAAGACAACACTTTCTGCCGATAATTTGCGCTTTTAGACGGAATGTAGTTATGTAAACGGCGGACCGCTCGTCACAACACCTCCCCCTACATACCGCCCGCTGTGAATGCCGACTAGCAGGGACTATTCACACTCGTGGATGTCCACGACACCCATAGAGTGGGGGCACAGAACCTGTGGCGACCGCAGGTCGCCAACGAGCCTGCAGCAAGGCTAGCACAGCGAGCCCACAAGGTGTTCTTGTGCTCTCTCCCACGCTAGGATTCCGCTGCCAGGATACCTGCAGAGGTAAGTTGACTGGCGGTCATGCATACCCAACCCCTTTTCAGCACTTCAATATTCAATTGAAGTGCTGGTTTTCCGCCCTGTCGAAAATTCCAACATGTCGAAAAACACATGGATAAGAGGAATCTCTGCTCATACATGTGTGTTTTCGACCCCGCCACAGTCGAAACTTGTCCATTTTCGACCATAACAGAGGGCAAAAATGAATGGTCGGAATGAGAGGGGAAACGGGCAGAAACGGCCCGCAATGAATACTAAAGTGCCGGATCCTCACTGTCGGAGAGGATCAGACACTAACTGAATACTACCCATAACACATAACTTGTTGTACTGCATGCGTCAATCTCACACCTATATTTTCACTTTTATTTTACAGTCAACGCTTGCACTTGGAGAGGGCGGTCAGAGGTGTTAAATTCAATAGCATCACAGAAGATGAAAGTGGTCCAAATCTGTGTCCAGTGTCTGGCTTGCATGTATCTTTAGCATTCACCTTTTAGAAGGTATACCTTTGCTCATCCCACAGGTCAAGTTTCTTAATTGATGACAATAGTTGCATTTTCTCAACAAATGCAGCTAGTGCATGTATCGTAAAATATCTAGAAGTCATAACTGTTGGTTTATCTATGTAACAGGCCCTAGGTTAATTCAATTAGAATTACAAAAGCAAACTTGCATCACAAAACAGTCATACATTATGGCAATATCCGACCCTGCAAAATGAGAGATTCAATTAGAATTGCCAATTAACGGGACTCGTGGCGAGGGAGCAAGGCATTTCAGCAAAATGTGATCTGGCAAAAGTACATGAAATGTGGGAAAGCTATGCAGACCCCAATAAAGTAGCATATGAGATAGCAGGACCATATAGAAAACCTTGGGTAAGAGGACAAAAAAATAAGATTTTACTCACCGGTAAATCTATTTCTCGTAGTCCGTAGTGGATGCTGGGGACTCCGTAAGGACCATGGGGATTAGCGGCTCCGCAGGAGACTGGGCACAACTAAAGAAAGCTTTAGAACTACCTGGTGTGCACTGGCTCCTCCCACTAAGACCCTCCTCCAGACCTCAGTTAGGATACTGTGCCCGGAAGAGCTGACACAATAAGGAAGGATTTTGAATCCCGGGTAAGACTCATACCAGCCACACCAGCCACACCAATCACACCGTATAACTCGTGATACTATACCCAGTTAACAGTATGATAACAACTGAGCCTCTCAACAGATGGCTCAACAATAACCCTTTAGTTAGGCAATAACTATATACAAGTATTGCAGACAATCCGCACTTGGGATGGGCGCCCAGCATCCACTACGGACTACGAGAAATAGATTTACCGGTGAGTAAAATCTTATTTTCTCTAACGTCCTAAGTGGATGCTGGGGACTCCGTAAGGACCATGGGGATTATACCAAAGCTCCCAAACGGGCGGGAGAGTGCGGATGACTCTGCAGCACCGAATGAGCAAACTCTAGGTCCTCCTCAGCCAGGGTATCAAACTTGTAGACTCTTGCAAGAGTGTTTGAACCCGACCAAGTAACAGCTCGGCAAATTTGTAAAGCCGAGACCCCTCGGGCAGCCGCCCAAGAAGAGCCCACTTTCCTCGTGGAATGGGCTTTCACAGATTTAGGGTGCGGCAGTCCAGCCGCAGAATGTGCAAGTTGAATCGTGCTACAGATCCAGCGAGCAATAGTCTGCTTAGAAGCAGGAGCACCCAGCTTGTTGGGTGCATACAGGATAAATAGCGAGTCAGTTTTCCTGACTCCAGCCGTCCTGGAAACATATACTTTTCAGGGCCCTGACTAGGTCCAGAAACTTGGAATCCTCCAAGTCCCAAGTAGCCGCATGCACCACAATAGGTTGGTTCACATGAAAAACTGCTACCACCTTAGGAAGGAATTGGGAACGAGTCCTCAATTCCGCCTTATCCATATAAAATACAGATAAGGCCTTTTGCATGACAAAGCCGCCAATTCTGATACACGCCTGGCCGACGCCAAGGCCCACAGCATGACCACTTTCCACGTGAGGTATTGTAGCTCCACGGATGTAAGTGGCTCAACTCAATGCGACTTCAGGAAATCCAACACTACGTTGAGATCCCACGGTGCCTATGCAGCACTCCCTTAACAAAAGTCTGAACTTCAGGCAGTGAAGCCAGTTCTATTTTGGAAGAAAATCGATAGAGCCGAAATCTGGACCTTAATGGAACCCAATTTTAGGCCCATAGTCACCTCTGACTTGTAGGAAGTGCAGAAATCGACCTAGCTGAAATTCCTCCTTTGGGGCCTTACTGGCCGCACAGCACGCAACATATTTCCGCCATATGCGGTGATAATGGTTTGCGTTCACTTCTTTCCTAGCTTTAAATAGCGTAGGGATAACTTCCTCCGGAATGCCCTTTTCCTTCAGGATCCGGCGTTCAACCGCCATGCCGTCAAACGCAGCCGCGGTACGTCTTGGAACAGACAGGCCCCCTGCTGCAGCAGGTCCTGTCTGAGCAGCAGAGGCCATAGGTCCTCTGAGATCATTTCTTGGAGTTCTGGGTACCAAGCTCTTCTTGGCCACCCGGAACAATGAGTATAGTTCTTACTCCTCTCCTTATTATTCTCATTACCCTGGGTATGAGAGGCAGAGAAGGGAACACATACACCGACTGGTACACCCATGGTGTTACCAGAGCGTCCACAGCTATCGCCTGAGGGTCCCTTGACCTGGCGCAATATCTTTGTAGCTTTTTGTTGAGGCGGGACGCCATCCTGTCCACCCGTGGCCTTTCCCAACGGTGTACAATCATTTGGAAGACTTCTGAATGAAGTCCCCACTCTCCCGGGTGGAGGTCGTGTCTGCTGAGAAAGTCTGCTTCTCAGTTGTCCACTCCGGGAATGAACACTGCTGACAGTGCCAACACATGATTTTCCGCCCATCGGAGAATCCTTGTGGCTTCTGCCATCGCCATCCTGCTTCTTGTGCCGCCCTGTCGTTTACATGAGCAACCGCCGTGATGTTGTCTGACTGGATCAGCACCGGCCGGTGTTGAAGCAGGGATCTAGCCTGACTGAGGGCATTGTAAATGGCCCATAGTTCCAGAACATTTATGTGTAGGGAAGTCTCCTGACTTTTCCATAGGCCTTGGAAGTTTCTTCCCTGTGTGACTGCCCCCCAGCATTGAAGGCTGGCATCCGTGGTTACCAGGACCCAGTCCTGTATGCCGAATCTGCGGCCCCCTAGAAGATGAGCACTCTGCAGTCACCACCACAGTGACACCCTGGCCCTTGGAGACAGGGTTATCCGCCGATGCATCTGAGGATGCGACCCGGACCACTTGTCCAACAGATCCCACTGGAAGATCCTTGCATGGGAACTGGCGAATGGAAATTCTTCGTAAGAAGCTACCATCTTTCCCAAGGCTCGCGTGCATTGATGCACCGACACCTGTATTTGTATTAGGAGGTCTCCGTCTAGAGACGCCAACTCCTTGGACTTCACCTCCGGGAGAAACCCTTTTTATCCTGTTCTGTGTCCAGAACCATACCCAGGAACAGTAGACGCGTCGTAGGAACCAGCTGCGACTTTGGAATATTCAGAATCCAGCCGTGCTGATGTAGCACTTCCCGAGATAGTGCTACTCCGACGAACAACTGCTCCCTGGACCTCGCCTTTATAAGGAGATCGTCCAAGTACGGGATAAGTACTTCGGCCATTACCTTGGTAAATATCCTCGATGCCGGGGACAGACCAACGGCAACGTCTGGAACTGGTAATGACAATCCTGTACCACAATTTTGAGGTACACCTGGTGAAGAGGGTAAATAGGGACATGCAGGTAAGCATCCTTGATGTCCAGTGATACCCTGAAATTTTCCAGGCTTGCAATAATCGCCCTGAGCGATTCCATTTTGAACTTGAACCTTCGTATAAAAGTGTTCAAGGATTTCAATTTTAGAATGGGTCTCACCGAACCGTCTGGTTTCGGTACCACAACAATTTGGAATAGTAACCCCGGCCTTGTTGAAGGAGGGGTACCTTGATTTCACCTGCTGGAAGTACAGCTTGTGACTTGCCGCCAGTACTACCTTTCTCTGAGGGCAGCAGGCAAGGCTGATGTGAGGCAACGGCGAGGGGGAGTCGCCTCGAACTACTACTTGCAGAACCTAGGGATCCACCTGTGGGCAAGCCCACTGGTCCCTGCAGTTCCCGAGACGCGCCCCCACCGCACCTGTCTCCACCTGTGGAGCCCCAGCGTCATGCGGTGGACTCAGAGGAAGTGAGGGAAGATATTTGATCCTGGGAACTGGCTGACTGGTGCAGCTTTTTCCTTCTTCCCTTGTCTCTGTGCAGAAAGGAAGCGCCTTTGACCCGCTTGCTTTTCTGAAGCCGAAAGGACTGTACCTGAAAATACAGTGCTTTCTTAGGCTTTTGTGAGGAAACCTGAGGTAAAATTTCTTCCCAGCTGTTGCTGTGGATACGAGGTCCCAGAGACCATCCCCAGACAATTCCTCACCCTTATAAGGCAGAATCTCCATGTGCCTTTTAAAGGCAGCATCACATGTCCACTGCCGGGTTTCTAATACCCTCCTGGCAGAATGGACATTGCATTAATTCTGGATGCCAGCCGGCAAATATCCCTCTGTGCATCCTTTATATATAAGACAACGTCTTAAATATGCTCAATGTTAGCAAAATATTATCCCTGTCTTAGCGTATTAATATTATCTGACAGGGTATCAGACCACGCTGCAGCAGCACTATTTATGCTGAGGCAATTGCAGGTTTCAGTATATAACCTGAGTGTGTAAATACATACTTCAGGATCGCCTCCTGCTTTTTATCAGCAGGGTCCTTCAAGGTGGCCGTATCCTAAGACAGCAGTGCCACCTTTTGACAAACGTGTGAGCGCCTTATCCACCCTAAGGGATATCTCCCAACGTGACCTATCCTCTGGCGGGAAAGGGTACGCCATCAGTAACTTTTTAGAAATTACCAGTTTCTTATCGGGAGAAACCACGCTTCTTTACACACTTCATTCATTCATCTGATGGGGGAACAAAACACTGGCTGCTTTTTCTCCCCAAAAATAAAACCCCTTTTATGTGGTACTTGGGTTCATGTCAGAAAATGCGTAACACATTTTTCATTGCCGAGATCATGTAACGGATGTTCCTAGTGGATTGTGTATATGTCTCAACCTCGTTGACACTGGAGTCAGACTCCGTGTCGACATCTGTGTCTGCCATCTGAGGTAACGGGCGTTTTTTGAGCCCCTGATGGCCTTTGAGACGCCTGGGCAGGCGCGGGCTGAGAAGCCGGCTGTCCCACAGCTGTTACGTCATCCAGCCTTTTATGTAAGGAGTTGACACTGTCGGTTAATACCTTCCACCTATCCATCCACTCTGGTGTCGGCCCCACAGAGGGCGACATCCCATTTATCGGCCTCTGCTCCGCCTCCACGTAACCTTCCTCATCCAACATGTCGACACAGCCGTACCGACACACCGCACACACACAGGGAATGCTCTGACTGAGGACAGGACCCCACAAAGTCCTTTGGGGAGACCGAGAGAGAGTATGCCAGCACACACCAGAGCGCTATATAATGCAGGGATTAACACTATAACTGAGTGATTTTTCCCCAAATAGCTGCTTGTATACATATATTGCGCCTAAATTTAGTGCCCCCCCTCTCTTTTTAACCCTTTGAGCCTGAAAACTACAGGGGAGAGCCTGGGGAGCTGTCTTCCAGTTGCACTGTGAAGAGAAAATGGCGCCAGTGTGCTGAGGGAGAAGCCCCGCCTCTTTTTCAGCGGACTTTCTCCCGCTTTTTCTGGAATACTGGCAGGGGTAATTTTACATCTATATAACCTGTAGGACTATATATGATGTAGATTTGCCAGCCAAGGTGTCATATATTGCCCCCAGGGCGCCCCCCCCCAACGCCCTGCACCCATCAGTGACCGGAGTGTGAGGTGTACATGAGGAGCAATGGCGCACAGCTGCAGTGCTGTGCGCTACCTTGGTGAAGACCGAAGTCTTCTGCCGACGATTTTCCGGACTCTTCATGCTTCTGGCTCTGTAAGGGGGACGGCGGCGCGGCTCCGGGAACGAACACCAAGGTCGGGTCCTGCGGTCGATCCCTCTGGAGCTAATGGTGTCCAGTAGCCTAAGAAGCCCAATCTACCACCTGTTAGGTAGGTTCGCTTCTTCTCCCCTTAGTCCCTCGCTGCAGTGAGTCTGTTGCCAGCAGATCTCACTGTAAAATAAAAAACCTAAATATACTTTCTTTCTAGGAGCTCAGGAGAGCCCCTAGTGTGCATCCAGCTCAGCCGGGCACAAGAATCTAACTGAGGTCTGGAGGAGGATCTTAGTGGGAGGAGCCAGTGCACACCAGGTAGTCCTAAAGCTTTCTTTAGTTGTGCCCAGTCTCCTGCGGAGCCGCTAATCCCCATGGTCCTTACGGAGTCCCCAGCATCCACTTAGGACGTTAGAGAAAAATTAGTGAATAGGCGCTGTTCTCTAAAAATATATAGGCGGCCATAAGGAAAGCAGCACTGGAGGTCTTGAAAAGGTGTCAAATGGCTGATTTTTGCACTTTCTATTAACGGTATGATAGCAAATGTGAGGTTATCGCAGTGTGACTTCACTGTGATAACAGCTTGCAGGACGCAATTGGATGACCCCTTAATGTGTGTGAGCAGTACGGATGGTGTAATGGTTAGCATTAATGCCTTATAGCACTGAGGTCATGGGTTCGATCCCCACCAAACCCTAACTGTGTGGAGTTTGTATACTCTTGTTGTGTTTGCTCACCAGATGCTCCGGTTTCCTCCCACAATCCTAAAATATACTGGTAGGTTAATTGGCTCCCAACAAAATTAACCCAAGCATGAATGAGTGTACATGTGGTAGGGGGAATATAGATTGTAAGCTCCACTGGGGCAGGGACTGATGTGAATGGCCAAATATTCTATGTAAAACACTGTGGAATACGTGTGTGCTATATAAATAACTGACAATAAATCTAATTTTATTTTATTTTTTGTAGATGATTCAGAAGTTTTGGATAAAGATGCATTAAAATATACTCATCATTTACATTCAACATGGGAGGCAGCCATTTGTGGTCAGAACCACATAGAAGATCATGGGGCATTTTAGCAATAGATTATCACATAAAATGACTATTCAACTATTTTTGCATGAATATGATAAATGTAGTAGTAAGTAGGCTGGTCATCTTGCACAGCTCCTTAAGGAGTCACAGCTTTAGCATTTAAAGAAAAACTAAAATGGTTAATGCCAGCAGCAAAGTGAGAATAGTTTATTACTATGTATTTTTCTAGAAACTATCATATGGATCTAAATAATTAGTTGTTCTGACAGTTATCATGGTAGATTGTCAAACATGCAAGATTGCTCACCACATAGAGCTGTTTCCACATGGTGCCCCAGTCCCGGAGTGTAGAAGTCATCTCTGTAATAACTGCGTCTTCTGTAGGAAGCACCATCTCAAATTGTCTATGGAAGCAAAACAATGAAATGTAACGCATGACCATCTCCCATACTGCAGGACATGCATAATATAATAAATAAAAAACAACATTTTTTAAACTTTTCAGAGTGTTATGAGATTGAACAATGAGCGCTATAAATCCAATTATAAACTTCCTGCCTATTGAACACATCAACACATCCGAATGTATTTACAGTAAGTGTCCAGTGATGCTCACCTAGACCCAGTTAGAGATGGGACTTTGGGCCTAATTCAGACCTGACTGCAGCAGAAAATTTGTTCTCTAATGGGCAAAACCATGTTCACTGCAGGGGGAGCAGATATAACATGTGCAGAGAGAGTTAGATTTGGGTGGGTTATATTGTTTCTGTGCAGGGTATATACTGGCTGCTTTATTTTTGCACTGCAATTTAGATTTCAGTTTGAACACACCCACCCAAATCTAACTCTCTCTGCACCTGGACTGTAATGGTAGAGTTTGGGAAACCTTGTTGTACAACATACATTCAAATCTGGGGGTAATGATGAGAAGATACTATAAACAGGTTGAGTATCCCATATCCAAAATGCTTGGGACCAGAAGTATTTTGGATATCAGATTTTTCCGTATTTTGGAATAATTGCATACCATAATGAGATATCATGGCGATGGGACCCAAGTCTAAGCACAGAATGCATTTATGTTTCATATACACCTAATACACACAGCCTGAAGGTAATTTTAGCCAATATTTTTTATAACTTTGTGCATTAAACAAAGTATGTGTACATACACACAATTCATTTATGTTTCATATACACCTTATACACACAGCCTGAAGGTCATTTAATACAATATTTTTAATAACTTTGTGAATTAAACAAAGTTTGTGTACATTGAGTCATCAGAAACAAAGGTTTCACTATCTCAGTCTCACTCAAAAATTCCCTATTTCTGAATATTCCGCATTTCTGAATATTTGGATATGGGATACTCAACCTGTAGTTGGGTTGTGGTCAGCAAGTAAGAGTGTAACATTTTTCTGAAATTTATTATTATATAGTAGACATTATTAGAAGACATTACAAGAGTTCAATGGGAAACACCTTCTATTAGAAGACTAAACACACCTAAAGTGTGATATGTCCAATCTCTCTAGGGGGAACAAAAATTTGGTAAAATATGGGAGCACATGACAATATGATCCCAAACACTGGAAAACCAACAATTGGTTAATTTATCAGAATAATCGTTTTTGTCCGTTTCCCAGTGTTTGGGAGCAAATGTTTGATTGTCATTTGCTCCCATACATTACCCGATTTTTATTCTCACCAGACAGGTTGGACATATAAATCTTTAGGCATCATTGATAACATTTCCCAGTAACATAAAATAATTAATACAAGACCATGCCCATTCCCAAAAAGGGGTGTGTCTGCTTCATGTGAAGGGCATAGCCACACCTCAAGGGATTTGTCTAGCACTTTGGAGACGTGCAAATTCCGCCACTATCCAAATAAATAACACAGTTGAACTGCCATAAGCAACAGAAGTACTTGCCTCTAGTGTGAGCAGCACCTGCCAACTTCTTTGAGACAGGACTATCCTGCTAAAATTGGGGCAGTTGGTATGCAATCAGGAAACTATATATCTTACATGTAGCAGCCACATAAACAAGGTAACCTATTACCAGCAGCCAGATGCCAAAGAGTGGAGAGATCAACCCAGTGGCCTTGGCTGGTGTTATTTATCTACATATTAATAGCAGAAGGGCGACTTTTATGAGTGACTCATTTCTATGATGCCATTGTCTGGGCAGAGCACATTATATACCAAATTAAAGCTCTTTGTCTGTAAATTTGCAGAATTATATCGGCGTTGTAATTGGTTGCTTTGTTTCAGTGTTATGTGGAAAGACGTCCACCTTTACAATGCATCACCATTGTGCTCTTTGAAAATGTGGCAATTAGTGAACTCTCCCTGTGCACCTGCTGGATGGCCTGGAACATGTGACCTGTTGGGTGGTGTGGAAACTAATAGTTATTTACAGCCACCCCACTAAGCAGGGATGTTTCCAAAATTGACTCCTAGGGGGGTAAAAAGGGGTAAAATGTTTCACCCAGCAAACCTTTGCCCGGTTGAAACCGGGCATATTTTAGGTTGTTAATCTTTACTTATATAGTATGTTCAAACATTCACATCAGCCATATCAATATACAGTAGACTATTACTTTGGTCAATCACTAATACTAGAAAATGTACAGTAACATTACTTCAAGTACAGAAAATTATGTGAACCTGAGAAAAATGCTTGGTAGAACAGTGACTTATTGCTTTTCTCTATGTCAAACATAAAGTATATATTACTTTTATAATCAGCTCAGCAAGCAAACAAGGCTAACATAAAACGTATTTTTTTTTTTATTAAAAAGATTGCTTAAACAGGGCTAAGCAGTAGTTTTGATGGTGTCCACAAGAGTTTGGAAATTTATCAAGCCATATTCTGTAATTAAGAATTATAAAATAAAAACAACATGCTTTGTCACCAATCCAATTATTAGGCTATTCTATAAAACACATTCTGTGAGTCAATAGTAAAATACACTTCATTTGTGGTGACTGGTTTGGAAATTTTGCCGCTGATTCTTCTACATAAAGAGTGAGTCATATACCTGTACTTAATGATTGGGTATAGAAGGTAAGACTCCAAACATAAGGTCTATAAACTACAATGAGCACTAGAAATGACTCTACATATTATGGGGTCTATCTACTAAGCCTTGGGGAGAGATAAAGTTAAAGGAGATAAAGTACCAGCCAATCAGCTCCTGTCAAGTCACAGGCTGTGTTTGAAAAATGACAGGAGCTAGTTGGTTGGTACTTTCTCTCTCTCTAAAGGCCCGTACACACTGGCCGATATATTGGCCGTTCTCTTGAACGGTTGATATATCGCGGGTCCGTCGGCAAGTGTGTACGTCCGATACGTCTGTGAACTCCGTCATTCACAGACATATCGCATCGGCCCTGCAGCACAGCCGACGACCAATATATCTAACGATATACTGGCGAGTCGCTGTGTGTGTACAGCGGTCGGCCGACCGTCTGTACACATGCTGCGGCAGCCGGCAGTGATTGACAGCTGAACTGGGCGGGCGTGTGTACATGCCAGCCCAGTTCATGACGTTAGTCCCCGACGGATCGGGCAGTGTGTATGCTCAACACACTGCCCGATCCGTCCATAGATATATCTGCAGATCAATTGATCTGCAGATATATCTACTAGTGTGTGTGTGTACCCTAAGGCTTAGTACATTTTGAAGCAGGGATGATACAGCCTATTAGACTTGCCAATAGATATGGATAGGCATAATTTAGCTCTACGTAGCATATTTGGCACCAGACATTGCTCAGGACATTTGTACTGGATATCATTTAACAGGCATAGCTTATTGTATCACACCCAACATAACGGAGAATTTGGCAGCTTCTAATAGTAGTGCTGGTTCCTAGAATTTGGACATACTGTATGTTTAACAACCTTGCCAGGGTGTACTTTGTAGGCCTTTTAGCAAAAATTTGATGGGCCCCAATGCTTCTAGAGATACACCATTCTGCACAGCACTCCAACACAATAATCCCATTAAAAGCATTAAACCCTTATCACATTATTCTTAATATTGCTACAATAATACATACCCATTTCTCTTTATAGTCTAACTTACCTGTTTGGGGATCTGATCCTCTTGTTGAAAAAGGGTCTGCAATGGTCCAGCATAAATCATGCAAAAACTGCCACCATGATTTCTGCCATTACTACTGGTATAATACTGGGTACCAGTAAGTATATCAGTATCACTAATGTCATATTAGTGGAATGTCTAAAGGCTTTTTATGGGTGACCACTAGTGGTATATACCTACCACTGCTGGAACACAGTATGCCACATCATTAATTTTTATATATTACCGAGAAACTACTACCGACATCATTTCTGCTGTTAGCGTACTACTCAGCACAAATGCCAGTGGCACAGTAGTACTACTGTATACATTATGGACATACCATTGCTATTTTACTGGACATTAATGCATACCATTTCACAGCTGGAATGGCTAAAATTGCTCCTAATCAAAAACATTTAATGGACACAATAGCTGTATACAGAATTATAACTTAACCTTTTAAATATATTTTTGAGCTAGAGGTTGAGTCTCCCATATCTGAAATGCTTGGAGCTGAAATATTTTGTATTTTTCCTTATTTTGGAATGTTTGCATACCATAAAAATATATCTTGAGGATGGGACCCAAGTATGTACACTTCACACCTACCCTGAAAGAAATTTGATACAATATTTGTAATTTTGTGCATGAAACAAAATTTGTGCACACTGAACCATCAGGGAGCAAAGGTGTCACTATCTCAGTTGTGCTCAAAAAATGTAGGATTTTGGATTTTCAGATATGGGAGACTAAACCTGTAACTAACACACTTAGGAACAATAATGACAGAATTGAATCCATAATAAGAATACAGAAACAAATATGAGGAGTTGTATTTCTTCAATGAACTTGGGTAGGTAAGACAATGCTGTATGAAGTTGGACAAGGACTAGATGGAGATAACTGTGAGGTCACGTATGTCTCAGACCTGTTCTGTTTAAAATAAAATAAAAAAATTTACAAATGGAGCAACTGTAAACTCGTATCCAGACTTTCACATTGCTTTAACACTTCCAGGAGTTTGAATGTAAAAAAATACGTATGCAGAGAAAATGGCCTGCAGAAAACATACATACCCTTTATTTTTTACAGAAGCATTCTTCAGGTGGACATAACTTGAAGGAAAAATGCCCTAGAACAATAACATAAAAAATTAAAGTAACAAACAAATGCATAATGCAAGCTTAAAGAAATTTCACTCAGATTATTATCATGAATAAATAAAATAAGAGATGGAGACAACAGACTTACATGAAAGCACTTCATGCATGCCCATGAAAGGAAACGCACACATGTACTCCTATGCAGATTTGTATGACTAAGACACAACACCCATGCATCTGGGGAGGTGGGACAGGGCGTTTTAAGTTAGTCAAGTGATGACGTTTTTGCACAATTGTGAATAAATGCAGACCAGTAATGTAGCAACAAATGGTTAAAAAGTGCGTAAGTGTAACTGACATACAATATTGTGCAGAAGTTTTAGACAGCTGTAGGAAAAATGCTGCAAATTAAGAATGCTTTAAAAAATAAAAGTTTTAATATTTATATTTTTTTTATCAGTTAACGGAATGCAAAGTGAATGCACAGAAGAGAAATCTAAATCAAATTAATATTTTGTATGACCACCCTTTGCCTTCAGAACAGCATCAATTCTTATAGGTACAGTCAGGGATTTTGTAGGATTATAGTCAAGTGTATAATTAACCAACCATACCAAACAGGTGATAATGATCATCATTTTCATATGTAGGTTGAAACACAGTTGTGTAGAAGGCTTAAAACTGGATGAGGAACAGCAAAATATGCTACAAAGGTGAGGTTGTGGAAGTTTCATGTGACAGGTCATACACCATGGCAAGACTGAGCTCAGCAACAAGACAAAAGGTAGTTATACTGCATCAGCAAGATTTCTCCCAGGCAAAGATTTCAAAGCTAACTGGGGTTTCAAGATGTGCTGTTCAAGCTCTTTTGAAAAAGCACAAAGAAACAGGCAACGTGTGGACAGTAGACACAGTGGTCAGCCATGAAAATTTAGTGCATCAGATGAAAGACACATTGGGGTATATTTACTAAAAGTTGAATTTGTAGTGCATTTGCAGCCAACTGTGCATCTGTCCCCATGTCTCTACAGAGCTGTATGTAGGAAAAGCAGAGAAAGATAATAACTCTTTTCTACCTGAAGGCTCAAAATGTAAACGGAAACACTTTGGATACAAGAATTTACAGCTAAGCAGAGCAGAATACAGTAAGCATGGCATGAGTACATGAAAATAAAAGTGGGGGGAGTAGTAGGTGAAACAAGTTAAGAGCTATTTAAGGCCGATTAACAACTGTCATTTGTTACTACATGTTGACACATTTGCGTTCACATGTGGTATGTTACAAGCACTTGCATCTGCAGTATTACTTTGTATTATTCAATGTCCAAAAGATGCTGCTGTGCTGCACCCAACCACAGATGTGACCAGAATTTTTTGACATCATTTTGCATCAATTTCTACAATGCTGTCAGTATTCAGAATCATCAGTACCTAGAAACTACAATGGGAGTTCTATGTGGTCAAGTGTATAGTAAGGAAGCATTGAGACATGTTAATGAATGCACTTGTAGTTTTAAGCTAAAGTCTTGTATGATGCCCACAAGAACAAGGCTCCCTGTATTCTCTCCTCTAATCACTAGCTCTATCACTCATAATTATTCATATTGCATACATATCCACCCATTTTATTTGTAACTATATACATTCTGGCCGACTTCCCTGTCATGTCCTCAGCGATCTTATTTGACATTTGGCCAGAGACTTTCCAACGTGGTCCTCAAGGTACTCTAACAGTGCAGGTTTTAAGAACAAGTACACCACTGATAATCCAGCACCATCGGTTCCAGCACTGTGGCGGCAACCTGACACAACCCCCGCAGCCTAGTTCTATCCAGCATGTCTCCCACAGTCCTTCTCCGGTCAGAGAGCTCAACTCCCGACCCGCAGAGCAACTCCCCACCGCAGCCCGACTACCCGTCCAAGCCATACTACCCCACCTGCAGCCTAACTAAGCCTCCCGCTGCCCATCTAAGACCTCCTGCAGCCTATCTAAATGCCTCCCACAGTCAATCTAGACCCTCCCGCATTCTAACTCACACCCGCAGCCTAACTTCCCCGGCACCTGATGTGTCCGGATTGAAAGAGGTGTCGGACCATCAGGTGCCAGATAATCGGTGGTGTACCTGTACATCCAGGCTTAGGTACAGGTGAATTAGTCAGTACCTCATTCAATTTAATTTCCCTATCTGTGCTGAGCAATGGATATACTTAAAACCTGGGCCGTTAGGCTGCCTTGAGGACTGCGTTTGGGAACATCTGCATTAGGCCATGTTTGGGAAAATAATATAAGATAAAATATAGATTAAAAATACATAACGCAAGTCTGCAAAACATGTTAGATTTCTGTAGCAGGGAAGTGAAACCGTTAAAAGACATTACAATACCTTGACATTTGGATTCTTCAGGGCAAATCCTCTGTACCAGCCTGCAGGAAAATATGAAGAAGAATTCAACATTTTTTTTCCTTTTGCTTAGGAAAATATACATTTAAAAATAGCACTATCTTTTACATTTAATACATTTACAGTTCAAACCCTCAGACACCTTAAGTGTTTGACATTTTCTTCCTTGGAGTTTTTACTATCATTTTAAGGCTTTGTATAGGCTTCCTTATGTGCTAGACATAAAAGAAAGACAAAAACTAGAACAAGCATCGTCCCAAAAAGTGTTATTGTAATGGAGATATGTAAAACATTTAAAAACATGTGTATGTGAAATTATTTGCACACTATATCCAGAGCTCAGATAGTGTAACAAACTATGTTTATTCCGAAATACCATCCTTCCCATTGTGTCACTTCTATTGAACTTGTTAAATCGCTACATGTGTTTACCATGTTACGACTATGTGTCGACACACAGGGGCAAAACATACTTAAACTGTGAATTGGCCCTAAAATGGGCAATATTATATATACAGAGAAAGGAAGTAAATAATAAGAATTACCTTAATGATGTCATGTGTAAACTGTGAACAAAGGGCTACTCCCCATTTATTCCTACCAGGCACCCTGTGCGCAAACAAAGGTAGCCCTTTGTTCATGGTCTTTCCAGTCACTCATCTATGCCATTAAATTGATATTGGTTACTTACATTCTCTGGCAACATCAGATTTTACTATACTACTGTATTTTCAAGTACTCTCATTGGAGCTGGGCAGTGTAGCAACATTCTGCTCTGTATCAACAGGATGTCTCTCCTGCTACATCATCCTTAAAAACAGATCTCTACACTTATTCCATACCACCATACCTTATGACACCCACTCGTCTGGGGTTCAATGTAAATTCTCGCACCCCCAGAAAGCACAAGCTACTCATGGGTTCATAAGTTTTATTTTCTTTTTATCATATATTGTCACACAGGAGTTACCACTATACCACTAAAATTGGTTGATTAATCATATTGTATACCTCACTTAGATATGCTCTTTGAATTTATTTTGGATGTCTCAAATTTAAACCTTAAGAGATCCAAGACGTAAGCCTTTATCCACTCCAGTCTTCAGGAAATGAAGGAATCTTCCCAAGAGGAATTCTGCAGATGGATATGTGCATTCCTCGCACCAAGAGACATATCTCCGCCAGATATGATGATAGTGTGTTGACGTCACAGGTTTTCTGGCTTGCACCATAGTGGCAATGACCTTTTTGGAAAGCCCTTTGTGAGCTAGGATGTTCCGCTCAACTTCTATGCCATCAAACGAAGCCTGGGTAGACGAACGGTCCTTGCTGAAGAAGATCTCCAGAAGATGTCCAGAAGAGCTGTGTACCACGCTCTTTGGGGCCAATCCGGGGCAATCAAGATTACTTGCACTCCTTGATGCCTGATCCGCTTGAGCACCCTTGGGATCAACGGAATTGGAGGAAATAGGTAGACCAGCTGGTGAAGGCCAAGGCAACGTCAGTGCATCCACTGTGCTCGCCTGAGGGTCCCTGGTTTGTAAGCAATAGCAGTGAAACTTCTTGATGAGTCGAGAGGCCATCATGTCGATCTGTGGGCAGCCCCACCTGTCGATCACCTGTTGAAACACATGAGGGTATAGTCCCCACTCCCCTGGATGGAGATCACAGCGACTCAGGAAGTCCGCTTCCCAGTTGTCCACTCCCGGAATGAAGATTACGGACAGTGCTCTTGCATGTCTTTCTACCCAGAAGAGTATTCTTGACACTTCTCACATGCAGGCTCTACTTTTGTCCCTCCTTGTCAATTGATGTACGCCACAGCCGTGGCGTTGTCAGACTGAACCTGGATCGCCTGATCCCGGAGCATAGGGGAGGCCTTAATCAGAGCATTGTAGATGGCCCAAAGTTCCAGAATGTTGATCAGAAGTAGGGCCGACTAGGCAGATCACCTGCCCTGGAACTGCGCCCCCTGAGTGACAGCTCCCCATCCTCTCAAACTCACATCCGTCGTGAGGAGGATCCAATCCTGAATCCCAAAGCGTTGACCTTCCAGCAGGTTGGAAGATTGTAGCCACCACAGGAGTGAAATGCTGGCCTGGTGTGAATCGTCCGGTGCATATGAAGATGGGAACTGGACCACTTGTTCAGGATGTCCAATTGGAAAGGTCTGGCATGAAACCTTCCAAACTGTATCGCCTCGTACGAGGCCACCATCTTTCCCAACAATTTCATGCAAAGATGAATGGAGACTCGAGCAGGTCGGAGAACCATGCAAACCATTTCTTGAAGTGTTCTCACTTCGTCCACTGAGAGGAACACTTTCTGTGCGACCGTATCCAGTAGCATCGCCAGAAACATGATCCGCTGAGAGGGTTCCAGTTGGGACCTGCAGATTGAGGATCCATCCATGGTAACTCAGAAGTTGGATAGTGCGATCTATGTGGAGCAATAGAAGCTCCCTGGAACTCACTTTTATCAGGAGGTCGTCCAGGTATGGAATTACGTTGACCCCTGGACCCTGAGCTGCAACATATTTTCCGCCATCACCCTCGGAGCTGTAGACAGGCCGAAGGGTAACGTCTTAAACTGGTAGTGATCGCTCAGTAGGGCGAACCGCAGATAGGCCTGATGATGGAGGTAAGCGTCCTTGATATCCAGGGACACTAGGAATTCCTGTTGCTCCAGGCCCACAAACACTGCTCTCAAACATTCCGTCTTGAATTTGAAAACCTTAAGGATTCAAGGACTTCAGTTTCAGAATGGGTCTCACAGACCCATCTGGTTTTGGTACCACGAACAGACTGGAGTAGTAACCTTGTCTTTGTTGTTGCAGGGGTACTGGAACAATGACCTGGGACTGGACCAACTTGTTTACGGCCAGTAGTAGCGTATCACGCATATTTTCCAAAGCTGGTAAGCATGATTTGAATAATCGTTGAGGAGGAGCACTGTCGAACTCCAGCTTGTAACCCTGAGAGATAAGGTCCCTTACCCAAGCATCTTGGCAGGAACTGTCCCAGATGTGGCTGTAGTGACGTAACCGAGCTCCCACCACGAGATCCCCTCAGGGTGGGTGGGCACCTTCATGCTGAAGTCTTTGTGGAAGCTGAACTGGTGCTCTGTTCCTGGAAGCCGGTAACGGCTGGTTTCTTAGGCTTACCTCTGGTGCCTCTAGCTGCGCTCGAGGCCCTTCTGGCCTTAGACCAAAATCTGGAGGATTGAAAGGACTGAGTAGATGGGCCCTGATAGGTACGTCTAGCAGGCGGAGCCCCAGGAGGGAGAAACGTGGAATTCCCAGCAGTAGCTTTGGAGATCCATGCGTTCAATTCACCTCCAAAAAGCCAGTCACCTGTGAAGGGAAGAGATTCCACATTACGTTTGGAGTCAGCATCCGCAATCCACTGACACAACCATATGGCTGTGCACAGACACAGCCATAACCGTGGCCCTAGCATTAATATTACCAATCTATTTAAGGGATTCACAGAGGACCCTAGCCGTGTCCTGAATGTGTTTTAGGAAAGTTACAGTAGTAACTAAGGTCATAACACCCAAAAGACCTTCCTGAATTTCAGTAGCACAGGAATGAATGGCATGTGTCATCCAGCAACCTGCAACAACCGGTCTTTGAGCTACACCTGCTGCAGTGTAGATAGATTTCAGAGTGGTCTCAATTTTCCCATCTGCCGCGTCCTTTATCGTAAAGGACCCCGGAGCAGGAAGTACCGCCTTTTTAGAAAGGCAAGAGACTGAGACGTCTACTGCTGGAGATTCTTTCCAGAATTTCCTGCCTTCAGGGGCAAAGGGCAATGTATGCAAAAACCGTTTGGACACCTGATATTTTTTATCTGGATTTTTCCAGGATATTTTAAAGAAATCATCCAACTTCTTCGAGTCAGGAAATGTGACTGTCAGTTTGTCTTGTGGGAGGAAAAATGACTGCTGATTATTAGCATCCTCCAGGGGGAGCTTTAACACATACCGAATAACCAATATGAGGGGTTGAATACCCTGTGTAGGGGTGTAGTCCCCGATTATGTGGTCCACATCATTCCCATCATCCTGTATATCATCATCAGTATCTGATAGAAGTGCAGGTAAAGCACTTTTTTGTGCACCTGTAGTGGACAGGGGGGATGTTTAGCAGCTAGATTTGCCACTGCTTGTTGCAGCTCCTGAGTTTTATTGCCATTTGCAGTGAGTTGAGATGTCATATCAGACATCATAGTTTTGATAGCCCCCAGCCAGGAGGGCTCTGGACTCTTCCCCACATTGTTATCAGCATTTTGTGAATACTGACTACACTGCTCACATGATATTGAGCCAGATGAGCTAGGGGAAAATCTAGCATTACACACACTGCATGACTTCTGTTTTACCATTGTGAAGAAGAAAAACAGGTATAATACACATACAACACAGCCTGAAATGTAATACAAGTCTGCCCTATTGCATGTGAGAGGAGACACAGGAGAGAGGACACCAGCGCACCCAACGCTGCACAGCTCTCCCCCTCTACACCCGGTACCAGTGATCCAGCGTGTGACCGTTATGGAGGAGCTGTGTGAGGCTGCTGCTGCTTATGCAGAGGAAGGTGCCAAAAAGCCGCTGATCCCGCTCTGATGTAGCTCCGCCCCCGCTATGGCGCCGGAACTACTGTGTAATCTCTATACTGGCCATGTCTCCTAAGTGTTTGTAGCCTCACATAAGTGCTTGGTATAAGGTATTTAGCCAGTCTCACACAGGGGCCACAGCGGGTCTCCCCCAGGAGGGACCCGTACGCCTCGCCCACGCTTCTGCCGCACCGTGAACCGGGGACCCCCCTAGCGGGGTCCCCGGTGTGTACTCACCACTGATGATCACCTTCAGGCAGCATTAGGGGTGTGCGGTATGCTGTGGCTGCGACAGCCAAGGTGACATGCCCCGCTGAACAAACAGCCTCTCAGGACGGTGGTCCTGCAGTGGGGAAGCGGCTCTGCACCTCAAAAGGCCGGTGACCGTCCCCCCTTTAACTCCCACGGTGCAGGTATGCTGTTGCCCAAACAGCATACTGAAAGAAATAAAAGTTTAAAAGAAATTGAAGACAAATAAACTCTGGAGCTTGCAGAGTGTGCATCCTCTCCTGAGGGCATTTTTTTCTAAGCTGTGGGAAGGGGCATAGATGGGAGGAGCCAGCACACCCAGTTGAAGAAATTTAAAGTGCACTGGCTCCTTTGGACCCGTCTATACCCCATCGTACTAATCTGTCCCCAATATCCCTTATGGATGCTAGAGAAATAAAGGATCAGTAATCCCTTGATACTGTATATCTACCACTGCAGACTTTAATGTATAATTAGCTACTGTACATTTCAAGTTTTCTCGATACAGGTAGGTGGAGATGAGGGCAGGGTTGGACTAGTCGCAACATTAAGCCTCACCCCTCTCAGTAAAATTCCATAGTTCGCGCACATTTGAATAGAGGTGTGGCTAAAATGGCGTAAAGTACCATAGAATCGCGTCATTAGGCTCTGCCCCCTCCCCAGTGTCTGAAGCTTCTCATCATTATTCTCCCCAGTCATTGTTGATTTAGAAGAAATTCCCTATGATGTATCACCACCCTGATTACAGTGCATCCTTTCTTATTAAGTAAAATATTTATTGTTGCATTACATGGAAATTAAAGCATAGCTTCTTATGTAAACCATTGGTTTGAATGCACCTGCAACTAAAATAACTAGTGGGCAGGAAAATGGCAAAGTTGTTACCGGTGAAAGATAACACATACAAAAAATATAAATACATAACTGCATAGTGTGGGAGTGATCTAGAGCATGTCTGTCCAAAGTTACTTAGAAACTCAATTTGTGTTAATAGAAGAAAATATAGAGTACACCTACTTATCCATTCTTTTAACTATATTTATCATGTTTTGTTCTTTTTTTGTGTGAATATACAGTACATTTGTACGGTTCTATATTCAGATTTGGCAAGGACTCAATAAGCATGTTATAAGTATATAGAAGTGTCCTCATTCAGACGCACCGAAACAGCCCCTCTTGGCGCGGCAGGTCCTGGGAGACTCTGCAAGCGTTGGAATTTTTTTTTGCTGAAAATTCTGATTAATTTGATACAGTATGCTACATTTGTACATCTGTGTGTGACTGAGTTTCTGAATCTGTGTATGAAGAGCTACAATGTAGCAACTGCAGCTTTTTTTCCAGTACAAGTTACATTGTGCTTTGTATACAGACTCAGTTACACACAACATACAAGCCACATATCAAATTAATCAGCAAAAAATTATGCCAGAGGCTAGCAGAGTTGCATGGGATCAGGCTGGCTATCCCGCACCAGGCATCTCACACTGCTTGGCGTATTGAGGCTGGATGTATGAACACAAATCTTTACTTGTGGCCCACTACAGCTACCTATCTGTAGTCACACACTGCTCCAGTACAGAACTTGGCATGTTTTATATTAGTGACCTGGTTTCAAAGAATCTCACCTTCACTTTTTTCTAGAATTTGAACAGTATCCCCAATCTCCAACGTTAAGCCATGTGGATTTGTCCCTCGAAAGCTGGCAACCACTGGAAAATAAAACATGTACATTCAATTAAATACATTTCTGCAGAGACTTTTCGGTGTAGAAACACAACTTTCCACATCTTCTGAATTGCCTGTAACTTTTACCAGCAATTGCAATGAGCATGTCCTGCTCATACCATGTTGCCACAGCATTCTATTTTGGATGTGTACAAGATCACAATACAATGATAATGTGTTTCTGTTATATGTAGCAATAAAAATCAAAACGTCCTAGCATCCTGGGCCCACTACTATCAGAACAAGTTGTACACTGACACAGTGAGAATGCATCAAGTAATACTTGTGTTTTTCAGTTATGCATAGGCAATAAACACAAAAAGTACCTGCAATATTAACAATTTTATCTGAAAGAATGATCTTGAGTTTAGTCTCCATAAAGCTAGGCATACACTATACAATTATCTGCTAGATCATCTACCAGATTTGGCTAGCTGGAATGAAAATCTGGTAATGAACGAGAACAAAGGACAATCGATCATTTGCTCCTAAACACTGGAAAACAGACAAAAACTGTATTTCATACAAACTGGTTAAATCACTTAATCTTTTATTATGGTAGCTAAACACAAATTGATTTTGAAGTATTCCAACGTCTGTAGCAGAACCATATGCAGAACCATATGCTGCAATACGGATCCTGGATGTTGGACAACGTGGCCTGAGGCTGCGTACAGTTATTAAGATAACCTCAATGCAAACCAGTTACAGCAAAACATTGGGTGGGTAGCAGATGTTACATTTGCTGCTTAATAAAAGCCTACAGCAGGTATTGATTCCAGGTGTCAAAACTCAATGTACTGGTTTACCATTAATATTTTAAATATTTTAGATGACTAACCAATAAAGATTAACAGGATATGGTTGTGAGAAAGGGTTCTATGCACTCTCAATATGTTGCTATAATAAGGCAGTAGCTATCTATCTATCTATCTATCTATCTATCTATCTATCCATGTATCTTTCTATCTTTGTAGACCAGTGTGTGAAGTGTTAACACTAAAATACCAGATCAGACCCAGGATTTGGAACACGATTCCAATTTGGGTCAGACTATTTTCAGATCCCAGGTCGGAGCCATTTACACTGCACATGGGTGCACTGGTACCGGTTTGCTAGCGTTTGGAGTTGAAATCTCCAAGCATCAAGGATTTGGCTCTCCATATGCTGTAAATGGGACGTGGTGTCGGATGACCAGGGGTTCCTGTTCACACTGCTTCCTATTTTTTTGGGGGGGGACCCTTTCACACCAAGCAATGACCTGAGTTAAACCGCCAATAATCCACATTATTACTCTCTTCAAGGAAGAACTATTCTTGTAATCTGTCTGACCTGTGAGTTCTCACAGTCTACCACCATGACTAAGTAAAAGCCTTTTACTCACTAATGGTTGTAGCTACACATTGCAGTAACAAGTCAATAATATAACAACCAATTCCTTTATTAAAGCACAAAAACATTAAACTAATATCATGGATAAACTAATTTAAAATCCAAATACATTTTTCACAATTGAGAGAACAAAAAGGTTAAAAACAGAAATATAAAAAAATAAATAAAATAGAATACGTATACCGAGTTGCAAAGCTCTTTAACGGCACCACACAAACCACGTACTGTATGTCTAAAACAGAAGATAACTGGAGAGCATCCTCCTTGCCCAGGCCATTGAAGTTTGGCTATACTAAGCAAAAGTTTCTCTGTTAGAGATTACTGGTCAATATGGCTATCATTCAAAAGGCAACATCATGTTGCAGTTATTCGAGAGCAACATACTGTACTTCTACTCTTAATACAAAAACCTCTGAAGCTGCCTGGGTATTTCAAGGGGTTAGTATCTATTTACCGGCGTACATTCTCCCAGCGGTCAGAATTCCGACTGCGGGATGCCGGGCACCAGAATGCCGGCAGTGGAGCGAGCGCAATAGAGCCCATTGCGGGCTTGCTGCACTCGCCACGCTACACACTATTTATTCTCTCTCCAGGGGTGTTGTGGACACCCTAAAGAAGGGGTATAGGTGTAAGTATCGCGGCGGTCGGGATCCAGGTGCCGGTATGCTGAGCACCAGGTTCCCGACAACCGGGATATTGCCTCCCATTTCAAGACTATTATATGCATCTTTGCCAAGCCTCATCCCCTGTTCCTACTCTTCCGATAAAACTTCAGCGCAGAGATAATGGGGTATATTCAATTGCGGTCGAATTGCCGAAAATGTCGAAAAACAGGTCATTTTCGACACAAAAAACCTGTCGAATTTGATTCAACAATTCAATACAGCAAGGCCGTAACTACGTGTGTGCAAGCGGTGCCTTGCACACAGCGCAGTCGCCCTGAGGGCGCAACTGTCAGAAGCATTGTAGTGAGTCAAACTCATTTCAAGCTGTCTGTGTGTGCTGCCTCCGAAGCGAGGAGAGGAGCAGCTCCGGGGGCAGCAGGGGAGGAGGAGGGAGAGGGACTCGTAAGCTGCAGCAGCGCACTGTAATTTGTGGCGGCACCGCTGCAGCTGGCCCTCTCCTTCCACATGGCTGGCCGTCGCCGGGGAGCCGAGAGAGCTGTATACAACCCACCCAGCAGCACCTCTACCGCCTTACCTTAGTATTGGGGGAGTCGGTCTTGTGAGGCAGCGGAGGTACACTGTGATGAACTGAATGGAGGTGCGGCACAGTTCAGGAGCTGGCGCCTCACGTCAGAACTGTACTCGCTTTACCCAACATGAGGGAGAGCGCGGGTCTGTGCGATCTGAGGTGTCGTACCGGCAGGTGAGGAGGGAGATCGGTAGGCTTCAGCTGGCAGGTCCTGTGAGACAGCGGGCTGAGGGAATCAGCACAGCAGCCTGTTTACTGGCCAGAGTGGGAGAAGGTGCTGTACTGAAGGAAGACTGTCTCAGGTGGCAGAGCAGTGAGGCTGCACAAGGGAGCAGTAAACATGTAGTGCTATGTGAGGAGGGGAGGGGGTTGGTGTGAGCTATGTAATGAGGACCGGTGTGAGTCTGAGCTGGGTAATGGTGGGGGGTTGATGTGAGCTGGCTAATGGTGAGGGGTAGGATGTAAGCGAGGTAATGGTGAGGGGATTGGATGTGAGCAGAGTAATGGTGAGGGGTAGGATGTGTGCAGGGTAATGGTGAGGGGGTTGGTGGTGAGCGGGGTAATGGTGAGGGGTTGGATGTGAGCCGGGTAATAGTGAGGGGGTGGATGTGAGCAGGGTATTGGTGAAGAGTTGGTGTGAGCTAGGTAATGGTGACGGGTTGGTGTGAGCTGGGTAATGGTAAGGGTTAGTGTGAGCTATGTAATTGACAAGGGTGGCATGAGCTGGATAATGTCAAGTGTTTTTGTGAGCTGGGAAATGACGAGAGTTGGTGTGAGCGATGTAATGGCGGGGGTTTGTTTAATCTGGGTAATGACGAGGGTTGGATCCAACTAGGAGGGACCCCAAACTGGTATTTTGCCTAGGGCCCCATGGGGTCTTAATCTGGCTCCGAGTGTAAGCTGTACAGGGGGCGGAGAGGTCGTCAGCAAGGGATATAGGGCGGTGGGAGAGCCACTGGCGTGTTTTCTCTGTCACTTCCACATGTACTGTAGAGGTGTACGCTGTACGGGGAGTGGAGAGGTCGTCCGCAGGGGGTACAGCGCGGGTAGGTAAAGGGTAGATGAGAGGTGCCAGGGTATCTAACATAAGCCTTGTACTTCTGCTGCTGGGTTGTGTGTGTCCATGTCTGCAGATTAGTAACTGTAATAAAACCTTGTCAGGTCAGTGGCTGATAGAGTGTGCGTCATTCTGTACCCGGCGACAAATGTGGTCTGCCGTAATGTGTAAAAAAGGGGATTCTGCCTGCCGTAATGTGTAAAAAGAGGGACTCTACCTGCCGTAATGTGTAAACAGGGGACTCTGCCTGCGTAATGTGTAAAAGGGGCTCTACCTGGTGTAGTGGCGCTACTGTGCTGCGTAATTTGAATAATGGAGACTACTGCGCACCGTAATATGAATTGGTATTATTCTGTGGTCACACCCATTCCCCATGAAGCCACTCCCCTATATTTTTGATGTGTACTGGCCCTATTTTAAATAAGGGGGGGCGCCGATGCCGTTTCTTGCACACAGCGCTAAAATGTCTAGTTACGGCACTGCAATACAGTACTTATCGACAAAAAACCTGCCGTTTAATTTTCGGCTTTTTTCAATTCGAAATTTTTTTCAATTCGACATGTCAGCAATGTTAAAAATGCGGCTTTTTGACAAAAGTATATTCAATTGAAGAATGTCGATTCGACAACAGTGCTTTTCGACAGTCATTTCGTCAATTTCATTCCGCCTCATTTTTCTGTCGTGATCTAATAATTTTTTTTAAAAACATGTATTTTTTGGTGCTTTTTCTTATTGCTAATAGTATATCTATTTATATTTGAAGGGATTATCTACTTGGTTTGTCTATTTAGGAGCCACAAGTATTATTTAATCGATTTTTTAAAAGAATATTTTTTTTTTTACTAACTACAATAATATGGAGAGATCAGTGCATGTTTTTCAGTTGGAAGGGGTGTGAAATGGTTAAAAATCCTGAAAAAAAATGCGTGGGGTCTCCCCTCCTAAGCATAACCAGCCTCGGGATCTTTGAGCTGGTCCTGGTTGTAAAAATACAGGGGGAAAAATGACAGGGGTTCCACCGTATTTTAACAACCAGCACCGGGCTTTGCGCTTGGTCCTGGTGCAAAAAATACGGGGGACAAAAGACGTAGGGGTCCCCGTATTTTTAACAACAGCACCGGGCTCCACTAGCCAGAAAGATAATGCCACAGCCGGGGGACACTTTAATACCGGTCCCTGCTGCCGTGGCATTAAATCCCCAACTAGTCACCCCTGGCCGGGGTACCCTGGAGGAGTGGGGACCCCTTAAATCAAGGGGTCCCCCCCTCCAGCCACCCAAGAGCCAGGGGTGAAGCCCGAGGCTGCCCCCCCCCCCATCCAAAGGTGGCGGATGGGGGGCTGATTGCCTTTCGTGTAAAAAAAAAGAATATTGTTTTTTGTAGCAGAACTACAAGTCCCAGCAAGCCTCCCCCGCAAGCTGGTACTTGGAGAACCACAAGTACCAGCATGCGGGGGGGGGAGAGAAACGGGCCCGCTGGTACCTGTAGTTCTACTACAAAAAAAATACCCAAATAAAAACAATACACAGACACGTGACAGTATAACTTTATTACATACATGCACACCAACATACATACATACTTACCTATGTTGACACGAAGCAGTCGGTCCCCTTCTCCACGCAGAATCCACGGGGTACCTGTAAATAAAATTATACTCACAACAATCCAGTGTAGATCGGTCCTCTTCTGTTTGTAATCCACGTACGTACTTGGAAAAATAAAAAAAACGAAAAACACGATCCACGCACTGAAAGGGGCCCTTTCCCCGACTGGCGGGACCCCCCCGTGATTGCTGTCAAAGAGGGTACCTTCAGCCAATCAGGGAGCGCCACGTCATGGCACTCTCCTGAATGGCTGTGCGCGTTTGAGCTGTCAGTCAGGCGGCGCACTCGAGATACAATGTAGTGCATAGGCGCTCCATTATATCCAATGGTGGGAACTTTGCGGTCAGCGGTAGACTGCGAGGTTATGTGGGGTCACTCTTGTGGTCTACCGCTGACATGCGTCTCATGGCATCAAGCCGCTTCTTCAGGTATCAAGTAGTGATAGAAAAGTTTAATAAGAATGACCTGTTCTGATGCATAAAACGGAGGTTTGAAATAAATGTACTGTACTCTCATGTTAAATAAGTGAACAACCATTTTGACAATTTTCAGTAGAATAATAACCTGAAAAATAACAGACAGAAAGTAACAATACTAGGGGAAGAAGTGATTAGCATCACGTGCTCACTAGGCATGACTACAGTAAGATGCCTGGTATAAATTGACTTTTAAAAGCAATTGCCTTAATCCTTGCTAATGAGATAAAAGTGTAGGCTGTGGATGACAGCACACATGAACTGCTGTTTATATACTGACTTCTAAGGATAGTTAATATTAAAATTTAGTTATTAATACTAGTGGCTACTATTTAAACCTGGTGAAATTATATTTATACTGCGCTTGATATGTATATTAGCAGCTCCATTTAAAAGACAATATAGTGAATATACGAAAAGGAGCGCTTGTTAAAAATGGAATGCTCATAGCTGTAAAAGAAATTGATTAGTTAGAAAATGTAAACAGCTCTCTTATGAGAATGGAGTTCTATTTATTTCTTTTATAGGAATAATGAGGTTTCCGATATTCAGTCCAGATAAGATAGCACTTTGATAGGTTATGGGTGCAGGATCAAACTGTCCCTTCTGTCCCTACCTTCTATCTTTAGCAAGCGCTCCTTTTCGGATATTTACTATTTAAACCTGCCAAAAATGACGACCAAACGTAACCTGAATAACAGCCAGCATTCACATTTCTCCCCATGGACATACAATAACTAAATCATATATTGCTGCTATTTTACACAGTCTGCTTTCTCTCCTTATCCATTCATCCCAACAACTTTAAAGCCAAAAACAAATTCCTTATGTTTTAAGACACAATGGGAGGTATCAAATTACCTGCGGTAAAGGGCCGCAGGTGATTGTATCAATAGGGGCTATCCTATTAGCCCAGATGCAGAGCACCACCTCCCTCTGATGCTGGCACATATCGTGGATTATGCCTTGGATGCTTCAGGCACTTGAAGCATAATCCGCGATAAGCAGGCTGCCAGAATCGCTATAGCGCATGGGATCAGGGACTTATCCCTGATCCCATGTGTTTTCACGCAATCACAGGTCCATTTACGGGGGATCGAAACGGACCTTTATTATATACAGCAATAATGACCATCGGTCAAAAATCACAGTATCCGTCCGTTTCGATACACCGAAAACTGATCGCTCCTAATTGGACACTTCCAATGTCTTATGGCAGGGCTGACGATTAGTATGTGGCATGATCAATTCTCAGAACACTACACTATCAGTCAAGTGATTGTGATGAATGTAGATTACAAAGCACCTAACAAACTGCTTTTATTCATTTTCCTTGGAAGAAAATGGTTTAACAGATGCCAGGGGAAACAAATCCTAAGAATCCACTGCAAAGATTACATGAAATAACCACGTTTAAAAGATAATACAAAAGTCTGTGTCAAACACCCACATGCCTGCACGACACTGCTGAAATATTGCAAATATGTTTCCATTGCCATAGCTGTCTCCGACATACAACAGTGCTTCCAAGTTCTGTTTATTTTTCTAATAATACCCCTTTCAGACAAACAGAAATTACCGGGTGAAGCAGTTCAATTCCATAATTTCATGAAAGATACGGGTCCTTTTTCTGTGTGAAAGGGTCGACCCGTGTTGTAATTCCCGGCACTTCGACCCTGGAATCTACCAAGGTTGGAGACACGGGAATTTCGACATGGGTTGACCATTTCACACAGACAAAATATCCGTGTTGATTTGCAAATTACCATGTCAAAATTTTCAACCCGGTAATTTGCATGTCTGTTTGAAAGGGGGGGGGGAGGGGTCAGACAGTTCCCGGAAAAACGACCCGGCATTGAAATGCTGGGTAATTGCCGGGACTTTCAGACTTTTCAGCCTGAAAGTGGTATTGCTTAAAAAAAAATAAAAAAAAATTGTTAGACATGACATTGGCCATATTCCCATCGTCTGTTGCAATGGTCATTAAAGATATCATTGCCTGTGTTGCACTGTTAACTAGAATAATCACACGACGGTTATAAATTATATTGATGAGTTTTGTTGCCTAGTAACACTGTAAAATATAAATATACAGTATAACACTTTCTGTATCAATAAATAACATTTATTTCTGGGTAAACAAATAGTGTTACCATGCTAATACTGACTGATTTTAATATAAAATTGTTTTAGGAAATTTGGGTTCTTTCATTACTAGGTTTGTGTATACTACTGTAAGCAGGTCATTTTATTTTTACCTACTGGACCATATAGAGAATAGGGCAGTCAATGAGTATGAGTATGTGAAACTGGCAGTGTAGGATGCGGCTGTTCTTTGCAAATGAATAGTTTCCTAGTGTGAGTAAATATGCGCGTGTAAGGTACACAAGTGTGTGTTGAGTATGTGATTAATATGTTATATGAATCAGTAATTGGCAAATAATTATTACGTTGAGCAGCAGAATATGGTTATCTAGTAAAATGGCACATTTTGAAGTACAGGACATTATAATCATGAGCTTTATAGTTGTTCTCTAAAGCACTTGGAGATAGGCAGGCACCCTATTATTTCTATGATGTGGCACTTGCAGAGACCAATATTCTAGAAAGCCAATCATTTACAAATAGCATGGGTAAAATATAAAGATGAAAAACACATGTTGGATCGTCGATACTCCAAAAATACTTTCTATAATAAGGTCTGCATCTAGTAATGAACAATACTTCCCAGATGTAATGGTGCTTTGTTACATGGGTGAGATATTATATGGAATTACAACAAAATAATGAGTTATTATGCTGTTTTTAATGTTCAAGTGCTAGTAGCAGGAAAGGAATAAGATGGGTCAGGGCGTGGAATTCTGTTCTAGAGGGTTTTTGACATTGCCTGTTGCCAGCCACTAGTCAGAAGCACATAACATGCCTCAGGAAGGTGGTTTAAAATTCATTTTTGCTTAGCAACAAGAGCTAGCTATTAATAACACAGCCTGTGAGTTACAAACTACAGTAGATGAGGTCTCCAGCAGTTAAAAGCTCTGCTACCACTGAAAGAAGTATTTTAGTAAGTGTCCCCTCTGCCTACATGAGACATTCTCCCAGTGCTCCAAAGTTCTCTCACAGGTATGGATGAAAAAAGTGGGTCTGGGTGCGAGCTGGCCAACCAATCACAGGATGCAATCAAGAGATTGTGGCCTGTGATTGGTCCTAATGTTCACTCTAGCAGCCTGCACCTAATTAGTGAGGAGGGTAAACGTTTTAATTTTCAAGGGCAATATTTTAGATGTCATGTATTGCTACAGCTACAGAAGCAATACATCACACACAGTATAAATTTTACCCTTCAAAATGTAAATATGCCCTCCTCGCTGATTAGGTGCAGTGTGCCAGAATGAATACTAGGTCCTCCACATCACACCACTACCCGCCACTGCTGCAATTTTAAAATGGAAAACAAAATACAATTTTTGGTTCTGTAATACAATAGCAGTGGAGACATGAAAAAATATGTCTACATTTAGCAGCCAATAAAGCTCCCAATAGGGGGAGGGGTAATCCAGAATCATGTTTTTCTAGGTGGTAATGCAGCTGTTAGAGACACCAAGTTCCTGGTCTAAACTATTAAGTTCCCAGACTACATATTGTTGGGGAACCCTGTACACTAGTAGAGATTTTATAGTTCATGCACATTCAATACTTAGAGACATGGAGCTTGCACATAGCAATACAACAAGGCACCAAGGAATTTAAAAACCGTTGTGGTATTCACAGGCATCCCAAACATGTTACCAAACACAGCAAGCTATGAAATGTGAGCAAACTGGAGGGGCAGTGATATCAGCTACTATGTAAACTATGTGTGTGTGTGTATATATATATATATATATATATATATATATATATGTGTGTGTGATGTATGACTTTCTTGTACTTCCCTAAAATGTGAAAGAAACAGAACCACTGTAAGAGTCTTGAACAAATGATTATGTCTAGCTCACAGATTTATGAGGAAACAGGAAAAACAGCTGAGAGTTACAACATGTGATTTTCTGCTCTATAGTTCCTGAATTTACACACACACACTATATATATATATATATATATATATATATATACACACACACACATACACAGGTGCTTTTTTTTTTTTTTTTTTTTGTACTTTACCATTTTCCATTTCAACCAAATTTTATAGAAAAACCTGATGATTCCAGAGTCATTAGTCTGCATTTGAACACAGTTTAAACAAAATATCTGCTATAGTTCTATACATTGGGGTACTGTATGCAGGAGACTTGTTAATTTATATTTTAAATATAAACTAATGTGATATACTGTATTACAGTAAATAAAGGTTCAATATTGAAATGGCACAGAGTAACAAATTATTTTTTGAACACTGCCTGAGTTTGTTATCATCATCAAAATTACATTATTTTTTTTGAACAGCACAACAGTGACGCACGGAGTTGAAGAGCACAACAATAATGCACAGAGATGGACAGTGGGTGAGCAGCATATATAAAAAGGGACATGCAAGGTTGCAATAATAGGAGTGTGTAGAATGACTCGCTCAAAGGTATATAATCTAGTGGGGATGTGGATGAAACAGAGGAGTTAGTATAACAGAGGTTATTTATTTAGAAAATAGTAGGGTAATTGTTCACAGTGGAGGTGGCTTGAGCGGAGTGTGTGTTAACGGTCAGGTGGCTTTTTATTAGGCTTCAGATTATAGAATATTTTAAATTGAGTAAAATGGGTTACATTCTGGCAGCAGCAGGATTTTGATAGATACAGGAGGTCAGGAGGTAATAAGAGGGCACAAATAAGCATGACACAGAATCAGGCTAGAGAGATTGAGGAAACTGCGGTGTTACTGACTAAGAGAAAAGAGGAGTTCCGTTGTTCAGCTACAGGTATGTTGGGTTCAGGGCCGGTTCTGGCGCTCTGAGCGCCCCGGGCGGCAATAGGGGGCGTGGCTTCGTACAGGGGGCGTGGTCATTTACGCCCCCTGTACAGACTGAAATTATGTGCGGTGCGCGATGACGTCATCGCGCACCGTACATCAAAGGTCCTCTCCACGAAGGGAAACTAGACGCGTAGCGTCTAGTTCCCTTCGTGGAGAGGACCTTTGCTCTGCGGTGCGCAATGACGTCATCGTGCACCGCACAGTAAAGGACCTCTCCACGAAGGGAAACTAGACGCGTACGCGTCTAGTTTCCCTTCACAGCGGCAGCGGGGGGGCACACAGCAGCAGCGGATCTTGCCCTGGTGCAGCGCCCTCCGGAAGGCGGCGCCCCGGGCAAAAGTCATGCTTGCCCGTGGCAAGATCCGCTACTGGTTGGGTTATACAAATGGAGAAACCAGATTGGTCATATGAGGTATTAGGAAGTGAGAAATGTCAGGTAAGAAGGCAGGTTAAGGTGTCATCTGCATAGTGATAAAACTTGAGGCCAAATGTTTGAATTTGTTCATTGAGGAGAGACATATACACATAGATAGAGGTGGTGTATATAGGCCCTGACAATAAATTACCTGTTTTTCAAAATGGGTGATAAAGTCCTCAACTGTGAAGGAGAGAGGGGTGAAGATGGGTAGAGAAACAAATTGAAAGAGACAAAGTAGATTTTCTTGTCAGAGGAAAGTGCAGATTTGTAGGAGGAAAGTGTGAATTTATTGGTGTGTCAGATGTGAAACATGGAAGCTGTAAGTATAAAGTAACTACAGATGTGTCCACTTACATCTTTGCTTTTTTACAAATTTGGCACAACATGCAAAACATGGCTAAGCTGTTTTTCACGAGTAGTGAGTGGATGAATTTTAAATATTATGTTTGCCACAATAGAACATGTATAAAGTAACATATTAAAGAAGCAAATTAAGAAAAATCACAAGGCACGGCTAAATCTCTTAGTCTATGTAATGCAAAACTGTGCCATACATGGCGGGATATAGCAAAGATATATGTGGACACATTGGGCGGGATTCAATTCTTTTCACCCCTTTCCACACTCGTTCTGTTTCTGCCCTCAGGGACGTTGTATCATTATTTCGGCTGGCTACCCCCGGAGTAGCAAGGCACCCAACCCTTTACACAGTAAACCTGATTACTATGGGCGCAATATGCGCGATAACGGAGATCATTTTAGAAAGGAAATTGGGCGTGATATATCATTTGAATCTCACCCATTATGTTCTAAAGACAGCAATTCAGATGGGCTATGCAGGAATATCAAAGACAAGGGTGTTTCAATTTCAGTGGATGGGAAATATGGTCCACTGAGACATGCAAGGGAGATGTAAGAGCGAAGTGTTAAGCGGAGGCTATAAGGTTGAGAATAGGAATGTTTATTACAACCATCGCCACAGCTCTCCTCCATTGCAGGTCCCGGTTGTTGTTAGGTGACCATGAGGCTAAGTCATACCAGCCGCATTGTCTGATGGGCCTGGGGGTAGCTAGGCAACCGGAACTCAAGGAGGCCGCACTGGTTCGTGGTCCCAGCTGATGCTTAGTAGCTGGGATGCTAGTTCAGCATGTGCAGCTTAGTAGCTGCAATTCATTCTGCAGTAAGGATTGGCCTCAGTGGAAGCTTTCAATTGGCCTCTTTTACTGATAAAAAAGTCAGTCCCACACAGCCTCGCCGGTGATAGCTAAATGCCTTGGTGTCTAAATACCTGGTACTGTGCTCCTAATATCCTGGTCTCCCATTGCTGTGTGCTCCCTGGCTGTGCCTGTCTGACGTGATAACCATCAGTCTGACATTTGGAGTTCTTTTTAACCCCTGAACTGTTGCAAACGTTATCTGTCAGCTATTGCCGTCTCTCCCTGTATTTGGAGACCTGTTAACCCTGACACTGCTACAAATCCCACTGTCAGATAATACTGATACTACTATCCTGTGGTTATCCAGCCCTGCTACACATACCACTTTATGATACTCAGGTCCCCAGCAGCTAGATTACCATAATTAGCTGCTAGTCCTCTGTTCTGCTTCATATTATCCAGTATGTACCTGTTTCAGCGCATCCACTGCGATCACCTATTGATTATATAAGCCTCTACTGTCAAAAGTTTAAGACCTGGTGGCATACTAAGTACCGCTGAGTGTGTAACTCTAAAAGAACAACAGGCGGTTGTTATAGACAGAAGACCTCTCTAGCGTGGCTCTAGGGGTCTTACATAAATATTTGGATGTATCATTACAATATTGAAATACTCTATTATAAATGTTAGAGAATTACAGCACATTTGTCAATAAACTGGGTGTCAGGTTGATGATTGTAAAAGAAAGTAGAGGGGAGAGAGGAGATGTATGGTGTGGGCTACAAAGGAGGTAGAGGGGGAGGGAAGATCTGGAGGCCCTTAATGCTTGCATAATTGTTTGCATTAGAGATAAGCTCAAGCCAGCATTGACACGTCACATTTAATAAACTGCAGCATTAACTACTCGGCAAAAGAAAATCAATTGTGAATACACAGGTGGAGCTCTGTCAATGAATGAGAAATACCTATCATATCTGTGTTACTGACAGATGCAGAACAACTCATCACTCACTTGTGCTTCAAGACATCAAAATATAAAAATAACATTATATTTACCACATAACAAAGATGTTAAATATCCCAATAGTCAGCCACCTAAATAAAACTAAAAAGCACAATCTACCAATTCAAAACTTAAAACAGTACAATATCTTTATCAGTTTACTTATACACGCATAAAATTACAGGATAGTGCACATTTTTACTATACAAAATAAGTGGACATTTCAGAGAACTGTACTGACATAAGTAATCATTTATATTTATTAATTTATTTAAAAACATGACATCACTGCACATACAAAAATGGTTGTATAAATAAATTCATTTTACAGTAAGTATGGTACATCAATAAAGGTCTCAGAAAATGACTATTGCCTAGTCACAAGAAAGTTCATATGTATTGACTGACATACTGTAGGTTTAATGAAGGATACCGCAAAGCTTTTCTGTTAGGTTTGGTTTGAGATACAGTACACAGACATGTCATTCGTGGCAACAAGGTTGGTAGTCTACATTTTTTTGATCACAAGCACATACAAGGTAAGGTGTACTCCAACAAATGTGCAAATAGCAGGTTGGGGGGAGGGGGAATTGGGAAGAAGACAGTGGTGAAATAATACCTTATGCATATGAGGTACTTATACATTATGTTATTAAAGTAAAACTAATTTGGACACAATAAAAGACTTTTTTTTTTTAAACAAAAAGGCAATATTTTAATTTCTTGACACATCAAAAGAATGGAGAAAATTGTAGTGACAAATCTGCCACAACAGTGCGAACATTGTCACTTCAGTGGTCCCAACTTTGTTATGCATTCCACTTCCAATAGCCCAGACCCCAGGGGTACCAAAGTATCATCTTTAGTGTGGAGCTGGTAACCTATGGAATGTGGGAGGAATGCTATTTTCTGCTCACACTGCTCCCTCAGGAGCATCCTCTACATGCAGACTGTCTAGTCTGGTTGAGGATTTGGGGAGAAAGGGGGATGAAGGAAACAGCACGTCTTTTGTTATTATACTGCACTGTACAGGAGAATGGCAAAGCAAATGCAGAACAAGACTATCACTGAACAGCCTCCTCGGCTGTGAAATTTGTTTGTAATTTCACTTGTCTATACCATGAGAAGTATGGCTATCAACAATATGAGGATTGATGGAAAGGAGGACTCTGCCACATTAAAGTTTAATGATCAAATTCAACAGAATGGAGAACTTTCTTTAAAATTACAGTTAAAAAAAAAACAACAACAACAACATCAAAGTGAAGACCAAAATTCAACCTGCAAATGATACATACACCTTTCCGAATTTAGTGTTCTAAAGCCTGCATTTATTTTTGAAAAGAGCTAAAATATTAGAACTACACATATAAAAATCAATGTAACTGTCAGCTACAAACATTTGGCAATGTGGAACTAAACCATAATTATATTTTTATTCAAACTTGCTTCTCACTTTATAGCACAGGTTAAAAAACAATAGTAATAAGGTGGTAGTGGTTGAAAGGTTAGACCAAAAACAAAGTATTGGATGCCAGTTCAAGGTGATACACATACATCACAAATGGCATACTTCTAAAACCAATCTGTTCAATTATTATAATGTAGATGTGAGATCAGTGGTTCTCAAACTGTGTGCGGCACCCTGGGGTGCCTCAGGACACTTGCAGTGGTGCCTTGGATTAGTGGTCCAGGACCAATTAAAATTATTTATAGGCAAAACCAGTGCTGGTGGCTGTCAATTATAAAATATGTGGGCAAACAGAAGCAAATCCGGTCTCTCATCTCACAACTGAACCTAGGGATGACATATAAACACAATATACTTAATTTAATATTTCTTTCTACATTTCTCAATAAGAAACTTTTGACCTACTGTAGGGGTACTGTGGAAAAAAATCTGATGCTTTAGGGCGCCGGGATTCAGCAAAGTTTGGGAACCACTGTGTTAGATCATTAAAGTGAAAGCTGTAATTTACAGTGGCTAATTGAGGGCACAGAGCAGCATTGCGGCACTAATTTTGTCAGATCACTAGTTGAACAGTGCATTGAATTGAAATCACGTTCAATTAATTTGATTCCATTGTTTTTAATAAAACGTAAAAATTTTAGCTACAATATCTGAATTTGTCATATAATCGACCAATCTATTGAGTGGCCGATCGCTGTGTATAGCTCACCTAATCGGCTGCTCTGTCTGCGCGATAGCAGTTACTAGATAGATCTTTATATTGTGTACCCGGCCTTACTGTGCTTATGGACAAAGTGGTATCCTGTGTATAAATACAAACGGTAGCTCAGCGGATGTTCCACTAACCCCTAAATGATAATGACCTTTATGAATAAAGAAATAAAGTATCCAGCACTCTCATAAAAGTGGATCCGATATCTGTTCATGTGGTGTGATAGAATATACAAATATCCACCAGTAGTGTTCCCTCTAGAATTTGTGGCGGTGGCTATGAGTGCTCCCACCTGAAAAGGAGGCGTGGCTGGGGATGAGGTGCGGCCCTGCTGACGTTACCATTGAGGTGGTGCAGCACCATTATGTTATTAAAGGGTGCCTCAGCTGTCGGCGTCACTGAAGGAAGTGTGTGTGCTGGGCTTCCCCCAAGCTCTACCTTTAATGTGAACAGATGATGTGCGCACGCCATCTATTCATGTGGCGGCGTGGTGGCAGAGCACCATGTCACGCTAGAAAACAGCCTAGTGTGAAGACTACATCAAAAGTATAAGTGTCTGCACAATATTGTTACATTAAAATACATTTTTAAGTTGTAAGTTTGTGTCGATGAGATGTCACTTCAAATATGAATAAATAATGGTGTGTAGTGCATATTAATAGGATACATCAAAATACAAGACAATCGTTAATACTGAATATACTAAACGTTTACTGAACGTATAACATATATACAGTACATGACCTAAATGAGGTTTAAAATAAGAATTTACTCACCTGTAATTCTATTTCTCGTAGTCCGTAGTGGATGCTGTGGACTCCGTAAGGACCATGGGGGAATAGACGGGCTCCGCAGGAGACTGGGCACTCTAAAAGAAAGATTAGGTACTATCTGGTGTGCACTGGCTCCTCCCTCTATGCCCCTCCTCCAGACCTCAGTTAGGGAAACTGTGCCCGGAAGAGCTGACACTACAAGGAAAGGATTTGGAATCCAGGGTAAGACTCATACCAGCCACACCAATCACACCGTATAACTTGTGATAACCATACCCAGTTAACAGTATGAACAACAACTGAGCCTCAATCAACGGATGGCTCATAACAATAACCCTTTAGTAAGCAATAACTATATACAAGTATTGCAGAAGAAGTCCGCACTTGGGACGGGCGCCCAGCATCCACTACGGACTACGAGAAATAGAATTACCGGTGAGTAAATTCTTATTTTCTCTGACGTCCTAGTGGATGCTGGGGACTCCGTAAGGACCATGGGGATTATACCAAAGCTCCCAAACGGGCGGAAGAGTGCGGACGACTCTGCAGCACCGAATGAGCAAACTCAAGGTCCTCTTCAGCCAGGGTATCAAACTTGTAGAACTTAGCAAATGTGTTTGAACCCGACCAAGTAGCAGCTCGGCAAAGCTGTAAAGACGAGACCCCTCGGGCAGCCGCCCAAGAAGAGCCCACCTTCCTTGTGGAATGGGCTTTTACTGATTTTGGATGCGGCAATCCAGCCGCAGAGTGAGCCAGTTGAATCGTGCTACAGATCCAGCGAGCAATAGTCTGCTTCGAAGCAGGAGCGCCAACCTTGTTGGCTGCATACAGAATAAACAGCGAGTCAGACTTTCTGACTCCCGCCGTTCTGGAAACATAAATTTTCAAAGCCCGGACTACGTCCAGCAACTTGGAATCCTCCAAGTCCCTAGTAGCCGCAGGCACCACAATAGGTTGGTTCAAATGAAACGATGATACCACCTTAGGGAGAAATTGGGGACGAGTCCTCAATACTGCCCTGTCCATATGGAAGATCAGATAGGGGCTTTTACATGACAAAGCCGCCAATTCTGACACACGCCTAGCCGAAGCTAAGGCCAATAGCATGACCACTTTCCACGTGAGATATTTTATCTCCACGGTCTTAAGTGGCTCAAACCAGTGGGATTTCAGGAAATCCAACACAACGTTAAGATCCCAAGGTGCCACTGGTGGCACAAAAGGAGGCTGAATATGCAGCACTCCCTTTACAAACGTCTGAACCTCAGGCAGTGAAGCCAGTTCTTTTTGAAAGAAAATGGATAGGGCCGAGATCTGAACCTTTATGGACCCTAATTTGAGGCCCATAGTCACACCTGACTGTAGGAAATGCAGAAAACGACCCAACTGGAAGTCCTCTGTAGGGGCCTTCCTGGCTTCACACCAAGCAACATATTTCCGCCATATGCGGTGATAATGATTTGCTGTTATATCCTTCCTAGCTCTTATCAGCGTAGGAATTACTTCATCCGGTATACCCTTTTCCGCTAGGATCCGGCGTTCAACCGCCATGCCGTCAAACGCAGCCGCGGTAAGTCTTGGAACAGACAGGGCCCCTGCTGCAACAGGTCCTGTCTGAGAGGCAGAGGCCATGGGTCCTCTGTGACCATCTCTTGAAGTTCTGGGTACCAAGTCCTACTTGGCCAATCCGGAACAATGAGTATCGCTCTCACTCCTCATTTTCTTACTATTCTCAGTACCTTGTGTATGAGAGGAAGAGGAGGAAACACATATACCGACTGGAACACCCACGGAGTTACCAGTGCGTCCACAGCTATCGCCTGAGGGTCCCTTGACCTGGCGCAATATTTTTTTAGCTTTTTGTTTAGGCGGGACGCCATCATGTCCACCTGTGGCCGTTCCCACCGATTTGCAATCTACTCGAAGACTTCTTGATGAAGTCCCCACTCTCCCGGGTGGAGGTCGTGCCTGCTGAGGAAGTATGCTTCCCAGTTGTCCACTCCCGGAATGAACACTGCTGACAGTGCTTGTACGCGATACTCCGCCCAACGAAGAATCCTTGTGGCTTCCGCCATCGCCACCCTGCTTCTTGTGCCGCCCTGTCGGTTTACATGGGCGACTGCCGTGATGTTGTCTGACTGAATCAGCACTGGTTGGTCTCGAAGCAGGGGCTCCGCTTGACTCAGGGCGTTGTATATGGCCCTTAATTCCAGTATGTTTATGTGCAGACGAGTCTCCTGACTTGACCACAGCCCCTGGAAGTTTCTTCCCTGAGTGACTGCCCCCCATCCGCGGAGGCTTGCATCCGTGGTCACCAGGACCCAGTCCTGTATGCCGAACCTGCGGCCCTCGAGAAGATGAGCACTCTGCAGCCACCACAGAAGAGACACCCTGGCCCTCGGGGACAGGAAGATGCGATCCGGACCACTTGTCCAACAAATCCCACTGAAAGATCCTGGCATGGAACCTGCCGAAAGGAATGGCTTCGTATGACGCTACCATCTTTCCCAGGACTCGCGTGCAGTGATGCACCGACACCTGCTTTGGTTTCAGGAGATCCCTGACCATGGTCACTAACTCCTGAGCCTTCTCCTCCGGGAGAAATACCTTCTTCTGTTCTGTGTCCAGAATCATGCCCAGGAAGGGCAGACGCGTCGTAGGAATCAGCTGCGACTTTGGAATATTCAGAATCCAGCCGTGCCGTAGCAACACTTCCTGAGAGTGTGCTACGCTGACCAACAACTGCTCTCTGGACCTCGCCTTTATGAGGAGATCGTCCAAGTACGGGATAACTGTAACTCCTTGCTTCCGGAGAAGTACCATCATCTCTGCCATTACCTTGGTAAAGACTCTCGGTGCCGTGGATAGACCAAATAGCAACGTCTGGAATTGGTAATGACAGTCCTGTACCACAAACCTGAGGTACACCTGGTGAGGCGGATAAATGGGGACATGCAAGTACGCATCCTTGATGTCCAGAGATACCATAAAATCCCCCTCTTCCAGGCTGGCAATGACCGCTCTGAGCGATTCCATTTTGAACTTGAACTTTTTCATGTAAATGTTCAAGGATTTTAAATTTAGAATGGGTCTTACCGAACCGTCCGGTTTCGGTACCACAAACAGTGTGGAATAGTAACCCCTTCCCTGCTGAAGGGGGGGTACCATTATTATCACTTGCTGGAGGTACAGCTTGTGAATAGCCGTCAGGACTATCTCCCTCCCCGTGGGAGAAGCTGGCAATGCGGATTTTAGGTAACGGTGAGGGGGCGTCACTTCGAATTCCAGCTTGTATCCCTGAGATACAATTTGTATAGCCCAAGGATCCACTTGTGAGCGAACCCACTGGTTGCAGAAATTTCAGAGACGCGCCCCCACCGCTCCTGGCTCCGCCTGTGGAGCCCCAGCATCATGCGGTGGACTTAGTGGAAGTAGGGGAGGACTTTTGTTCCTGAGAACTGGCTGCATGGTGCAGCTTCTTTCCTCTACCCCTGCCTCTGGCAAGAAAGGAAGCACCTCTGACTCTCTTGCTTTTTTGAGAACGAAAGGACTGCATTTGGTAATACGGTGCTTTCTTAGGCTGTGAGGAAACCTGTGGCAAGAAAGTCGACTTTCCAGCTGTCGCTGTGGATACGAGGTCCGAGAGACCGTCCCCAAACAATTCCTCACCCTTATAAGGCAAAACCTCCATGTGTTTTTTAGAGTCGGCATACCCTGTCCATTGCCCAGTCCATAAAACCCTCCTGGCAGAAATGGACATTGCATTTATTCGAGAGCCCAGCAGGCAAATGTCCCTCTGGGCATCCCGCATATATAAGACGACGTCTTTAATATGGCTAAGTGTTAGCAATACGGTATCCCTGTCCAGGGTATCCAACCCCTCTGACAGAGTATCTGTCCATGCTGCAACAGCACTGCACATCCAAGCTGAAGCAATAGCCGGTCTCAGTAGAGTACCAGAGTGTGTATACACAGACTTCAAGATACCTTCCTGCTTCCTATCCGCAGGTTCCTTTAGGGCGGCCGTATCCTGAGACGCAGGGCCACTCTTTTAGATAAGCGCGTCAGGGCCTAGTCAACCCTAGGGGAGGATTCCCAGCGTAACCTATCCGTTGGCGGTAAAGGGTACGCCATTAGTATTCTCTTGGGAATCACCACTTTCTTATCAGGGGTAGACCACGCTTCTTCACATAACTCATTTAATTCATGTGACGGGGGAAAAGTCACTGGCTGCTTTTTCTCCCCAAACATATTTACCCTCTTGTCAGGGACAGGGTCAGCCTCTGAAATGTGTAATAGATTTTTCATTGCAATAATCATGTATCGGATGGCCTTAGTCATTTTGGGCTGTAATAGTGCCTCATCCTCGTCGACGCTGGAGTCGGCCTCCGTGTCGACATCTGTGTCAACCAACTGAGATAGTGGGCGTTTTTGAGACGCTGACGGCCTCTGAGGCGCCTGGGCAGGCCCGGGTTGAGAGCCCGGCTGTCCCCCGGCAGCAACATAATCAAATCTCTTATGTAATGAGTTTACATTGTCATTTAAGACCTTCCACATATCCATCCAATCAGGTGTCGGCACCGACGGGGGCGACACCACATTTATCTGCACTTGCTCCGCCTCCACGTAACCCTCATCAAACATGTCGACACAGCCGTACCGACACACAGCACAGACACAGGGAATGCTCTGACTGAGGACAGGACCCCACAAGGTCTATGGGGAGACAGAGAAAGAGTATGCCAGCACACACCACAGCGCTATATACACAGGGATACACACTACCAGAAGTGAATTTTTCCCAATAGCTGCTGTATCAATACACCTTTTGCCTACATTTATGTGCCCCCCCTCTCTTTTTACCCTCTTAGTGCCAGGAGACTGCAGGGGAGAGCCTGGGGAGTGTCCTTCCAGCGGAGCTGTGAAGAGAAATGGCGCTGGTGTGCTGAGGAAGAAGGCCCCGCCCCCTCAGCGGCGGGCTTCTGTCCCGCTGTTTCTGACTAAAAAATGGCGGGGTTTTTACACATATACAGTCACAGACTGTATTATGTGTCTATTTTTATGCCAAACGTATTCTTATTGCTGCCCAGGGCGCACCCCCCCAGCGCCCTGCACCCTACAGTGACCGGAGTGTGTGGTGTGCAGTGGGAGAAATGGCGCACAGCTGCAGTGCTGTGCGCTACCTTAATGAAGACAGGAGTCTTCAGCCGCCGATTTCATCACCAACTTCTAATCTTCTGGCTCTGCGAGGGGGACAGCGGCGCGGCTCCGGGAACGGACGACCGAGGACCTTTGCCTGTGTTCGAACCCTCTGGAGATAATGGTGTCCAGTAGCCTAAGAAGCGCAACCTAGCTGTGAACAGGTACGTTTGCTTCTCTCCCCTCGGTCCCACGTAGCAGTGAGTCTGTTGCCAGCAGATCTCACTGAAAATAAAAAACCTAACATTACTTTCTTTACTAGCAGGCTCAGGAGAGCCCACTAGGTGCATCCAGCTCTGGCCGGGCACAGATTCTAACTGAGGTCTGGAGGAGGGGCATAGAGGGAGGAGCCAGTGCACACCAGATAGTACCTAATCTTTCTTTTAGAGTGCCCAGTCTCCTGCGGAGCCCGTCTATTCCCCATGGTCCTTACGGAGTCCCCAGCATCCACTAGGACGTCAGAGAAAATAATAAACACACAATGTTTCTCTTTTGGTAACACCATCTGAGGGTATCTTTACAAAAAAAAAAAATAGTAAAAACGACCTCAATGCTTCATAAGTAAGTTCCCCCGATGGAGATTATCACTGATGCTCTATATTACACAGAGTGACCAAATTGTTAAAACCACCAGATGAATTTCTGCAAAGTAGCTATTCTACAGATAATGTTGACACAGGGTATTTGATTCTGTATAAGAACGAAAAAGCAAAGGTACAGTATGCTTAGACTCATTAATGGGTAAATGATGCGATCTGACAGACTAACAGACTAAACATGGAATAATTGTTGGCGCTTGCAGCAGCGGTGCCAGCATTACTAAAATGACTGAACTGATGAATGCTTTGAAGGCAGCAGTTATAAAGTGTACACATAAAGGACCACTAGACAAAACATTGGGAAGAAGCACAAGGCCTGTGGTCATAAATGGCTAAAGGATGCTCAAGAGGAATGGCGAGCGGACAGACTTGCTTAGTCCCACAGACGGACAACAGTGCAAATTATGGATTATCTGAATTCAATTCAGATGGCCTTTCAATGAACAGTGCGCCGCACATTATGATGTATGGGCTACAGAAGGCCTGACGGAATGCCATTGCTATCTGCTAAAGGCAGTGTGAAGCACCTCCAGCCTGCTTAGGAATACAGTAATTGGAAACAGGTCTTGTGGTCTGATGAATTCCACAGATGGTAGGTTGAGGATATGGAGAGAACAGCACAAAACCATAGTTCCTTCTTATATTCTCTTCAGGGTGGCAGAGGAAGCAATATGGAGATTGCATTAGGGCTAATATTAACCACAAAATATACAGAATGTAGAATCCATGCCTAAAACAATTCAAGCTGTATTAAGGTCAAAAGGTGACTCAACAAAGTACTAACCTGGTGCTCCTAATAATTGGGTTACTCAGTGTGGCAGCCCTGAGAAGTTCGCTGTATTATATGGCAGGCACTAATGCTCTGTGATGTTTGCCAGTCTCTGCAATGCACTGTATTGAGGTTAGGTAGTGTAGTACAGTAAGATTTAATTACTTTTACAGGGTTGAGAGAGTGGTGTAGCCATTTAAATAAGATGACATAGCAAAAAAACATAATAAATGTATTAGGCGCTGCCGCGCTGGCACTTTAATATAATGTGGCTAAATATGGGTTTTGTTCACACCCTACAAACATTTCAGTTTTTCCAAATGTTGACGTCTGTATTTAAAGTGTCAAAGTGTGACTTCTACATATGTGGTGCAGGACAAGGCTGAGTCTTCTGCCCCTGGTGATAGAAAGCATAGCTTCACCACTAGTTTATATGCCTAACAGATGGGTCACTACATATAGACACTTAACATATCAACCAAAAAAATATTTTTGGCTGTTTATTTAAGAACCACAAAGGTAAAATACAATGATCAGTGTTAATCTGACACCTTCCTACTCCAATACCTGCAGCTACAGCACATCCCACATTCCTGAGAGTGTACTCATTGTATCTCATATAGGTAACAAATACTTATTGAGAATAATGGGGACTGCGGTCTGAAATGCCTCTTGCAGGAAATTTATGTGACATCTTAGACATTTGCCTATCAATGCATAGCTGGCATCAGTGGCGGCTCCAACCTTTTTATATGAGGGGGCTGTCCGTACTCCAGTCCAAGCAGCGGCCCAGCCCCTGTTGCTTTCAGCGTCTGCCAGGTATATTGCACATGCGTAATGCATATGGCAAAGCCCCCGATCGGCAAGGGTAGGGCTCACAGAAATGCAGTGGAATGGCTTCTCATTGGAAGCACTCTCTCTGCTAATTACGGTCTGGACTGGTAGTCCCAGGGAGAGGAAACACCTCCCTCTAGGACTGCCTGTCTGATGTGGTTAGCAGGGAGTGTTTCTAATAAGAAGTTACTACCAGGGAACACTCAATGGAAGTGGCAGATGCTGGAAGGGGGAGGGGGGTGTTTAGGAGGGCTGCAGTCCCTAGGTAAAAACTGCCACTGGTTGGAAATACATAAAAATATGCACAAAAAAACTGCTGCTGCACAATTTTATGGAAACGAGCTTGATGTAAACGCCCCTAAATGGCTACCTCCTATGTACCAGATCCACATAATGGCCTTTTGAATTTAATTCAAATATTGTCTGCATGCACCACAGACTGCAAAGGTGTTCTATTGTTTACAGATATATTTGATCTTTAATTACACCGTTGTTTGAAGCTTGTTTTATTACATAATCGCTGCTATTAATTACTGGTGCGTTTTCATTGTGTAGGATAAATTAAGATTTTTTTTTTTATATTCTCAATTGGGATAATCACCACTTCTCTACTTTTGGTGACTAAAAATGTGATATTTTCATTCCTCCCTTTACCTATTTTGACTTTGCTGGTTATACAGATTGAACCTGCAGTAATTTTAATCAAGGGACATATAATAATATTATTAGCAGTTTAACTTTTTGCCTCTGAATTTAGTGTTTTATTCTGTAACTTACAGCATTTGCATTATATCAATAGTGGATTTACTTGATATTCAATATGTTATTAGTGTAGGTGACAGTCACTCTTTATTGCATCTGATTAACAAAATGAATGAGAACCAATTTAACGGTTTTACTGCTACTGATCTACATAGGAAACACATTATGAACTAAAGAAACATCATGCCAAAGTAATGCCCAGTTCTCAGTTTATAACACAAATAAAACCTACAGTACATTTCTGCAAATATATTGACATTCAGCTCCATACTTATTTTACATTAGACATACTCACCATGAACACTACTTTCTAAAAATATAAAAATTAAGTCACAAACTAACAAATATCAAATGAATTGTTATATTAAATAATAGTATTAACTAAAACTACATTGCATACGCAAGAGCAAATGACTATTTATACATTACAGTTCTATATTGCTGAAAGACTTCCCACATCTACAGTATAAATAGGTCATGGTGAGCTTAGAGCATGATGGCACGATGGTTAATGTTATGCAAATTACATCAACTGTTAATTCATTCACAGTAGACATGAGCCAAATTTACACAAAAGTATCATTTGTGCTTTGTACATAGTTTTTATGCACCATTAACAGGAGTATAAAGTGATAACATGTATTTTTATACAGTTATGTGTTTAGCCATGAGATTTAAGACTTTTTAAAATATGAATTGGAATAAGTGTTTTCAAAAAACTATGACGAAAAGATTATCCTGATTTAGATTTATTGAAATAAATGCCCCAAGCTTAATCTAAACATTAGTATTGCTATGCAATAGGCTTTAATGTATAGTCTGACTAGGAATGCAATTACACATACACACACATACACACACACACACACACACACACACACACACAACTACTGTACTGCACAGAGTAAAATTGTTTACAGCAATGTTATACAGATGATCACTGAGAGGAAAACATTGAATGGACATTGAAGCCTGTCAGACATGTATATATCTTAAGCAACTCAGAATTGGTAATATATTTAACATACAAATTCTCCAACCAAAAAATGGTATCGGAGTATCTTCACATGTCATTTTATTATTAGTAAAAGTATTGTCTCAGTACCTTTATTAAAGGGTTTAAAAGATTTTAAAACATTTTCCTACGCCTTGTTACTTTCAAAACTACAAAAAACTATTCAAGACAGTGAAAGGGGGCAATTCAATTCGTAGCAATGCTGGCAATGTGTCGTTGGAACAAAATGGGAGCATTTGTATATTTGCACATCATGAATGGGTATGCGTTTAAACACAGCCCGTCGGGGTCACAATACCGATGCCATAATTCTGACATGGGTACTAGCCCGCTGCCGGAATACCGGCGAGGTAGGTGATTCTCCCTCTGTGGGTGTCCACAACACCCATAGAGGGAGAATAGACCCTGTGGTGAGCGAAGCAACCCACCGTGCCCGCAAGGGGCCTCAAAGTACTCACCCCACTGCCGGCATTGTGGCGGCTGGGATGCCGCTGTCTATATAGTGACAGCGGGCATCCCGTACTCCGGGATCCAATACCGATCCCCATGAATGCAACATCTCCCATTTTATCCCGCACCACATAGGGCTGTACAATAGAGTGAGTGATGTTAGGCTACCATACGTATCTGTGGTGTGTGCAGTCACTCCAGACTGAAATTCAGCCAAAACTGTATATAACCAAAAACATTTTTATTTTAAGTCCATTGAATATTTTTCTGTGAAGTTGTGAACATCAATCATTCATTACTATGGCTTTAATGTATAAATGCCAATTAGATATTACTAATGAAAAACGTTCATGAATATAAATTCAAACTCATTACAACATGGGGGCCTATTTGTCAAGGTGGATTTTCATAAAATTGTATAATTTTATGTTTAAGTGATAGGGGGATGTAGTTAGGAGACTGCCGGTCACACCACCTCCTCCTACATCCCGCCCCCTGAGAATGCCGACCAAAAGGGACTACTCCCACTTGTGGGTGTTCACGACATCCATAGAGTGTGAATAGAACCTGTGGCGAGCGCAGCGAGCCCAGAAGTGGTTTGTTGTGCTCGCAACATATCCCTCCCCCCCACCGGCATTCCGCTCCCTCTTAGCAGCTTTCACTTGGCTTCCAAATTTGACTCCTTGCATGTGTGCAGTGGCAGATTCCCCGAACTAGTCTTTCATAAATGTAGACAAGAGAGCGCAGGCAGACTCCACTGAAAATCACAATTTTAATATACACAATGATCACATACTAAATATGCATAATTAGTACTAATTAGAGCCAATAAAAATCATTAAAATCAATAAAAGTCCGCACTACAATTTCATATATTTCCACACGATTTAGTGTATTAATAACCTGGTATATTAATAATGTTTGGATAAGATATCTTGAAAATTAGCAGCTGATGTTTAAATGCTTAAAGTCCAAGCAATATCCATAAAGCAGACTGATGTTTGAAACTGCTTCGTTCAGATTAGAGCCAGGTGAATAAGTTAATTATGGATAAAGACCTCCAAAACCCCAAATCAACACCGGTTCTGCTTTGTTTGGTGTAGCAGCATAATGTGGTGATATCGCTTACCACATATTCTGTGTGTCGGTAACACTGACAGGAACTCCGGTACTGTTTGCTCCGGCGGCTGAGTCCGATGCTTCACTCCTTATTGCGGCGTGTCAGACCAGTTGTTATTCCCCGCTTCTACGGAGCTTCTATGCGGCACTATAGTTATCCAGAGTACCGCTGATCCAAGGTATTAAGCTGACAGCCACGGTCCCCGTATGGCAAAAGGGACCAGTGCAGGTGGCTTTGTTCGGGCCGGTTTGACCCGACAGTGCAATGGAGCTCGAACGGGTGAAGCAGCCGTGAGAGGTTGGGGTGGTCAGATGAAAAGAATAGTCGGATCCTGGAACAGCCCTGACGCGTTTCTCGACCGGCACAATCTGGTCGTTTCCTCAGAGGGTTATAATATACTAGAAGTATTAGTGAATTTTAAACCAATTGTGTTTGAGTTAAGAAGACCAGTGAGATGTGAAAAAGGTGAAACATCCTCATCCCAAATGAAAAACAAGTCATCTATGTATCTGCCATAGAGGACCAGACCCGCACCGAGACCCCCGCCCCAGATGAGGCGCTCCTCAAAGCACCCCAAAAAAAGGTTGGCATAACTCGGCGCGAATCTAGTCCCCATGGCAGTACCCTTGATTTGTGAATAAAATTGTGAATCAAATGAAAAGTAGTTGTGCTCCAAAATAAACCTTATAGCTGACAAAATGAAAGTGCGTAGAGAAACATTAACCTCTGTGTCATAATAAAGGTAATGATTAACCGCCAAAAGACCCAAATCATGTGCTATATTAGTGTAGAGGGATTCCACATCATATGTCAAGAGTATGTAGGAATCTTTCCAAAATATATCCTCCAATTTTTGAAGGAAATGTGTCGTGTCTCTAATGTAAGAAGGCAGGGCCTGGACATACTTTTGTAGATGTGCGTCTATATAAGCCGATAAATTAGATGTCAGGGATCCCACCCCTGATATAATAGGACGCCCCGGTGGAGATACTAGAGACTTGTGCACCTTTGGCAGATGATAATATATGGGCACAACCGGATATTTAACCATCAAAAACAGATATGTTTCTTTATTAATTGTCCCCTCATCAAATGTCATTTCTAATAGGGACTTTAATTCACCCTGATAGACGCTTGTGGGGTCTTTAGAAATTTTCTTATAAGACGTGCTATCATTAAGTTGTCTATGTGCCTCAAAGAGATAATCACCAGTGTCCTGGATCACCAGGCCGCCGCCCTTATCGGCCTGCTTGATGATAATCTCTTCATCTCTCATGAGTCTATTGAGTGCTGCTCTTTCATATTTTGACAGATTATCCCGCAGGCCCGCTAATAAGAGATATCAGAGTATTAATTATAAGTAAATTTTACTTTATGGTTTTCTATTTAAATGTTTATTTATTTGGGAATGAATATATATATGTTTGGTTGTCTGTGGAGCAGACTATGACTCCGCCTGCACACACACTTATTAATGAGCCAAACAGGTGCTTCCAGGTGCCTGTAATAATGACCATCCCAGGAGTCCTTTAAATGTGAGGAACCGGTAGGATGGGATCATAACCCTCTGAGGAAACGACCAGATTGTGCCGGTCGAGAAACGCGTCAGGGCTGTTCCAGGATCCGACTATTCTTTTCATCTGACCACCCCAACCTCTCACGGCTGCTTCACCCGTTCGAGCTCCATTGCACTGTCGGGTCAAACCGGCCCGAACAAAGCCACCTGCACTGGTCCCTTTTGCCATACGGGGACCGTGGCTGTCAGCTTAATACCTTGGATCAGCGGTACTCTGGATAACTATAGTGCCGCATAGAAGCTCCGTAGAAGCGGGGAATAACAACTGGTCTGACACGCCGCAATAAGGAGTGAAGCATCGGACTCAGCCGCCGGAGCAAACAGTACCGGAGTTCCTGTCAGTGTTACCGACACACAGAATATGTGGTAAGCGATATCACCACATTATGCTGCTACACCAAACAAAGCAGAACCGGTGTTGATTTGGGGTTTTGGAGGTCTTTATCCATAATTAACTTATTCACCTGGCTCTAATCTGAACGAAGCAGTTTCAAACATCAGTCTGCTTTATGGATATTGCTTGGACTTTAAGCATTTAAACATCAGCTGCTAATTTTCAAGATATCTTATCCAAACATTATTAATATACCAGGTTATTAATACACTAAATCGTGTGGAAATATATGAAATTGTAGTGCGGACTTTTATTGATTTTAATGATTTTTATTGGCTCTAATTAGTACTAATTATGCATATTTAGTATGTGATCATTGTGTATATTAAAATTGTGATTTTCAGTGGAGTCTGCCTGCGCTCTCTTGTCTAGTTTTTTGTTTCTCACTTGTTTAGGGACTGCTAATACCCTAATCCTTTGGGAGCAGCAGGCAGCATCTTTCAACATAGACTCAGGGAGGCGCCTTTTCCTTCTTGTAGTTTGTTTTCATAAATGTGAAAGACTTCTCCAATAAGCCAAGGATGTAACTCACAGAGACAGTAGTCATCGCTATTGCTAGCCCTTGAGTTAAAATTACATAGATAGGCCCCATGGTTACAGTGTGTATACTATATACTCGTAGCAGACAGATAATAAGAATTTACTTACCGATAATTCTAATTCTCGTAGTCCGTAGTGGATGCTGGGGACTCCGTAAGAACCATGGGGAATAGCGGCTCCGCAGGAGACTGGGCACAAAAGTAAAGCTTTAGGACTACCTGGTGTGCACTGGCTCCTCCCCCCATGACCCTCCTCCAAGCCTCAGTTAGGATACTGTGCCCAGACGAGCGTACACAATAAGGAAGGATTTTGAATCCCGGGTAAGACTCATACCAGCCACACCAATCACACCGTATAACTTGTGATCTAAACCCAGTTAACAGCATGATAACAGAGGAGCCTCTAGAAAAGATGGCTCACTACAGCAATAACCCGATTTTTGGTAACAATAACTATGTACCAGTATTGCAGACAATCCGCACTTGGGATGGGCGCCCAGCATCCACTACGGACTACGAGAAATAGAATTATCGGTAAGTAAATTCTTATTTTCTCTGACGTCCTAGTGGATGCTGGGGACTCCGTAAGGACCATGGGGATTATACCAAAGCTCCCATAACGGGCGGGAGAGTGCGGATGACTCTGCAGCACCAAATGAGAGAACTCCAGGTCCTCCTCAGCCAGGGTATCAAATTTGTAGAATTTTACAAACGTATTTGCTCCTGACCAAGTAGCTGCTCGGCAAAGTTGTAAAGCAGAGACCCCTCGGGCAGCCGCCCAAGATGAGCCCACCTCCCTTGTGGAGGGGCATTTACAGATTTTTGGCTGTGGCAGGCCTGCCACAGAATGTGCAAGCTGAATTGTACTACAAATCCAACGAGCAATAGTCTGCTTAGAAGCAGGAGCACCCAGCTTGTTGGGTGCATACAGGATAAACAGCGAGTCAGATTTTCTGACTCCAGCCGTCCTGGAAACATATATTTTCAGGGCCCTGACAACGTCTAGCAACTTGGAGTCCTCCAAGTCCCTAGTAGCCGCAGGCACCACAATAGGTTGGTTCAGGTGAAACGCTGAAACCACCTTAGGGAGAAACTGAGGACGAGTCCTCAATTCCGCCCTGTCCGAATGGAAAATCAGATAAGGGCTTTTATAGGATAAAGCCGCCAATTCTGACACGCGCCTGGCCCAGGCCAGGGCCAACAGCATGACCACCTTCCATGTGAGATATTTTAACTCCACAGATTTAAGTGGTTCAAACCAATGTGACTTTTGGAACCCAAAAACTACATTGAGATCCCAAGGTGCCACTGGAGGCACAAAAGGAGGCTGTATATACAGTACCCCTTTTACAAACGTCTGAACTTCAGGGACTGAAGCTAGTTCTTTTTGGAAGAAAATTTGACAGGGCCGAAATTTGAACCTTAATGGACCCCAATTTCAGGCCCATAGACACTCCTGTTTGCAGGAAATGTAGGAATCGACCCAGTTGAAATTCCTCAGTCGGGCCTTACTGGCCTCGCACCACGCAACATATTTTCGCCAAATGCGGTGATAATGTTTTGCGGTTACATCCTTCCTGGCTTTGATCAGGATAGGGATGACTTAATCCGGAATGCCTTTTTCCTTCAGGATCCGGCGTTCAACCGCCATGCCGTCAAACGCAGCCGCGGTAAGTCTTGGAACAGACAGGGTCCTTGCTGGAGCAGGTCCCTTCTTAGAGGTAGAGGCCCCGGATCCTCCGTTTGCATCTCTTGAAGTTCCGGTTACCAAGTCCTTCTTGGCCAATCCGGAGCCACGAATATAGTGCTTACTCCTCTCCATCTTATAATTCTCAGGACCTTGTGTATGAGAGGCAGAGGATGGAACACATACACTGACCGGTACACCCACGGTGTTACCAGAGCGTCTACTGTCTGCTGAGGAAGTCTGCTTCCCAGTTGTCCATTCCCGGAATGAACACTGCTGACAGTGCTATCACATGATTTTCAACCCAGCGAAGAATCCTTGCAGCTTCTGCCATTGACCTCCTGCTTCTTGTGCCACCCTGTCTGTTTACGTGGGTGACTGCCGTGATGTTGTCCGACTGGATCAACACTGGCTGACCTTGAAGCAGAGATCTTGCTAAGCTTAGAGCATTGTAAATGGCCCTTAGCTTCAGGATATTTATGTGAAGTGATGTCTCCAGGCTTGACCATAAGCCCTGGAAATTCCTTCCCTGTGTGACTGCTCCCCAGCCTCGCAGGCTGGCATCCGTGGTCACCAGGACCCAGTCCTGAATGCCGAATCTGCGGCCCTCTAGAAGATGAGCACTCTGCAACCACCACAGGAGGGACACCCTTGTCCTTGGTGACAGGGTTATCCGCTGATGCATCTGAAGATGCGACCCGGACCATTTGTCCAGCAGGTCCCACTGGAAAGTTCTTGCGTGGAATCTGCCGAATGGGATTGCTTCGTAGGAAGCCACCATTTTTCCCAGAACCCTTGTGCATTGATGCACTGAGACTTGGCTCGGTTTTAGGAGGTTCCTGACTAGCTCGGATAACTCCCTGGCTTTCTCCTCCGGGAGAAACACCTTTTTCTGGACTGTGTCCAGGATCATCCCTAGGAACAGAAGACGAGTCGTCGGAACCCGCTGCGATTTTGGAATATTGAGAATCCAACCGTGCTGCCGCAACACTACCTGAGATAGTGCTACACCGACCTCCAACTGTTCTCTGGATCTTACCCTTATCAGGAGATCGTCCAAGTAAGGGATAACTAAAACTCCCTTCCTTCGAAGGAGTATCATTATTTCGGCCGTTACCTTGGTAAAGACCCGGGGTGCCGTGGACCATCCAAACGGCAGCGTCTGAAACTGATAGTGACAGTTCTGTACCACAAACCTGAGGTACCCTTGGTGAGAAGGGTAAATTGGGACATGAAGGTAAGCATCCTTAATGTCCCGAGACATCATGTAGTCCCCTTCTTCCAGGTTCGCAATCACTGCTCTGAGTGACTCCATCTTGAATTTGAACCTCCGTATGTAAGTGTTCAAAGATTTTAGATTTAGAATCGGTCTCACCGAGCCGTCTGGCTTCGGTACCACAACAGTGTGGAATAATACCCCGTTCCCTGTTGCAGGAGGGGTACCTTGATTATCACCAGCTGGGAATACAGCTTGTGAATGGCTTCCAAAGCTGCCTCCCTGTCAGAGGGAGACGTCGGTAAAGCCGACTATAGGAAAACGGCGAGGGGGAGACGTCTCGAATTCCAATTTGTACCCCTGAGATATCACCTGAAGGATCCAGGGGTCTACTTGCGAGTGAGCCCACTGCGCGCTGAAATTCATTGAGACGGGCCCCCACCGTGCCTGAGTCTGCTTGTAAAGCCCCAGCGTCATGCTGAGGGCTTGGCAGAGGCGGGAGAGGGCTTCTGTTCCTGGGAACTGGCTGATTTCTGCAGCCTTTTTCCTCTCCCTCTGTCACGGGGCAGAAATGAGGAACCTTTTGCCCGCTTGCCCTTCTGGGAACGGAAGGACTGCGCCTGATAATACGGCGTCTTCTTATGTTGAGAGGCGACCTGGGGTACAAACGTGGATTTCCCAGCTGTTGCCGTGGCCACCAGGTCTGAAAGACGACCCCAAATAACTCCTCCCCTTTATAAGGCAATACTTCCAAATGCCGTTTGGAATCCGCATCACCTGACCACTGTCGTGTCCATAACCCTCTTCTGGCAGAAATGGACAACGCACTTACACTTGATGCCAGTCGGCAAATATTCCGCTGTGCATCACGCATATATAGAAATGCATCTTTTAAATGCTCTATAGGCAATAATATACTGTCCCTATCTAGGGTATCAATATTTTCAGTCAGGGAATCCGACCACGCCAACCCAGCACTGCACATCCAGGCTGAGGCGATTGCTGGTCGCAGTATAACACCAGTATGTGTGTAAATACATTTTAGGATACCCTCCTGCTTTCTATCAGCAGGATCCTTAAGGGCGGCCATCTCAGGAGAGGGTAGAGCCCTTGTTCTTACAAGCGTGTGAGCGCTTTACCCACCCTAGGGGGTGTTTCCCAACGCACCCTAACCTCTGGCGGGAAAGGATATAATGCCAATAACATTTTAGAAATTATCAGTTGTTATCGGGGGAAACCCACGCATCATCACACACCTCATTTAATTTCTCAGATTCAGGAAAACTACAGGTAGTTTTTCCTCACCGAACATAATACCCCTTTTTGGTGGTACTCGTATTATCAGAAATGTGTAAAACATTTTTCATTGCCTCAATCATGTAACGTGTGGCCCTACTGGAAGTCACATTTGTCTCTTCACCGTCGACACTGGAGTCAGTATCCGTGTCGGCGTCTGTATCTGCCATCTGAGGTAACGGGCGCTTTAGAGCCCCTGACGGCCTATGAGACGTCTGGACAGGCACAAGCTGAGTAGCCGGCTGTCTCATGTCAACCACGGTCTTCAGAGCTGACACTGTCACGTAATTCCTTCCAACAGTTCATCCACTCAGGTGTCGACCCCCTAGGGGGTGACATTCCTATTACAGGCAATTTGCTCCGTCTCCACATCATTTTCCTCCTCATACATGTCGACACAAATGTACCGACACACAGCACACACACAGGGAATGCTCTGATAGAGGACAGGACCCCACTAGCCCTTTGGGGAGACAGAGGGAGAGTTTGCCAGCACACACCAGAGCGCTATATATATATCAATAGGGATAACCTTATATAAGTGTTTTTCCCCTTATAGCTGCTGTATTTTTAATACTGCGCCTAATTAGTGCCCCCCTCTCTTTTTTAACCCTTTCTGTAGTGTAGTGACTGCAGGGGAGAGCCAGGGAGCTTCCCTCCAACGGAGCTGTGAGGGAAAATGGCGCCAGTGTGCGGAGGAGATAGGCTCCGCCCCCTTCTCAGCGGCCTTATCTCCCGTTTTTCTGTGTATTCTGGCAGGGGTTAAAATTCATCCATATAGCCCTGGGGGCTATATGTGATGTATTTTCGCCAGCCAAGGTGTTTTTATTGCTGCTCAGGGCGCCCCCCCCCTAGCGCCCTGCACCCTCAGTGACCGGAGTGTGAAGTGTGCGGAGGAGCAATGGCGCACAGCTGCAGTGCTGTGCGCTACCTTGGTGAAGACAGGATGTCTTCTGCCGCCGATTTTCCGGACCTCTTCTTGCTTCTGGCTCTGTAAGGGGGCCGGCGGCGCGGCTCTGGGACCGGACTCCATGGCTGGGCCTGTGTTCGATCCCTCTGGAGCTAATGGTGTCCAGTAGCCTAAGAAGCCCAATCCACTCTGCACGCAGGTGAGTTCGCTTCTTCTCCCCTTAGTCCCTCGATGCAGTGAGCCTGTTGCCAGCAGGTCTCACTGAACATAAAAAACCTAAAACTAAACTTTTCACTAAGCAGCTCAGGAGAGCCACCTAGTGTGCACCCTTCTCGTTCGGGCACAAAAATCTAACTGAGGCTTGGAGGAGGGTCATGGGGGGAGGAGCCAGTGCACACCAGGTAGTCCTAAAGCTTTACTTTTGTGCCCAGTCTCCTGCGGAGCCGCTATTCCCCATGGTCCTTACGGAGTCCCCAGCATCCACTAGGACGTCAGAGAAATATTATCACAGTGTGTACACAGACATTCCCACATGCTGCAGGCCAGGGCTTCCGCAGATGTAACTAGGGCAGTAGATAAACGCACAATCACAGATTCTGTAGTACGGGCACCCACTAAAAGCTGCCAACCCATTTCAACTGCAATCAGTCTTTAAGACAAATTTTGCATTAGTAATAAATGGTTCAATACTCTGATAAATGGCAGTATCCTATTAGCCCCGATGTGATTTCGGCTGGTAAAAATGGGCAGATAAGTCCCCGATCCCACGTTATTGCGGCTCTGGGAGCTGCTTAGCAATCCCCGATAAATGCTGGCATCGCGCAATAACAGAGCCAGCATCAGGGCTAATAGGATAGCCCATGGCGATCCTCTTAGCATCTCTATCTGGTGAGTGGGATACCGGAGGGAGTTCCATACAGCGGACCCTATGTTGAATTTTGCGTTTAGCAGTGCTAATGCATTATTACAATATGTGCCCTTTGTGCTCATTTCATGCATCTCAACTTAACCTGAATAGAGCAAGAATTTTCAGAAAGGAGTGACTGGCCTTTGGGGACATGTACAATCTGATTAAAGCACAGGTGATCCCATGTAAGTAGTAACTTTTTTTTACTTTATGCAGATTTAAGTTTCTTTCAAGCAAATCTGAATAATATAATATCTTTCAAGATTGCCGGGAGTGCAGGATGCTGGATGATCTTGGATGTTATTTAAAAGCAGCAGTCATTTTAAAGGCAAAACCATGCCTTGTAAATGACTGCTGCATTAAAAAAAAAGTCCTTATCGGCCGGCCGATCTCAGATCCCATTACATCTCGCCCATGATGTTATTTCTACTCAAAATCACTAGTGAATGATGAACGTATGATATATCGCTTTTGTGCAGCAGCATCCAGAATTACAGACTTTCTAGTTAATGGTGTGTTTATTAGCCTCTTTGAAATAGATAAAGTACAGCAGTAGTTGCAATAGTAGGTCTCACTGGATATGGAATACTGTTCTGTGAAATTGTGTCCAATCATCCATTCTTAAGGCTTTAATGCATAAGCACCAAAAGAGATTTGAACACAGTTTATGTATCTAATATTTTGGTCATTTGGGACTGTTTAATGTACAATATATAAGTAATTATATATTCTGAAATTGATTCAACATTTTGCTCTATTATTCGGATATAAAAGGAATGTGGGTAAACAACAACAAAGTTAAAAGCACTAACACTATGCAACAATTCTGTGTTGATCACAGATTTGTACTTACAAATGAATACTTAGTAACATCCAGGCTTACTTTAAATTTGAAGCAAGGGGGGGGCGTGGCTACAGCGGACATGGAGTAGCACACAGGTTGTGTGGCTTTCCAGCTATACCATCCATATATTAGATCCTGTGTCCACCCTGGGTCCGAAGATAGCCCCAGTACCTGTGGAGGGACCCCTGTGTCAATTTGGGAGCCGTGTGTTACACTCCCGCTGCAGCCGAACTGTTTGAGTGAGCGGGGCGCCGGGGCCTGTTGCACCACGTGAGACGCCGCTCTCCTGTCTCCCCACGCTGCCGCCCTACACGCTGCCCGTGTCCGCTCCTGCTGCTGCCGCTGTGTGGAGCCGGGACGCCGGGGGTCCTGCTGTGCGCTCTGCCTGACCCTGCTTGAGTCCGGGGAAATCCCTGCTACGGCGCTGCCCCGGGTCCCGCCGCCGCTCCCCTGCTCTACGGCCACAGCTCCTGCTCCCTTGCCTGCCTATTGGGGTGACATTTACACTGCTGGGGGGACGGAGCGCACCCTGGGGGAGCCGTGTGTGGTCTTCCCTGCATCAATACTGACACATATTATATATGGGCTGTGTGTGGCTCCTCTGTGGGGCTGCCCTGTTACCCTGCCATATTGTATAGACTATATCACAGTGCAGGTCAACCTTCACCTTATCCTGGTGGCCCTCTGCAGATGTTATTGCGGACAGCGTCTGGACAGGCTGCAGCTGGACGGATTTGATATACTGCCTTCTCCACCGGCAACCTCTGGACTGTTTTGATATACTATTTGTCAAGGCAGCAGCTGGACAGTTTGATATACTATATATTTCACACGCAGCTGGACAGTTTTCATATACTATAATTCCCTGCTCTCGGCCATCAGCTTGGCCATAATGGTCAAACCACATCAATCTGCCGCGGCAAAGTTAGAGAAATTTGCAAGAAATCCTCCGACACGGTCCCAACAAGGGGGGGAGGTACAGTCGACCTTGTCGCCGCCTTCTCCGTCAGCTAGCTCCTCTTCTGTGGAGGCTACAGATGCTGCTTTGCAGAAGGTGCTGGATGCGGTCACGGCTAGCGAGGCCCGCTTGGCCGACAGGATCAGTCAGGTACAGGTGGACTTATCTATTATACATCAAGACCTTCAGCGGGTGCGAGAGAGAGTCGGTAAAGTTGAGACACGCACATCCAATCTGGAGGACACAGTTACGCCACTTGGTAGACGTACTTCTGCTCTGGAGTCACAGATGTCGGAGGTACATAAAAAGATGACGGATATGGAGGGAAGATTGAGACGGAATAATGTCCGCTGCGTTGGACTCCCTGAGAAAGAGGAGGGTGCCTCCCCTGAAAAATTTATTGAGAAGTGGCTGCTGGATGCATTTGGAGCGGAGGAGTTCACCTAACACTTTGCGGTGGAGTGCGCTCACAGGGTTCCGATGCGTCCTCTACCTCCAGGGGCACCTCCCCGTACGTTCATTGCCAAGCTACTTCACTACCGGGATCGGGATGTGATTCTGAAATTGGCCCGTACTAAGGGCCCCCTGAGGTGGAACGGTTCTCCGATCTCAGTCTTTCCGGATTTTGCTATTGACGTTCAGAAGGATAGAGCTCAGTTTGTCCCCGTGAAACGCAGGCTGCATGAACTGAACATCCCCTATGCCATGCTCTTTCCGTCTAAATTGCGGGTAGTTTCTGATGGAGAAACTAAAATTCTACACGTCTCCCCGTGAAGCATCTATGTGGCTGGACAGATGCTTTCCAGCACGGCGGGCGTTGGCTGCTGACTGAACTCATGCATTCGGTTTCTCTATTTGCAAGTATACTGTTTCTCTTCTGCCTGCTATGTTTCTTGGGAGGGATGTGCAGTCACTGTTGGCGGGGGAAAATAATGGGATATTCATAAGAACTGTTGTTATGCTTATAATATGATGTTACGATGCTCACTTCTATCCATATATCTCCTATTGCCTCAGGCTAATATCCTTGTTCAGTTCTATATGTTATCTTCAGGGCCGCCTGGATATATCTGTCCCGCTGTATTGTCCCGAATGGTTATTTAGATGGGGCTGTACTAAAGGCCTTGGGGGGGGGGAGGGGGGGGGGCTTGAATTTAGCTGGAGGCTTCTCCTGCCTTAAGGTCACTAAATTCTGGGCTCCCTTTTTGGTTTCTTTTTGGCTTTGTAGAATGTGTACAGGTATTTCTTGCCTTCGTTTTTAAGGAATGTTCTTTGGGAGTGTTGTTTGTTAGGGAATCAGGTATGCTGCAAGTTCTCAGTGGTATACGGGGTGGGGGTTTTGCTAAGAATTTATTATTTTGTTTTTATTTTCTGATGTGCAATGTGCTTGTTTCTGATGTGCTTCTGTTACAGCTAATCACGGGTATAGTTTGCTGGATAAGTGCTGGAGGTGGCTGGTCGCGGGTCATCGGTTTCATCATTACGCTGCTCTGTTATGGCTTTGGTTAGGTTTCTGTCCTGGAATGTGAGGGGGATCAACGACAAGATCAAGCGCTCCCTGGTACTCAGACAGATCAAACAATACGCATTGGATGTAATCTGTTTAATGGAGACCCACTTAGTGGGTACTAGAATTATGTCTCTCAAAAAGCCATGGGTGGGGTGGGCTTTCCAATCCATGCACACCGCAGCGTCCCAGGGAGTGTCGATCTTGATCAAAAAGTCTGTTCCTTTCTTGCTTGATAGTGTACAAACGGATCAATGGGGGAGGTATGTGTTTCTAAAATGTAAAATTAACTTTCTTTACTGTTGCTAGCTGTGTATGTGCCCCCTCCATACTTGTCTGACGTGCTTAAAAAGGCATCTACTTTCATGGCTGCATCCCTGGGGGTGGCTGCTATATGTATGGGTGACTTTAACAATGTTTTAAATCATGAGCTGGATAGGTGGTCTACGGCATCCTCCAACCCACAGCCAAAGCGTTCTCCATTTGCAGATACTGTCTCTGAGCTGGGCTTGGTCGATCCCTGGAGATTCAAATATCCTGACCTGAGACAGTTCTCGTGTTTCTCACACTCCCACTCTTCCTTCTCTAGGATAGACTTGGCTCTCCTCACTCGGGAGCTCCTGCCTATGGTTCATAATGTTAAGTATGAGACTAGGGGTATTTCGGATCACTCCCTTGTATCGGTACATATTGACTTAAGCTGTCAGAGGGGCCAGGCAGTATGGAAACTTAACCCTTTCTGGCTCACGTATATGGGTGAGGGATCCGAATTGGAAGTTAGCTGGTTAGAATTCTTTGATTCTCATGCAGATACTACCGATATCTCCTTACTGTGGGATACCTTTAAAGCCTTCCTGAGGGGGACATTGATCAAAAGAGTGGGTAGTCTTAAATCCTCTTTTAGGAAACGTGAGGCTGAACTGGAGGCTCGGGTTATTGCTTCTGAGATGGTATACATACAGGATGGCTTGAACACCTCTAAAGCAGACTGGCTCCATGCTCAGAAAGAATGGAAAGAGTATCTATGGGGGAAAACCCAGCATAGGCTTCTATTCTCCTCCCATGTTCAATACGCTACAGGGGATAGACCAGGCTCATATATGGCTAATCTTGCAAGAGGGGACCGTTCCTCTCGTACGGTGGTTCCCCACTAGAATTGTGTAAATATTTAGATCAAATCCAATTGCCTTGTATTTCTAGTGAGGCTAGAGCTCTTCTAGATGCTCCTGTATCGTTGGAAGAGGTAGAGGCAGCCATCACCGCATCTCCGGACGGTAAGGCCTCTGGCCTTGATGGTATTCAATCGGAGTTGTATAAGAAACACGCAAAATTTTTCGCCCCTCAGTTGCTTAATCTATTTAATACTATATTTGCGCAAAATATGCTTCCCCCTTCTATGGTGGAGGCATTGATCATAGTGATTCCCAAGCCAGATAAGGACCCTAAGAGAGTCGAGTCATATCATCCTATCTCTCTATTACCCACGGATGTTAAAATCCTGGCTACCAGACTCAATCAGGTTATAACCCAAATCATCCACCCGGACCAAACAGGCTTTATGCCTAGTAAATCCACTGCTGTTAATTTAAGGCGCTTGTTCACTCATTTTCAGGTTTCTCGTGGGGAGGCCTGCTCTTCTGTTGTAGCCTCTTTGGATGCCGCAAAGGCCTTTGATTCGGTGGAGTGGGCCTTCGTATGGGAAACTATGAGTAGATTTGGCATGGGTCCCAATTTTATTAAATATGTTAAATTGCTTTATTCACTGCCCATGGCCAGGATCTCAGTGAACGGATATGTATCACATTCCTTCCCCCTGTCCAGGGGAACGAGACAAGGCTGCCCTCTGTCCCCCACCTTGTTTGCCGTTGCTATTTAACCATTGGCATGTTTGATCAGAGCTAGTCAAGATATTCTGGGTATTAGGGTGGGCGCAAGGGAAGATAGAAAAGCATTATATGCTGATGATCTCTTGCTATTCGTTGATGATTATGTCTCTTCTATGCCTATAATTCTGGATATGATAAATACTTATGGACACTTCTCCGGGCTCAGAATAAATTGGGACAAATCCAATATCACTCCACTTAAGGGTCCAATCCCAGTAGCCCCATTAATCCATATCCCGCTAAAGTGGGTAGACTCTTTCAAGTATCTGGGTATATGGGTATCGAACGACCCTTGTACTTATGTCTCTCTTAACATTATGCCGCTGGTTGATTATCTCCGTTCGAAAGTTAAGGTTTGGGGGACTTTGCCTCGGACTGTTACTGGTAGGGTCAACTTGGTGAAAATGGTGTATCTACCTAAGCTCCTCTATGTCCTTCAGCAGTCACCTATATATATTGGCTTAAAAATATTCAGGCAAATTGACAGCTTACTGTCTTCCTTGATTTGGGCTAGCAGGAGAGCACAATTGAAGCTCGACACCTTGTCTAGACCAAGATCGGCAGGGGGCTTGGCCCTCCCTATTTTTAAATTTTACCATTACGCAGCGCAATTAGCACATATTTGGGAATGGGTGACGGACTCCGGTAGTCTCACTGTACACTCGCAAATGTTTCTGCAGGAGTACCCTGATGGTACGCCATTACAGATGCTACTCTGTGGGAATGTTAAACTATCTAAGGTCCCTATAATAAGACAGGCCACTCTTGTAAGGAAGCAGGTACATGCTGCCTTGCGGGGCCAGGGTATAGACCCAGACACTCCATTAGATAATGTCCTTGGTTTCCCAGAATTAGCCTCGCTCCACGTTAGGGCAGTGTGGGGGAGGTGTGGGGGGTAACATCCCTGGGGCACTTGTACAATGGCAATATCTTGAAGTCCTTCCAGCAGCTCCAATAGGACTATAATATACCCTCTTCTTACTTCTATCGGTATCTACAACTGAGGCATGCGATTAATGTACAGTTTTCTAATACCCCTCCAATGATTCTAGACTCCCCAACTAAGTCACTTTTACTGAGTCTGGGGGACGGGCATTTGGTTTCCAATATATATACAAGTATGCTTCAGTCTCACTACTCTGACCCGTTGTCCTCTCTTAGAAATAAATGGGAATCCGACCAGGGACCAATTTCAGACGAGATATGGGAGGGAGCTTTATGCTCTCCACGGTTATCTACCACCACCACTAGATATCAGCAAATCCAATTATTATACACAGAGTGTATATGACACCGGTGAGATTGGCCTGCATAGGTGGTACTCATTCTACCAGATGTCCTGAGTGTGGCAGTTTGGATGCTGATTGGCACATTATTTGGCTCTGCCCTAGGATAGCAGTATTCTGGTCTGGTATTATTAATGTCATAGTGTCGACTGGAATTCCATCGGTTGTGTGTACCCCGGCGGTGTGTGTGTTGTCGGCCTTGGAGGAAGATGCCCTCGACGCTCCTAGCAAACGATATCTGATTAATCTGTGTGCTCTAGCTAAGGTGTGTGTCGCTAGACTATGGTTGGCTAAAGATGCTCCCACAGTACAGTCGTGTGTTTCACTTGTTAATGAAACGGCCGCTCACGAGAAATATGTATACATGGCCAGGAAAGCAAGGAAAAAGTACCAAGACCTGTGGGGCAGGAGGCTCAGCTCTCCTAATTCAACGAACCATAGTGACTGAATATTCACCAATGTGTGACTAATATGAAGTGTGCTGGTGAGATGGGCCACATTCCGTGGGGAACATGTAAAGTTATGTAAAAAGGGTTTATACTAGCAATAGTGATTCTTCCTCTCGTATATCGCCCTTGGGACCCGCGGCCGGCCATACATTTGCCCGTACTTGAAGATAGGTGTTGTATAATTATAGTTAGCTGGTTGGATATCTGTGAAGTACTTGATCACTATATCTGAATAACCTGTCTTGATATGTGTCATTTCTCCTGATTTACAAATGTACGTTTAAAGAGAAGAGCCTGCACATCGCTCTTATTTTGACTGTATTGTTCTAATTGGGAATCTGCGTATTCCCACGCTTGGAATTTTGTTTTTGTTTTTTTTCTTCTTGTTCAGTGGTTTTGTTTTATTGTTTAAAATGCAAATGAAAAACCAATAAAAATTATTGAATTATAAATTTGAAGCAAGTATTAACTGAAAGATTACATCAGGGTTGCTGAGAGTGTATGTGGTCTCATGCAAGACCAAAGACAAAAGGGAACAACATAGACAACCACTCAACTTGTTTCAGACAGGCCGAACAGGAAGATTAGAAAGCAGAGAGCTATGAGCTCAGACTGAAAAAGAATATTTTTATATTACCGCCTCAGAATCAACTTGTTTGTTCTGCATGGAAATAACCTTTAAAATAAAGAAACAAAAACAAATCTGTAAGTCTACACTGCGTATTTCCAGTGCAGTAGTGACAATTGGCAATCCAATTTGTATTCTTCACCTATATAACAAAACGCTAACGTTGCTGCACACCTCTATGTGGGGAATTCAAGTGTTTTGCGCGTAAGCGGCCACTAGATGGCGTCTGACGGAGCAATTCAAGTGTTTCTCTGTTCAGGTGGGCACAGCGCCAGCGCTGACATTACGGTTATGTTGTTTTGTCATTTTGACAGGCAGGTAACTAGTTTTAAAATAAAACTCTAGTCTATACCACGTAAATGAACTTCTTTATCTGCATCGGATGTTAGCGACATGTCGCCGGTCCCAGTGTCGACATTTTCACAATACAGCATTGCAAAGGTTGACAAGGAAATGCTAATATTAGGGTTAGGGATAGAAACTTTCTTATTCCTGCAACAGCAGTTTTGTGACATTAGCCGCAAAAGGTGACTAAAGCCACAAACGGTGTATAAAGCCGCAACCATTGGATCATTATCCGCAGCCACCGGGTTGAGATGCTAATTGCCGGAACAACTGCACTGACAATTTTTGAAATTTTTAGCATGTGAAAATGTCATCATGTTATACTGTATGTTGACATTCTCATATAGACATGATGAATGCCAACATTCCAACAGTCAAAAAATATACCAAAGGCTGGTTGTCAACGTTTTACAAGCTAGCAAACCACCCATTAATGCAGAGTGCACCTAACATTTTAAATGAATTGTAACTTTGCATTACAGAAGACTTCATGTATTTAGGAATTACAGCACTTTCAAATGCCCAGTGGCTAAATGCTATGGAAGACGAAACGGACAGAGTAGTTAAATAGCTTTATGCGGTGGTTCTAGAGTGGAAATTCTTAAATTCATTATCACTTTTCTAAGAGCAGGGGCTTTGAAGAATATAGAAATATACAGTGGCAAAGTATCGGACGTGAGAATTAAATGCTTACAAAACTGGGTTGTTTGTTATCACTCATTTTTGTTAAAAATGGCTGCTCAGTTAGTTCAAAGGAATATCTAGCTTTAAGCAGAGTAAAAAATACAATGCCCCCTTTTAAAAAATAAATAAAAAAGCCTTAACATATGTGGCAGAAAACAAACACGTTAGGCTGGGTACACAGTGGTGCGTGATGTCGGGCCAACAGGTCAGTTCTGGCCTATTCAGACAGACATATATCGGCCTGATTGATTAGTGTGTACCGGCAATTTGCGGGTGCCCGTGGTTGCTAGCTTTGACGTGCTGCACATCAAACCTAGCAGTAACGCTAGAAACTACAGCATATGTAATGTATTAAGGAGCGATATGATGCTCCGATCTTCATAGCCTTGCTCAATGTGTAGCCAGAAATGTCAGCACTTCAGCCAATATATCGCCTGAGTACACATCACATCAGTGTGTATTCAGTTTTAGCACTAAAAATAGATCATCAAGTAAAAACAAATATCACATTTTAAACAGACACTTACTATATTTTATGAATTAATTTAAGTCCATGGATAGAGACCAGGGTGAGGCATGTCTGAAATGCTGAGTCACAGCATGTCTAAGGCCTCAAACCTACAGATTTCCGTTTCTTTTTTTATTTTACAGCATTTTTACACTAGTACAAAGCATGAAATCAAAATAGAAACCATGCTGGCTCTGCAGCCACTCATAACGTTATCTGCATTCAAGAGCTCTGGATTGTTGTGAATGTTGCCTGGGAACCAGTATGATCTACCGGTAGGTAGACAAGATGCCGACTTTAAGTTCACAGACAGCGGAATCCCAGCAATGAGATACTGACTCCTCTCGCAGGCTCACCGTGCTTCAGGCCCTATTCTATTCCAACTCGGTTCGTAGTAAGGACCCACCAATCCCAGTAGGAACACCGGGCGGGTGACAGGCTTCCGTCTGTCGGTAAAATGCCAACTGACTGGATTCCGGAGTCTGTTTCCTGAACACCAGGATCCCGTCAGCTGGCATTTTAACTGCAACCCGTTGCCTGCTCCATTCTTGTGTATATACTGCAAGCTAATGCTCCAATGACCTCCAAATTTACTCTAAGGAAAATTGCCATCATCAACCACAAGCCAAACACAATAATCTTAGGGTGTGTACACACGGTAAGATCTTTTCTTCCGATTCTGACTACCGTATATACTCGAGTATAAGTCGACCCGAATATAAGCCGAGGCACCTAATTCTACCACAAAAACCTGGGAAAACTTATTGACTCGAGTATAAGCCTAGGGTGGGAAATGCAGCTCTAGCCGTACACAGCCCTCAGTGCCAGATATGCCCTCATAGTGCCAGATATGCCCCCACAGTGCTGCCAGATATGCCCCCACAGTGCTGCCAGATATGCCCCCACAGTGCTGCCAGATATGCCCCCACAGTGCTGCCAGATATGCCCCCACAGTGCTGCCAGATATGCCCCCACAGTGCTGCCAGTTATGCCCCCACAGTGCTGCCAGTTATGCCCCCACAGTGCTGCCAGATATGCCCCCACAGTGCTGCCAGATATGCCCCCACAGTGCTGCCAGTTATGCCCCCACAGTGCTGCCAGATATGCCCCCACAGTGCTGCCAGATATGCCCCCACAGTGCTGCCAGTTATGCCCCCACAGTGCTGCCAGTTATGCCCCCACAGTGCTGCCAGATATGCCCCCACAGTGCTGCCAGATATGCCCCCACAGTGCTGCCAGTTATGCCCCCACAGTGCTGCCAGTTATGCCCCCACAGTGCTGCCAGATATGCCCCCACAGTGCTGCCAGATATGCCCCCACAGTGCTGCCAGTTATGCCCCCACAGTGCTGCCAGATATGCCCCCACAGTGCTGCCAGATATGCCCCCACAGTGCTGCCAGTTATGCCCCCACAGTGCTGCCAGTTATGCCCCCACAGTGCTGCCAGATATGCCCCCACAGTGCTGCCAGATATGCCCCCACAGTGCTGCCAGATATGCCCCCACAGTGCTGCCAGATATGCCCCCACAGTGCTGCCAGTTATGCCCCCACAGTGCTGCCAGATATGCCCCCACAGTGCTGCCAGTTATGCCCCCACAGTGCTGCCAGATATGCCCCCACAGTGCTGCCAGATATGCCCCCACAGTGCTGCCAGATATGCCCCCACAGTGCTGCCAGATACGTTCCCTCCCCAAGTGCCAGGTATGCCCCACAGTGCTGTTACTTACCCCTCCGTCGATCCCGCGCTGTCTTCTGGAGGGACACGAAGCACACAGCGTGCGCGGCTCTCCTGTGTCCCTCCTGCATCTTCGGCGGCCGCGGCGGGTCTATTATAGGAAGTGCCGGTTCGTGATCAGAGGTCACGAACGGGTATTTCCTGTAATAGAACCGCCGCTGCTGCCGCCGGAGATGCAGGAGGGACACAGGAGCGCCGCGCGCTGTGCGCTCCATGTCCCTCCTTCACACTGCTCTGCCTCTGCCTGCACTGACTCGAGTATAAGCCGAGGTGGCTTTTTCAGCACAAAAAAAAGTGCTGAAAAAGTCGGCTTATACTCGAGTATATACGGTATATAGTCAGAATCGGAAGAAAAGATAGTGCAGATCGCAAGGTGACAGTCACCTTGCGATGCCGATGCGCGGCCCCGCGCGTTCGGCATCGGCCGAAAAAATAGGCTGTGCAGGCAAGTCAATCCTGACTATCTCTATAGAAGAGATAGTCAGGATTGACACTTAGCCAAAATCGCACAGAACCAGGATCGCAAGCACACTCATTATGTGCTTGCGATACTGGCTAAGTGCCGACCCGGCCCCCCGTCGCACAGTGAGAATCGGATAAGTCCGAATCTCACCGTGTGTACACACCTTTAGTATTTGTACTTATGTTTTCTTAGATCCAAACGCCAGTAAGAAATAAAAAAAAATTAAAAAAAATACATTGTAAAAGAAAGCTTTCAAGGACAATATGGAGATAATTGTCATGCTTCAAAAACACATTTTACAAGACAAAGGGGACCTATGTACTAATAATCGCAGCGATTATGAATAGCTTGTATCATGGAGGACTTTTTTTTTTTTTTTTACAAATATATCCTATCCATGTACTAAAGATAATTTCTCGACAAAAGAATCTGACACTGTGCATGTAAGAAGCCGGACAGAGGCTGCAGGAGAGGAAATGCAAGAATGCCTCCATAGGCAAAAAGCAATATATGACATTATTGTTTTGGGAGTTTAGTAGACAAGGAACAGACCATAGTCCCCACTGACAATAATGGGAACTGCAATGTAGCTATCCTTTTTCAGGAGATTTCTGTGTAATACATAGTATGCAGAAACTGCAGTTTTTATATAATTTTGAAGAAAAAACCCTTGATAAATAGGCCCCATCATCAGCTATATGTATTATTAGTTATCACTAAACAAACATCAATACCATATTATTTCTGCTTGCCTCTTTAAAACAACTGCAACAGGGGCATAACACCAATTGGCTTGCGGAATAAAAACAGTCTGCAAAATGCAACCAATAGTGTTATGGCTGTCTGTCTCTGACCCAAATACTGCTGCCACGAAAACAAGAGGCATTTATTAGGATTTATGCTAGTACTATAGGGAATCCCATGACTGAGGCTAGAATAGACTGAAAGCTGGACTTTTAATATACCATGTAATTCCTTCATGTGTATTTATATTTTGGTTGAGTATGTTGTATAATTTTTCGCTTTTGCACTATTAATAATTTGTTTTCATTCGTCAGCCTAAGGCTAAAAATCAATACTGAGTAATTACAGAAAGAATCCATTTCCTAGAAATGACATGCATCAATCAGCTACATATGTCAGGCATGCCCAAACTGCGGCCCTCCAGCTGTTGAGAAACTACACATCCCAGCATGCCCTGACACAGCTTTAGCATTCTCTGACAGCAAAACTGTGTCAGGGAATGCTGGGATATGTAGTTTCACAACAGCTGGAGGGCCGCAGTTTGGACATGCCTGACATATGTGAACAAATGACTTGTGATTGGTCCTCTCTCACATACAGTACAGTCTCTCCAACGAATTCGGTATGAAATCCCGCCTGTTGGGATCCCGGTGGCCGGAATTCCGCTGGAATTCCAACCTCGAGCGTAGCGTGTCCCGTCACGGGCTTGCTGCGCTTGCCATGCTTCGGGCGTCGGTATTTCGATCGCCAGGAACCCGCCATTCATATGTATCTAGTAGATGTTATTGCAGCTTTAAGCTGATGCAGCTTTGGCCTAGTAAATCTGCTGGTGTCACAACTGGTCTAAAGTAAATGTGCATTTTAGGCAATGCATGTAGCTGGTTAAGTACAGAATTAGATCTTATAAGCACTGCGTATCGATAAATTCAAATGGTAATTGCACTAACATTTCATTTGTTACAAATCTAATTTGCTAATTAAACATTCACAGCAAGTTGCACTAACATTTCCTAATAGACTCTGAATAAGTAATTACAGCCATAACACTCCCACTTAGTAAGACTATTAAAAGAAAACCTTAAAAATAAAAACTTTTCAGCACCATATTTACAGCAATGTTCTTCATAAAGTGTTTGTACAAAATAGTTGTGGAGGATTATAAAACATAACCCTCAACTGAAAGACTGAAAACTAGTCTGGTTGTAGGAAAATAGGAGAACATAGCATTCACTCACCCTATAAAGGCCCATATAGACGGGCCGATGCAGGAGAGATGTGTGCTGAGCGAACAGCTCAGCACAGCGCGATCTGTGCTGAGCGCGCGGGGGGTGACGGGGGGCCGCTCACTTCACCCAGCGGGTGAAGTGAGCGACCCGCTAGATTGGCCTGCATGCAGGCCAATCTAGCACCAGCGATAGCGATGCGCGTCGCTATCGCTGTAGGGGGTACACACAGAGCGATAATGCTCAAATTCTAAGCAATCTAGTCAGATTGCTTAGAATATCGCTCCGTGAGTACCCCCCTTAAGACTAATGTACCAGACAATGCTGAAGTAAATACGAACTGGCTTTGGATGTGGCATTTGGCAATCAGTATCAGCAGAGCAACCACTATCAGGTGTTGGTTTCAAGTCATTTTCTTATTAGGGGGGTGATGTATACTACCAAAGAGGATAGGTTAAGAAGTAGCCTAAATCAATCATTTTCCACCTACCATTGTATAGAATATACTTGATAAATGCTAGAGGCTTAATAGTAGCTACAGACAAATTCTCCTGTCCTCCTCTTTGCTAGGTCTAATATGGGATGCATTCGATATCCCGGCTGTCGGGATCCCAGCGCTCAGCATACCAGCGCTGGAATCCCAACCGCCAGGATACCGACACCTATCCCCCCTCTTGGGTTGTCCACGACACCCCTGGAGGGAGAATAAATAGTGTGGCGTGCTTAGCACGCCGCCGTGCCCGCAAAGGGGCTCTATTGCACTCGACCTGCTACTGGCATTCTGGCGCCCAGCAGTCGGGATTCTGACAGCCAGGATGACGGGCACTGGTATGTAGATACCAACCCGTCCTACATCTCCTCATACCAGGACTATAAATGAACCTACTTTTCCTAGTTTACAACAATATAAATTAACATTAACAGTGTGTTTTATAAAAGGGTTGAAAGTGAACTGTAGCAATGATTAATAGTTTAATATAAAACCCCTGATCAACCTATTAGTGTGCTGTGTTAATTTTAAACTAAAGTAAAATAGCTTTTTCTGGGGACTGTATGATAAATATGGCATGTTAGGTGCCGCATACAGCAGGACACCTGTATTTCAATCAACGTACATCATGGAAGTCTATAGGCTGCTCTTGCTCAACAAAGCTACATATCCTTTTACGCCTAGCTCTAGTGCCTGGTGTCGGGATACATATGATTTGCCAGCGGACGGGCTGTTGGCTGTCAATGTCCCGACAGCGGCATCCCGTCTGCCAGAATCCCGACAACATGGCGAGCCCTAAGAGTCCCCATACAGGCTCGCTGTGCTCGCCACACTGTGAGCTCGGTGGCTCACCGTGCTCGCCACCGGATCTATTCCTATTCCTAGGACTGGGAATAGACCTGTTGCGCCAGTATTCCAGCTGTCGGTATTGTCGACTGTCGGGATTTCAGCGTCGGCATCCTGAACGCCAGGATCCCATCAGCCGGCATGTTAACCGTAACCCCTGGTGTCAGCCATCCTGCAAGTATCAGGTTAGCTGCTCCAGCCTATTTGGTGGTGATGACAATTTGTCTAGTCTGCAATACAGAAAGCTGTTAATACCTCTATTTACACCACTGAAATACAGGGATGGGGGAACACTATCATTATTTTTTTCAAATAATGCATAATCATGTGGTACAGTATTTTTAGGTTCTTCGTAAATTCTTTGCATGTGTTGCAGCACTGAGTTCCTATATCTAAAGGTACATATACCCGGTGAGATATTGACTTTGCGATTTCCCTTGCACTCCCTGGATTCCAGAATCACCAATATTGACTATCTTTACTTTCGATTTCGACTATATACAATTTTGACTATACTAGAAACTAGATTGTACATAATATAGTCAAAATTGCCTTGCTGTACAGTCTTTCTTGCGATACAGACCCCACGGGAGCGCACATCGCTATCTCAAGCTGTGTACACACGGTACGATATGTCAAAATCATAAGCAAACATCGCACCGTGCGTATGCACATTTACAATTAAATGAAAGGTGTGACCATGATAACCATATGTACACCCATGCAGTCGCATTCTATTGTTGTATTCAAGTGCCTGAACTAATGCCCAGAGGATCTCAAACACGGTCCTCAATGCACCCCAACAGTCCAGGGTTTAAGTTATCCATGCTTGGCCACTAGTGACTTAATAGCACCACAGTCAATTTGATTTAACCATCTGTGCTGAGAAATGGATATCCCTAAAACCTGGACCGTTCGAGTGCCTTGAGGGCCGTGTTTGAGAACCTCTGTCCAACCATAATAGTGCACGCAGCAAACTCACACAGAGATCCTACATAGCTACAGATGAGTTTATTGTTAAGGACTGTCATTAGATAGGCGATGATGTAGGTTCTGGTTTGAAGACGATTGCTTTTACTGTCCTGATTTTTCCCTGTTAACGAATTTCTCTTAAGGATTATGATTCGGTACCTTGCGGTCTGACCTATTGCTGAGCAAACTTTTGGCATCGTACACTATTACCTTTTCCACCAGTACCGACTGGTTCACAGACTTCCAAAACAATATACACCATTGGTTTGTGCAAAAGCCCTGGAGGCAACAGAGCAACAGTTACCACACTCACAGACAGAAGGCTCAACTGATAACTGGCAACTGTAACCAGGTTTTTTGGAGCTTGCATCGACAAAGCCAATGCCATCTTTTGATGATGTTTCGCATTGTAGCCTACAGCTGTCCTCATACAATCATTGCTGCAGTAGCGCCAAACAGGCCCCCTTGGCTTGCCAGGTCCCGTGACACTCTGCTAGTGTTGGGCGTCTTTTTACCAAAAAATATATGAGTTAGTCGCAATGTGATGCAACTAGGACCTACCAGGAAACTTGATTAATTTTATAGGTGAAATACTTGTATAACTGTTTGCGACTGAGTCTCTGAATCTGTATACAAAGTGTTTCCATGAAGTGTACATGGTATTTCTCTTACGTCCTAGAGGATACTGGGGTCCATTTAGTACCATGGGGTATAGACGGGTCCACTAGGAGTCATGGACAGTAAGAATTTGATAGTCTGGGCTGGCTCCTCCCTCTATGCCCCTCCTACCAGACTCAGTTTAGAAAATGTGCCCGGAGGAGCCGGTCATGCTGAAGGAAGCTCCTGAAGAGCTTTTTGCATATATTTTATATGTTTGTTATTTTCAGTCAGGGCTGGGTAGCACCAGCCTACCTGCTTCGTGGGACTTGGGGGGGAGACCCAACCTCTTGAAGGGTTAATGGTCCCATTCCCCGCTGAGAGGACACTGAGCTCCTGAGGGAACTATTCGCAAGCCCCACCATGGCAAGTGTATATTCCTGCAGCACACCGCCACCCCTAACAGAGCCAGAAGAATGAAGAGTAATGAGTACTGAGCCATCATCCAGGTCAGCGGGGTGCCGGCCATTATGTAGGCACGAGGGTACGGAGATGCACGGCTTCTAAACGGGGCGGAATGCGTCTCCAGACACAGTAAACAACTGCGTCTCAGTACACTGTACACGGTACCCATACTGGCAACACAGCCTTAAAAACGGTTTCTGTTTCATTTTAAGCACCAAATTCCTCAGCCAGTATAAAAAAAGCGGGAAGACCGCACGCCATTGATGGGTCGGGGCTTCACTATGAGAGGATACAGCAGCTCACCATTTTCCCTCTGCAGTGGACACAGACGTTGACTGACAGGGATGCACAGCTCCTCCAGTGTGACTCCAAATTACCTCAGCGGTACCAGGGGGTCATAGCAGGGGGGATATATTTTTTAACAAAACCTGTCCACTCTGCGCTCTACATAGAACAGGAATCAATTACCAACACTCCATTTAGAAAATCTGTACTAAGCCATAGCAATAAATCAGACACGTCTAACGTGTAGCTGCACCAAGTATGGTGTAAGAATAATATCCAATGATAATATCTGCGACTCCTGCAGACGGCAGAGGGGCCAATGCGATGGCATCAGTGACGTGCGGTGGGGTGAGGCAGGTGAGGCAGAGCCTTTCCTTTCATACGAACGTTTGTGCCAGAGTTTTCACTGCATAAAGTATATGATAAATACTAAAAATATGTTTGAAATATCTTCTTTGCATTATTCTAATAATTTTTATAGCCAAAACTCTGGAGTGAAAAGTCTATGGCAGGTGAGGCAGTGCCTCACCTGGCTAAGTTTTCAGCACATCTCTAATCAAAACTCACCAAATTTCCAGGAGTTTATACTGCTGTACCTGTGTATAATGCCCAGATGTACGCTTTGGCTCATATATTGCATGTATATCGGGCTCTGGTGCTAGTTAGCGCCTCCTGAGATATTTAGCTCACCGCACGTCCCTGGATGGCATAGATGTGTGCACCTCAGAAAGCGAGCATATAGTCACAATAGCAAGTCCATTCCCAATAGGCGGACAGAATTGTGTTCACATTATATGCAACACAGAATAAAGCTGTATATATTTAGGGTGAAGTTTCCATTTCAATTACATTTGCATGTGCATATGACAGAATGTGTGTGTGTGAGAGAAGCAAATTGAAGCAGGTACAGTAGAAGCTTAAATGTTGACAGAAGAAAACAACCATGTTGATGTCTTATGGTGTTGGCAAATCAGATAAAGCGTCTAGTTTTATTAAATACAAGTAATATTTATTTCTACCAAGTAAAATATTAAGGCATGTATAATTTGATCAATATATTTGAATATGACATAGTAGCACTTAGTGTCCACCAAGGGACTCAAACTGTGTAGGCCACCCAGATACAATATTTAAGGGGGTCTGTTGCTGTGCCCTCCAAAGTCAATGTGACAAAGCTAAATATAATGCAGGTGAGTTCTGAGTTCCAGGAGTCCACAAAAGCTTTAGGTGCATTGGCGCAGATTTACCAGCACTGCCCCGTTTTGCACAAAGTTAACCTTCACTCAAAAATATCCCTAATAACTTACAAAAAGCAGCTAATTATATTAAAAGTTAATTCCTGCACGCATGAGCAAGTCTGATCAAGGAATTACAGTATTTCTACAAAAAACATTCTGCCTACATTAGCAGCTAAGAGTCACTGCCTGACAACTAGTGCCGAGAACAATTTAAGGTGTGAATCGGGATCCCAGCTGTTTTATTGTTGGACGTGTTACATGTTAATTGTGTTACTTTTGTAACACTTCAACAGTTTGTAAACGTGCAATATATTATACACTACAAGAAAAACAGTAGTAGAATAATTATAGCTCTACAGGACACTGCAACAAGTAGGGGTTACAGGGAAAAAATAATTGTTACAAGTATTCAGCAAAATGAGGCTCCATACTCACTGATGTGTTAATGCTAGTGTATACGCATTTGATAGGTATTTTTTTCTTTATTTTTTTTTTACATACTGTACTGTAGGTTTTAGCGTTCTCTATAGGATACCATTTTTTTTTAACACGTGGAACACAGAAACAAAGGAACAAATAGCATTCTGGAAAATGCTATGACAGTTGACTGCAAAGAAAATAAAAAATTGTTATGTAAATGCTAAACAATGGATCAGAAAACATAGTGGTTATTTGTCCTACCAGCATTACACGTAACATGTTGAATGCATTTTTAATATTAAATGCTGAAATATGATGAACAATTTTCACATACACGTGTCCTCATATATCTAGCCTTATCTCTTATAAAGGCACATAGAGTAAGATTCATGGCGCAAGCAAGTCACCAGGTCCCGTGCAACTCTACTAGCACTGAGCATCTTTTTCTGATGAAATGCATCTTAGTCGCAACACAATGCGACCAGAACCCACCAGGAGACTATGCTGATTAATTTGATATATGACACTTGTATATCTGTGTGTGACTTAAGGGGCCTATACACTGGGCGATGTTTTCGGCCAACGATATTATCGATGGTCGATTTTTACTACACACTGGACGATATCAATAGTCAATTTGGACGATATGAGAGTAGATACATCTATAGTGTCCAAATTGACTGGCATGTATCATTAATGACTGTTCAATGATTAACGATAGTGGGCACGCGCATCGTTCATTGTTGATGCATCCACACTGAAAGGTATGAACGATATTGTTCATATCTTACAAGATATCGCCCAGTGTGTAGGTCCCTTAAGTCTGTACATGAAGCTCAACGACACTTGGCTTGGAATAAAGCCACAGTTACTGCATCATAGCACACTGTATAGAGACTCAGAGACTCAGTCGCACACACACTATATATATATATATATATATATATATATATATATATATATATAGTGTGATAAATCAAATTAATCAGCACAGTCTCCTGGTACGCCCAGGTCTAGTCACATTGCAACTAAGAGGCATTTTCAGCCTGGTGCTAGCAAAGTCTCAGAGGACCTGCCACGCTGAGAGTGGCTGTTTGACGCTACTGCATCAATGATGTTTGAGGACAAACATGTAGGAGATAAAAAAGAAACTATGACATCATCATGTAAAGTCAGAGATTTGCACGATGTGTAGTAAGACCACTTACTACATCAAGTCCTGAATCAAACCTCCCATGCAAAGCAAAACCAATAAGTCCGTGCAAGATGGATGAAATAATCATAAATAATAGCTGTACTGTTACTATTATATTCACACTGTACTGTATTTAATAGTTCTGAAGCTAGGGGGACCTCTCAGGTGCCTCCTCAAAGTCTACCCTATTAAATAGTAAAAAACAAACCAAAAAAAAAAACATACTACAGTTACTAGCCACATAGCTGCTCTTTCTCCAATAGGGCTCAAGGCGCTTAACAGATACATAGTATAACATAGTACAGAAAATAATGAAGTACAGAACAGCTTTTCATAAAATACAGAAGCATGGAGATACTGAAGGGACAATTATGGGAATGCTTGAGTAAACAGGAAAGTCTTGAGTCTAATTTTGAAGGATTCTATAGTTGGGGCCTCTCGCACTGTGCGGGGAAGTAAGTTCCATAGAGTTGGAGCCACATGACTAAACGCTCGACCCCCAGATTAATTACGGGAGATTCTAGGTACTGCTAAAAGTCCTTCATCTACAGATCGCAGTAATCGTGTGGGGCAGTATGGGATCAGAAGCTGCTTCAGGTGCCTTGGGCCCTGGTCATGTAATGCTTTGAAACTCAGTAAGCCAATCTTGAAGATGATTCGCCATCTTACAGGCAGCCAGTGAAGGGAGTAGAGGGTTATATGGCTAGAACGGGTCTGGTTGGTTAACAGCCTGGCAGCTGTGTTTTGCACCAGCTGTAAGCGGTGCAATTCTTTCGCTGGGAGACCAGTAGTCTAATCGAGATGATACAAATGCATGTATGACTTTTGGCAGATCAGATCGTCTGAGGGAATTAAGTGCTTGATTCTGGCTATGTTCTTCAGGTGAAAGAATAAGGATTTGAAACTTCACTCCCCCCCACCGTTGAGTCGCCCGCCGGCTATATCCCCCGTCGGGCACCTCGGCGGAACATCGCCGTGTGTGTAGGGCCCATTAGGTGAACCAGGAATCACATAAAAGAAATAACAGTGGAAAAGGCTGTTTTACTTTATTTGCAGTTGTTCTTTGCTTTATTATCATGAAATTTCCATGAAATAAATAGGTTTAATCTAGTATGCTACCAAGTGAAAGTACTACATCTTTAAAAGACTAAAAAATAAAAAAGTTAAGTCTACCAAAGTTAATGTAGTACATACTACAAAACTGGTTATTTGTTAATTATATTTGCACAGTGTCTGAAACGGGTGTCATTCTTATATGAACTCCACGCTCCATTCTAGAGGTTCCAATATTTGCTTCATGAAAAAGAAAGGAGCCAACCAGACTGCAGCTGAGTTGGATACTTTTAAGCCCATACCAAAGACATCTGAAGATACATCCAGCTTTTTACCAGTAGCATATGCAGTATTGCAGGCATACCTCAGAAAAAAATAGGATTTTAATTACCTACCAGTAAATCCTTTTCTCGTAGTCCGTAGAGGATGCTCGGGTCCACATTAGTACCATGGGGTATAGACGGGACCCTTGGGAGCCATGGGCACTTCAAGAGTTTAATAGTGTGGGCTGGCTCCTCCCTCTATGCCCCTCCTACCAGACTCAGTCTAGAAACTGTGCCCGAGGAGACGGACAAACTTTGAGAGAAGAAAATACACAGATATAGGTGAGATTCACACCAGCTCACACATAACAGGGCAAACCAGGCTAACCTGCCTGAACAACTTCAGCAACAGCTGAACAACAGTACTTAACCAAGTAATAATGCAGTACTTAACCAAGTAACAAGGCAGTACTGAACTAAATAACAACTGCAGGAAAACGGAGCACTGGGTGGGCGCCCAGCATCCTCTACGGACTACGAGAAAAGGATTTACTGGTAGGTAATTAAAATCCTATTTTCTCTTACGTCCTAGAGGATGCTGGGGTCCACATTAGTACCATGGGAATGTTCCAAAGCTCCCAGTACGGGAGAGCGCGGAGGCTCCTGCAGAACTGATTGACCAAACTTTAGGTCCTCGGAGGCCAAAGTATCAAACTTGTAGAACTTATCAAACGTGATCGACCCTGACCAAGTAGCCGCTCGGCAAAGCTGTATAGCCGAGACAACCCGGGCAGCCGCCCAGATAGAACCCACCTTACAAGTAGAGTGTGCCTTAACAGATTTCGGACACGGCAAGCCTGCTGTAGAATAAGCATGCTGGATAGTAAACCTGATCCAGCGAGAACACCCAATTTTGTTGGGCTCATAGAGGACAAACACAGCGTCCGACTTCCTGTGACGCGCAGTCCTCTTCACATATATCATCAAAGCCCTCACAACATCCAAGGACTTTGAGGGAATTGAGGAGTCAGTAGCCACTGGAACCACAATAGGTTGGTTGATATGAAAAGCCGACACAACCTTTGGAAGAAACTGCTGACACGTCCTGAGCTCAGCTATATACTCATGAAAAGTTAAGTAGGGGCTTTTACAGGACACAGCACCCCCAATTCTGACACACGTCTAGCAGATGCCAATGCTAACAGTGTGACAGCCTTCCATGTGAGAAACTTGACCTCAACCTCCTGTAAAGGCTCGAACCAATCCGATTGCAGGAACTGCAGCACCACGTTAAGATCCTAAGGTGCCGTAGGAGGCACAAAGGGAGGTTGGATGTGCAGAACCCCTTTCAAGAAAGTCTGAACCTTAGGGAAGGCAGCCAATTGTTTCTAGACAAGGCCGAAATCTGGACTTTTTTGGAGCCCAGGCGCAAGCCCACATCCACCCCTGCTTGCAGGAAGAGGAGAAACCATCCAAGTTGAAACTCCACCGTAGGAAACTTCTTGGATTCACACCAAAACACATACTTTTTCAAATCCGATGGTAATGTTTTGACGTTACTCCTTTCCTAGCCTGTATCAGGGTAGGAATAACCTTGTTCGGAATGCTCTTTCGAGCTAAGATCTGGCATTCAACCTCCATGCTGTCAAACGTAGCCGTGGTAAGTCTTGATAAGCGGACGGCCCCTGTTGCAGAAGGTCCTCTCGAAGAGGACTCGGGTCTTCTAGCAGTAACTCCAGAAGATCCGCGTGCCACGCTCTTATTGGCCAGTCCGGAGCAATGAGGATCACCTGAACTCTTGCTTTCTTTACGAGTTTTAGAATTCTTGGGATGAGTGGAAGCAGAAGGAACACGTACACAGACTTGAACACCCACGGAGTTACCAGGGCGTCCACTGCCACTGCCTGTGGATCTCACAACCTGAAACAGTACCTCCGAAGCTTCTTGTTAAGGCGAGAGTGCCATCATGTCGATTTGAGGTACACCCCAAAGATTTGTTACCTACGTGAACACCTCTGGATGGAGGCACCATTCTCCCGGATGGAGATCGTGTCTGGTGAGGAAGTCCGCTTCCCAGTTGTCCACTCCCGGAATTAAGACTGCTGATAGCGCCACTGCGTGCTTTTCTGCCCAAAGGAGGATCTTTGTTACATCCGACATTGCAGCCCTGCTCTTCGTTTCACCCTGTCGGTTTGTGTATGCCACCATTGTTACAATGTCCGAATGCACCTGAATGGCTTGATCTTGTAGAAGATGTGCCGCTTGTAGAAGACCGTTGTAGACGGCCCTTAGTTCCAGAATGTTTATTGTAAGAATGTATTCCAGACTTGACCACCTTCCTTGGAAGGTTTCCCCTTGGGTGACAGCGCCCCAGCCTCTGAGACTTGCATCCGTGGTTAGCAGGATCCGGTTCTGAATCCCGAACCTGCGGCCTTCGAGAAGGTGAGGCATTTGTAGCCACCATAGGAGCGAAATCCTGGCTTTTGGCGACAGCCTTATTCTCCAGTGCATGTGTAGGTGAGATCCTGACCACCTGTCCAGGAGATCCAGTTAGAAGGACCGTGCATGAAATCTTCCATACTGCAGAGCCTCGTAGGAGGCAACCATCTTCCCCAGAAGGTGAATGCACCGATGAACCGATACCCGGGCAGGCTTCAAGACATCCTGGACCATTGTTTGTATCACCAACGACTTCTCCACCGGTAAAAACACCCTCTGCACTTCAGTGTCGAGGATAATCCCCAAGAAAGACAATCCCCTTTGTCGGCTCCAAATATGACTTTGGAAGATTCAGGATCCATCCATGATTCCTGAGCAGTCGAGTCGTGAGAGCAATGGACTGAAACAACCTCTCCCTGGACAACGCCTTTATCAGCAGATCGTCCAGATATGGAATTATGTTCACTCCCCGTCTGCGGAGTGCACCATCATCTCTGCCATCACCTTGGTGAACACACTCGGTGCTGTGGAGAGGCCGAATGGCAGTGCCTGGAACTGATAATGACAGTCCAGCAGTGCAAATCTTAGATAAGCCTGGTGAGGCGGCCAGATTGGAATGTGAAGGTACCCATCCTTGCTATCCAGGGATACCAGGAATTGCCCCTCCTCCAGACCTGAGATCACCGCTCTCAGAGACTCCATTTTGAACTTGAATTGCCTCAAATAAGGGTTTAACGACTTCAAGTTCAAAACTGGTCTGACGAAACCATCCGGTTTCGGTATCACAAATAGGTTTGAATAGTAACCCTTGCTTTCCAGATGAGGCGGAACTTGAACAATGACATTTGCCCTTTCCAATTTTTGAATAGCTTCCTGTAGGATAGCCCTTTGTGTCTGCAAAGCTGGTAAGCCTGATTTGAAGAATCTGTGAGGTGGGAGCTGTTGAAATTTCAGTCTGTACCCCTGGGACACAATATCCTAGACCAAGGGATCCCGGCCGGATGATACCCAGACGTGGCTGAAAAGTCTGAGTCTCTCTCCCACTTGCCCGCTCTCCAGGCTGAGAGGTCCACCGTCATGCTGAGGATTTTGAGGAAACAGAGCCAGGCTCCTGTTCCTGGGAAACTGCAGGTGCAGGTTTTCTGGATTTTCCCCTACCACCTCTGAAGAAAGTGGTAGGGACTTTGGACTTCTTAATCTTTGCGGTCCAAAAGGACTGCATTGTAGATGCAGAAAAAGATTTCTTCGGTGTCTGAGTGAAGAATGGTTGACTTACGCGCGGTTGCAGTGGAGATCCACGCATCCAAAGCTTAACCAAAGAGAGCCTGACCTGTGAAGGGGAGGTTCTCCACACTTCTCTTGGATTCCAAGTCTGCAGACCATTGGCGCAGCCAGAGTCACCTGCTTGCCGAGACAGCCATGGAAACCTGCAGAATCCTGTATGTGACGTAAAAACATTTCAATGTCACTTCTATCCATAGAATCTAATTCCTCTAGTAATGTGCCTGGCCACTTTCCTATGGCTTTAGAAATCCATGCACAGGCAATAGTGGGCCTTAACGCCACGCCTGAAGCAGTGTATATGGATTTGAGCATAGTCTTAATTTTGCGGTCTGCCAGTTCTTTCAAAGCGGTAGACCCCGGGACAGGTAACACCACCTTTTTAGGCAGTCTATATACAGAAGCGTCTACTATAGGGGGGTTTCTCCCACTTTTTCCTATCCTCCTCAGGAAAGGGAAAAGCCACCAGAACCCTCTGTGAGTTTGCTTTCTCAATAATGCGTAACACATCCCTAATGGCCTTAATCATGAGCTGCTCCCCCTTTGTAAGGGATGGCTCCCCCCCCCCCCCCGCATATCTCCCTCACAGACTCCCGTATCAGAGTCGGTATCTGTGTCCACTTGCATCATTTGGGCAAGAGTACGCTTCCTTGGGCATATACCAGGGAAGTCTGAGGAGGCTGTGGGAACAGAACCAGACAAAACCTCTACAGATTTTCTCAAAACCTGCATTTCAGTCTCATTATGAGTTATCCTAGATGAAATCTGGGATACCATTCCCTTAAGTGAAGCCACTCACAACGGTTCGGATTCAGAAGGCTGAGACATGGTATTACATTCCAGAATACATGGAATGGATTCCTCTGGGGAAGATACATACTCTGCAGCACAAGACAAAGAGTCCCTGGACATGGTAATATGAGAAAATGTACACACACACTCACACAGGAAAATGTCAGACACAGTTTCCCCCAAGTACCTTCATAGAGACACAGAGTTAATGGAGCCAGAACCCACACAGCGCTCCAGTAGGCTGTTATATCATAAAAGCCTGGCGCTGACTGTGCAACCTTAATAGACTACACAGTTAAAATTGTGAATAACAACTCTCCCCCCCCCTTCCCCCAGCTATAACCCCCTGGTGCCGCACAGGATAGCTGGAGACATGTGGAATGTCAGCGCTCCCTGTCAGCGTCTCTGTGTACTGATCTGCAGAGAGAAAATGACGCTGGTGAGCTGCTGGATCCGCTCTGAGGAGAAGCTCTGCCCCCTGTCATGGCGCATCTTCCTGCACTTTATGATTATACTGGCCTGAGGTAAATTACACAGCTGGCAGTAGAACACATTCCCTGATAGCCCAGTGACCAGTTTTAAGGGTGTTGCGCTGGCCAAGGGCGCCCCTCACAGCGCCGCACCGTACCACTGTGCCCTCCTACCCTGATGCCGCCATTCACACCGGCTCTCTGCTTGTCGGGTCGCTGGTGATCTACTCACCACCGACGTCTTCTGGCTCTGTTAGGGGGTGGCAGCATGCTGCGGGAGTGAGCGGTCGCCTACGGGGCTAGCGATCATCACCCTCAGGAGCTCAGTGTCCTGTCAGCGGAGATAGAGCCATTAACCTCAGAGGGTTGGACACTACGCCCCCCCTAAGTCCCACGAAGCAGGGAGTCTGTTGCCAGCAGCCTCCCTGTGCCTAACTCTATTTAAAATAATAAAACTAGAAAAATTCCTATGGAGCTCCCCTAGTTGTGACCGGCTCCTCCGGGCACATTTTCTAAATTGAGTCTGGTAGGAGGGGAATAGAGGGAGGAACCAGCCCACACTATTAAACTCTTAAAGTTACCATGGCTCCCAAGGGACCCGTCTAACAAAAATTACACCTACCTACTAAATGGGGTAAAATTAGGGGATTCTGTACTGGAAAAGGACTTAGGTGTCCTCATAGATAGCAAGCTAAGCAGTAGTACCCAAAGTAGGACTGCAGCAAAGAAGGCTAATAAGATATTAGCATGTATAAAACGGGGTATTGATGCTAGGGACTAGAGTATTATACTCCCGTTATATAAATCACTAGTGAGGCCACACCTTGAATACTGTGTACAATTCTGGGCACCGTACTACAAAAAGAATATCCTGGAGCTTGAAAAGGTACAGAGGAGGGCGACCAAACTAATTAAGGGCATGGAGACGATGGAATACAAGGAAAGGCTTGAAAGACTAGGCATGTTTACATTGGAAAAGCGGAGACTAAGAGGGGATATGATCAACATCTACAAATATATAAGGGGACAATACACAGAGCTTGCGCGGGACCTGTTTTTGGTTAGATCAACACAGAGGACTCGTGGACACTTGCTCAGGTTAGAGGAGAGGAGATTCCGCACAATACGGCGTAAAGGCTTTTTCACGGTAAGGACAATACGTGTTTGGAATTCCCTGCCCGAGGGAGTTGTAATGGCGGAATCTGTCAACACCTTTACAAATGGGTTAGATAAATTCCTAATGGATAAGGATATCCAGGGGTATGGTGCATAGTCATGCATTATAGTTACTATAAATAGGGATAAAATGCAACTGCTGACAGCAGCATCAGTCAGAAATTTTAGTCAAATCATCATGCATAGGAGACCACAAATAGGCTGAACTCGATGGACAATTGTCTTTTTTCAACCTCGGATACTATGTTACTCCATGGTACTAATGTGGACCCCAGCATCCTCTAAGACATAAGAGAAAATAGTTCTAAAATAATAAAACAAACATTCACACACACACACACACACACACACACACACACACACACACGCTTCCAGTCAAATTGAACTCAATAGTATTTCTCCTAAGAAGTGTGCCCTAGGGAAAAAGAAGGTCAACTTAAGGACAACTGCTATCTAACCAAGATGCTGCAAGTATGTCTATTGCACAGCGGGGAGTAAAATTAGATTTCTTTCGTACTGAATCCTACACAAGCTGAACTGGAGAATAACCACAGTTATAATCACTTTAATTCACTTTGATCATTAGGTGCCCAACAGCATATGCAAACAAGGCTATACTTGCACATTTATATGGCTGTACCTAATATATAAGAGAGAAGCTTAAAAGATTATTTTTCCCTGTGTGTTGTAATAGCTGCAAGAGCCAGTCCCCAGCCTCTCACAACTCTCCCCAGCATTAAATCTGCAATCATTCAAGTATCAAAATATCCTATTTTTCAAACAGAGATATGTGCATACTGTACCTAGGGTGACCAAAAAAACATACACACTGAATGTATTTCTATGTACCTACTGTAAACCATGAAGTCTTTGTAATGTTCTATTTTGTCCATATGTTTCTTATTCAACCTCTGTTTAAAGGGCTTTTGGTTGTTTTTCAATCATTTTCTTTGGTGATTATTTAAGCAGACCATGCAACTTTGCGCAGAACAATTGTGGCTGTAAGGGATACATTCAATTATACCAGCTGCAGTGAACAGTCCAAGCTGGAGAAACTTCAATCTAGTGTAAGACTATTTAGTGAAAGCTAGTACTTGTGTGCTATAGGTTAAAACAACATATTTATTTATTACCAGTTATTTATACAGCGCACACATATTCCGCAGTGAAGCTTACAATCTATGGGGCAGATGTATTAACCTGGAGATGGCATAAGGAAGTGATAAACCAGTGATAAGTGCAAGGTGATACACGCACCAGCCAATCAGCTCCAATATGCAAATTGACAGTTATGAGCTGACTGGCTGGTGCGTTTATCACCTTGCACTTATCACTGGTTTATCACTTCTTTATGCCTTCTCCAGGATAACACATCTGCCCCTATATTCCCTACCACATGTACACACACGCATTCACGCTAGGGTTCTTTTTTTTTTTCTTTGGGAGCAAATTCACCTTGCAATAAATTTTTGAATTGTGGAAGGAAACCGAAGTACCCAGAGGAAACCCACACAAGCACGGGGAGAATATACACACAGTCAGGAACATGGGGGTAGATGTATTAACCTGTAGAAGGCATAAGGAAGTGATAAACCAGTGATAAAGCAGTGTTAAGTACAAGGTGATAATGCACCAGCCAATCAGCTCCTGTTAATTTACATATGGGAGCTGATTGGCTGGTGTGTTTATCACCTTGCATTCATCACTGGTTTATCACTTCCTTATGCCTTCTCCAGGTTAATACATCTGCCCCATGGTGTGAATCGAACCCATGACCTCAGTGCTGTGAGGCAGTAATGCTAACCATTACAGCGTCCGTACTGCCCTAACAACTGTGCTATATGCATCGGATTATTAAATAGCAAAAACAATAATAATTATGCTCAGGGGTTCCAGTCATGATCCCAGAGGTCGGGATCCTGGCTGTCAAAATACCTACTCCAGAATCCCAGTGCCGGTATCTCAAGACCCTGATCGATACACTGCAGGTCCGCCGGAGAGGTAAGCTGTCTGTGGGGGGGTGGTTAGGTTTAGGCTGCATGTGGAGGGTTCAGTTTAAGCAGCTGGGGGAAGAGTTAGTGTTAGGCTGTGGGGCCGGGGTGTGTGTGTGTGTGTGTGGAAGGGGGGGGGGGGGTTAGGCTACGGGGAGGGGAGTTGGGTTTAGGCACTCTCGGGGAGAGTTAGTGTTAGGCTGAAGGGAGTGGGAAGGTTAGGATTAGGCGGCGGGGAGGAGGGGTTAGGTTTAGGCACAATTGGGAGGGTTAGGGGGCTATTGGGGGATTCTCATCATCTGTATTCTGACCACCGGCATTTCAATCCCAACCCATGCTCAGATATCTTATCTTAACTGAGACATATAACATAATGGCATGTAATGGAGGTGATGCGGGGTCCTCTAGGATTTCAGTGAATTTCATCTTGGCCACTAAGTATATGCCTATGACCTATAAACCATATTTCTAGCGGAGCACCCCAACTAAAATGGAGACGGACCATCTAGATTATGGGGCAGTAATTGTAGAGTGGGATTAACCCACAGCCCCCAAAGGAAAACCATGCAGCACAGACAGAACATACAAACCACACACATTTATTTATTTATTTATTAACAGTTTCTTATATAGCGCAGCATATTCCGTTGCGCTTTACAATTAGAACAACAGTAATAGAACAAAACTGGGTAAAAACAGACAGACAGAGGTAGGAAGGCCCTGCTCGCAAGCTTACAATCTATAGGGAAATAGGCATAGATACACAAGGATAGATGCTACCTATTGCATAATGGTCCACCAGATTGCTAGGTTCTTAATGGGTTGTATGATGATACCCCACAAAGTTATCCAAGTGTCAGGAGGGTGTGAGACTAAAGAAAGACAAGATATGTGATGTTATGAATATTCTACAGAGGATGTAATTAGATAGGGAAGCACTGAAGGTTATGTGGGTGGGTCTGGAATTTGATAGGCTTGTCTGAAGAGGTGAGTTTTCAGGGAACATTTAAAGGTTTGGAGTCTAGAGGCGAGTCTTACTGTGCGTGGGAGGGCATTTCACAGAGTGGGTGAAGCCCGGATAAAGTCCTGTAATTTTGAGTGTGAACAAGTAATGCGTGTGGATGAGAGACGTAGATCTTGTGCAGAGCGGAGAGGTCGGGTAGGGAGATATTTTGAGATGAGTGAAGAGATGTATGTTGGTGCAGTTTGGTTAATAGCCTTGTATGTGAGTAAAAGTATTTTATATTTAATACGGTAGAATACCGGTAACCAATGGAGGGACTGACAGAGCGGATCTGCAGACGATGAACGTCTGGCAAGGAAGATTAGCCTCGCAGCTGCATTCAAAATGGATTGTAGTGGTGAGAGCCTATGTTTGGGAAGACCGGTCAGGAGACTATTACAATAATCAATGCGGGAGATAATGAGAGCATGGATTAGAGTTTTTGCTGTGTCTTGTGTAAGATAAGGGCGTATTTTGGATATGTTTCTTAGATGTATGTAACATGATCTTGAGACAGATTGAATGTGGGTAACAAAGGACAGTTCAGAGTCAAGATTGACACCTAGGCAGCGAGCTTGTGGGGTAGGGGTGATTGCAGAGTTCTCAACAGTGATAGAGATATCAGGTTGGAAACTACTATTGGCCGGTGGAAATATAATCAATTCTGTTTTGGAAATATTAAGTTTGAGGTGGCGAGATGTCATCCAAGATGAAATGGCAGAAAGGCATTCAGTGACACGGCCCAATACAGATGGTGACAAATCAGGGGAGGATAGGTAGATTTGAGTATCATCCGCATACAGATGGTACTGAAATCCGAAAGAGTTGATTAGTTTGCCAAGAGATGTGGTATAGATAGAGAAAAGCAGAGGACCTAGGACTGAGCCTTGCGGTACTCCAACTGAGAGAGGTAGCGAAGGAGAGGTGGAATCAGAGAAACGAACACTGAAGGAGCGATTAGATAGGTAGGATGAGAACCAAGAAAGGGCTGTGTCCTGAATACCTAGGGATTGTAGTGTTTGTATGAGAAGAGAGTGGTCAACAGTGTCAAAAGCAGCAGAGAGATCAAGGAGAATAAGTAGTGAGTAATGGCCTTTAGATTTAGCAGTGACCAAATCATTCACTACCTTAGTCAGTGCTGTCTCTGTGGAGTGTTGGGCACGAAATCCTGACTGAAGTGGGTCCAGTAGGCTGTGTGAGTTAAGAAAGTGTGTGAGGCGAGTGTAGGCAAGTCTCTCCAGTAGCTTTGAGGGGCATGGGAGCTGAGAGATGGGACGGTAGTTAGAGAGAGAGTTTGGGTCAGAGTTTTGTTTTTTCAGAATGGGAGTAATCACTGCATGCTTGTATAGAGAAGGAAAGATACCAGTAGACAGGGAGAGATTACAGATTTTCGTTAAGGTTGGGATGAGCACAGTAGACAGAGCTTTACTAATTTGTGAGGGTATAGAGTCAAGGGGAGAGGTATTAGAGTAGGCAGATGAAAAGAGTGCAGATACTTCATCTTCATTTGTAGGATCAAAGGAAGAGAAGGTGTTAGAGGGTTCAGGCAGGGAATTGAGCAGGTCACTTGCTGTGGAAGAGCATACCATTTCATTTCGGATCTTGTCAATCTTGTCCTTGAAATAGGAAGCAAGATCTTGCGCACTGACAGTGGCTGGTGGGTTAGGTGAGGGAGGGACAAGAAGTGATTTAAATGTATTAAAAAGTCGCTTGGGGTTAGAGGCTTGAGCAGAGATGAGAGATTGAAAATATTTTTGTTTGGCAGTATCCAGAGCAGTACGATAAGAGTGGTAGGTGGTCTTATATGTGAGAAAGTCACTTGAACTACGAGATTTACGCCACTGGCGTTCAACTTTTCGTGAGAGTTTTTGTAAGTGTCTAGTGTATTTAGAGTGCCACGGTTGACATCTAAGTCTACGTGGAGTGTGATGGGTAGCTGGAGCCACTTCATCAAGTGCTGTTACTAGAGTTTGGTTAAGGTGTGACACAGCAGTCTCTGGAGAGGTGAATGTAGAAATTGGTGAAAGCAGTGGTTGCAGAGAGGTAGATAGTTGTTGAAAATTAATAGCGTTAATATTTCTGCGGGTAAGAGGTGTCCTTGTAGACTTTAGGGACATGGAGTTTGAAGTAATGGAGGAGAGCATGCATGTGATAAGGTTGTGATCTGAGAGAGAGAAAGGAGTGTTAGTGAGTTCAGAAACAGAGCATAGTCTGGTGAATACAAGATCAAGGCAGTGGCCCTCCTGATGAGTAGGGGAGTCAGTCCATTGGGAGAGGCCAAGAGAGGAGGTTAGAGAGAGTAGTTTAGAGGCATGGGGAGATTGTGGACTGTCAATAGAGAGATTGAAATCACCCATAATGATGGTGGAGATGTCAGAGGATAGAAAGTGAGGGAGCCATGCAGAAAAATCTTCCAGAAACTTTTTGGGTTGCCCAGGTGGGCGATAGATAGCTGCAAAATGCAGAGAGAAAGGGGTGAAGATCCTAATAGAGTGTACTTCAAAGGATGTAAATGTGAGTGAGGGAACAGGTGGTAAAACAATGTGCGCGTAACATTTGGACAGTAATATTCCAACACCCCCTCCTTTGATGTTACCAGGCCTGGGGGTGTGTGTGAAGTGGAGGCCACCATGTGACAGTGCTGCAGGGGAGGCAGTGTCTGATTGTGTGAGCCAGGTTTCTGTTATAGCCAGCATATTGAATTTTTTTGCTATGAAAAGATCATGAATAGTTGTTAATTTGTTGCAAACAGAGCGTGCATTCCATAAAGCACATTTTAGTGACTTGGAGGTAGATGGGAGACAAGTGATGTTGATAAGGTTTGTTGATTTTATATTCCGTTGTGAATCAGCTGAATGTGAGCGTGGTATGTGGATGGGACCTGGATTTGGGGATATGTCACCAGCTAGTAGAAGCAGAAGAAGAGAGAGATAGGTATAGTTGGGGGAGGTGTGTGATAGTTTCTTATGGTGACAGGTAGAGGATGTGACAGTTAGTGTACATAGATAGGTTAAAAGCTCATGAGTGTTAATAAGAGGGGAGTGGATTAATGAGGCTGCAATGTGTACAGAGCGATACATAACAGGAATAGTGAAGGACGATGTCATTTTATAGAGGATACCATGAAGTGCTATAAGGAAAAACAGTTTGTGGAGCATGGTGTTTATAAAGAGAAAAGTATAGATAGGAAAATGCGTATGGAAATTGTTAATCAAATGGTAGATTTACCTGCTTTCCAATGTTTGTTCAACTGTTGGTTTAACTGTTCTTTTTAAAATTTCCTAACTTTGTAATTTCCAAACTTAGTATATTTCTAAACTGCTGACAACTGCCCCGCAGACAACTGCCCCATAACTGAATGCTAACATATACTAGTTCTAATTTACAAAGGCTTCAGCTGAAGCTAATTGGACATCTAATCAAAGGGCTTATATTACCCTGTGTTAAGTAAACACCAGTCCATGTATGCTAATAAACTCCACTCCACTGACCAACAAGAGATAATATCAGCTATAAGCAATGACTAATATTCTACAAATACAATTACATACACTGCTAAAATATACATTGGTGTGAATAGAGATCAAGAGTTATAGTTTGATGGGATCAGCAAGCAGAAATCACCATACTTTTGAAAATACAGCATGAAGATGTCTGTGGGTTAATGCAGAGGTGTAGGGATACGTACACATATAGGGACCTGGCTGGGAATTGCATTTATGACCCTAGTGCTGTGAGATAACAATTCTATACACTGTATTAATGACTTCTGTACTTTGGTTCTGTGTTAAGAAAATAAATAAATTTTTCAGTTATTTATCCAAACCTACAGCGGGAAAGGTCACTTATTTTTAAATATAAAAATGTGTCTTTACAGATGGAACAGCCTTTATTGAGGCACTCGAAATTATTTAATTACGCTCTACTTCTGGAAAGTCCCGGAGACTAACGAACTTTGTGGAGATCTTCTAGACTCCAATACAATAGATCAGTGGCTCTTGTGCACAGATGCCTAGAAGTTGGTAGGTGCTGAGCGGATGCGAGCAAGTTGGTTAGTCCACACGCTGTCTCCAAACCAGAGTACATTTTATTGAAGCGTACATGATTTCATTAGACGGAGGAGCTGGTTAATAACACAGAAGCTGCCTCCTCGTATTCAAAAAGCTGCTGGTAGCGGGCTGTAGGTGGAGCTGTAGAGCACAGCTCCTCAGGAGCAGCACGCCACATGTTACTAGTGCTGGCCGGGAGAAGCACTCTCTTCTTCCGTCACGGCCACAGCACAGTCACAGGTAACGCAGTGCATGGATCAAGCTGCACTGTGTGTGTGGAGCAAGTGGGGGTTGGGAGTCAACTGTAATACATGCTGACAGCAGCTGCCTGTGTTTATATTTTCAAGTGATATAGGGGAGAGGGGAAAGGAGAATGTGTGTGTTATTAAGTAAAGAGAGAGAGAGAGAGAGAGAGAGAGAGAGAGAGAGAGAGAGAGAGAGAGAGAGAGAGAGAGAGAGTGTGTGTGTGTGTGTGTGTGTGTGTGTGTGTGTGTGTGTGTGTGTGTGTGTGTGTGTGTGTGTGTAATAAGTGAAAGGTGTGTGCGAATTAAGTGAGAGATGCGTGTGCGTAATAAGTGAAAGGTGTGTGTGCGTAATAAGTGAAAGTGGTGTGTGTGCTATATATTTTTGTACACATATAGTTTCACTTCAGTCCTGCTCCCACCTATTCATGGCTCCACACCTACATTGGAAACCCCCCTTCACAAATCCTGCGTTGGCCCCTGCACGTGCACACAATGTTGCTGCAGTGGAGTGATTTTATTTGTTATGCTTATGCAACTAGATAGCAAGGGCATACAGCTGAAGCTGTGACTGAGGAACATGGGAGACGCATGGTCTAAATTTGTTCTGTAATTGCAGTGGGTGTACCTGAGCTGTGACTGAGAAGTGGCTTAGTGGATGTTATGGAGATGCTCCATCTTCCGGGCATGTTATGGGAGTGTTGCTGAAAGTGGCTGAGTACAGAGACAATCAACCGCTCACATAGTAAGCAATATTTAGAGAAACTGCACCTTCCAGAGACGCACTAATTGATATTTCAACATCTATGGCCGCCGATAGTCGGCACCTCAGTCCTTGCATATTCGGACACATGGACGTACACTACTGAAGGGCTTTGTCGCTGCATCCGATTAAAATCACAGACACGGAAACAGCTGCATCTGACTGAATCAGCCCCACTATGAGCATTTCCAGCTGGAGTAGTGTTTACTGCATGACTAATGCTCATGGTTTAACACCCAAAGCTATTCAATTAATAGGAAAGAACACGGAGGGCATTCATATATGACAGGAGTGTCATAAACCTCCTGGCCCAGTAATCTCATGCTCTTGCAGGCACACGAAGGGTTAGCTTTTTTGCTGGGAGGGGTTAAAAATTGGGTGATAGGCCCGTGATTGGTTTAGGAAGATGTGGGAGGTAGTTTAGGGAGCTAAGTAAGGAATCTTCTGGCAACTCAGCCTCTTCGTTGCTGGACGTTACCCAGAGAAGTACAGTTTATCTTACTGTCCTTATTGCTCTTCTTGTGTTTCTCACATAATCTATTCTGCTTTATCCTTTATTCTTTCTATCTTTATATCCTCCCTTCTACTTTCTCCTCCTTCTATTTTCCTACTCCTTATTCCTCTCTATTCTACCCCCCTTTTTCCTTATACCCTTTGCCTGTATGCTAATGGAGAGCGCGGGGACCCGTGCAGGAAGGCCGCGCAGGGTAGTCGCCCTCCCTGCTCACTACCTCGTGGGCTCCGGACGTGCTCCGGCGCCCGGCGGGGTGGAAGTGCAGGCTGCGGGGGTCGAACGCGGGCGCTCGCGGACGCGGGCTCCCGCGGTGGGGCTTCCGGAGACGGAGGGGGCGACGGCCGTGAGGGGCAGGGGCCGTCCCAGGGAGGCGATCCGTGGCCTCTCCGGCTCGCCGGCTGGGGCCCCCCTTCCGGCCGCACTAAACCCTGCTGTGTCCCGCCGCACTGGGAGTGTGGTGCGTGAGGCTGATGTCGGGCGCAGCGGCGCTGGTCTCCGGGGCGCCGTCGTGGGGCGTGTCTGCAGGGGGAGGCGGCCAGTGGGGGTCTGCAGGTCTCCTCGGCTAGGGAGCGCGGCCCTGGCCTCCGGTGAGCAGCGCCACGCGCACAGGGGGGGGGGGCAGCTAGTGTGGAGCGGGAGGTCTCCACATCCATAAGTCCTGGCCCCCCGCTAAGTAGAGCCCCCACCCCCATCCATTTAGAGAAACTCGCGGGCTGGCTGGATTGTTATCCCGATCGCGATACGGCGAAATTCCTGAGGACTGGTTTCTCGGAAGGTTTCAGCCTACCCATTGCGAGGGAGGTTCGGTCGGGTACGGGACGCAATTTGCGCTCAGCGTCGGAGTTTCCTCTTATATTACGGGAGGTGATGCGTGAGGTGGCGTTGGGTCGTATGTCTGGCCCATTCGACTGCCCCCCGGTTGACGGCTTATTGCTGTCGCCGGTTGGGGTAGTCCCTAAGAAGGCCCCGGGGAAATTTCGGCTCATCCAGCACCTATCCTCTCCCGAGCGTTATTCGCTGAATGATGCCCTGGACGACGGTCTCTGTAGCGTGGCTTACCAGTCCTTCGAGTCGGCATTGGACATGGTCCGGTCGTTTGGCCCGGGAGCCTTATGTGTAAGCTGGATGTGGAGTCGGCTTTTCGGTTACTACCGTTACATCCTTCTGCATTCCGATACATGGGCTTTCGCCTGGACGACGGATTCTATGTCGACAAGTGCCTCCCGATGGGCTGTTCCATTTCCTGTGCATATTTTGAACGGTTCAGTTCATTCCTGCACTGGTGTTTGGTTCGGAGTTCAGGGGAGGGGGGTGTAGCGCACTACTTGGACGATTTCTTCCTTGTGGGCCCCGCGGGTTCCACGCGTTGCGCGAGACTCCTGGAGAAGGCGGGTGTCCCCATTGCGGAGGACAAGACCGAAGGTCCCTCGGCAGTCATAGCCTATTTGGGCATCGAAGTTGATACCTTAGGCGGTTTGTGTCGACTTCCTCGTGATAAGGTAGCGCGCTTGCATGATAGCATCCTGTTAGCATTGGCGGCGGGCAAGGTTATGCTTAGACAGGCACAGTCGCTGCTTGGTCTCTTTAATTTTGCCTGCCGGGTTATTCCCATGGGTAGGATATTCTGCAGGAAGCTGTAGAGAGCGACGGTGGGTGTGCGGCGCGCCCATCACTATATTCGGTTGTCCGGGGAGATTCGGCGGGATCTCCTGGTTTGGGACTTGTTTTTGGCTAATTTTAACGGGGTTCGCATTTGGTTGTCACCCCCGGTCGCCAGTCCGGTTCTTCAGCTCTTCACAGATGCAGCGGGCTCCACAGGGTTTGGAGCGGTATTCCGAGAAGCTTGGTGCGCAGCTCCCTGGCCCGAGGATTGGGTGGCGCAGGGGCTGACGATGAACATGCTCCTGCTTGAGATTTTCCCTATAATGGTGGCGCTCGAGCTGTGGGCCTCTGAGCTGCAGAGCAGGCATGTGGTGTTCTGGTGTGACAACCTCGGGGTGGTGCAGGCCATTAACCGACAGCGCTCTACGTCTCTTCCAGCGTTACGGGTGTTCACACAGATTGTTTTGCGCTGCCTAGAGAGCAATATCCTGCTTACGGCACGACATGTCCCAGGGGTTGATAACGGCATTGCGGATGCGTTGTCGCGTTTTGATTGGCGGCGATTTAGGCGGCTGGCTCCGGCCGCGAACTCCTGCGGTGACTCTTGCCCCTCTTATGTGTGGCAGGTTATCCATCCGATGTGGAGGGACTAGCCCACCGTTCCCTGGCCCCGGCTACTTATGCGGCTTACCTGTCCACGTGGGAGCAGTGGTCTCGTTTTTTGGTTCGCAATGGCCCTGGAGGTAAGAGTTATCTTTCCTTGCTTTTAGATTTCGTTTGGGAGTTATACTTGGAAGGGCTGGCCAGAACTTATGTCGTGAAGCTGCTGGCAGGTATATCCTACTTCCTCCGATTACGGGGGAACGGGATATCACCAAAACGTTTTTCTTATCGCGGGTTCATAAGGGTTGGGCCCGTGCGGTGCCCACTCCTCCGGACCCGCGATTGCCGATCGATGGGCCTCTCCTTTATAGGCTACTGAAAGTGTTGCCGTTGATTTGCGCTTCACAATATGAGGCGGCCCTTTTCAGACTGGCATTCGCAGTGGCTTTTCATGGGGCGTTTCGGGTGGGAGAGCTGGTTGCCTCTTCACGGCGGGCGCTCTCCCCACTTCTGACGTCTCATGTGTCCATTAACAACGACGCGTTGTGGTGTCGGGTGCAGCGGTCCAAGACGGATCAGAGCGGTAGGGGCCATTGGATATCCATGGGTCGCTGCTCGGAAAGCAGGATTTGTCCTGTGGCCTTGGCAGTGGCATATGAGCGACGACGCCCGTTGCTTACGGGGTCGTGGCTTATTCATCATGACGGCACTCCCTTGACTCGCTATCAGTTCGGGTGGGTCTTGAAGCGCTGCATCTTCCACTTGGGTCTTCCTCCGGATGTCTATGGTACTCATTCCTTCCGTATCGGTTCCGCTACGGCTGCTGCCGTGGCAGGGTGGTCCATAGACGATATGCGGGCACTGGGCAGGTGGAGGTCTGGTGTATTTCAGCGATATGTCAGACGTTAGCTTTCCTGGGGCAACCCAACTTGGGGATTAGCTACTCGCCATCATTAGATGGGGGTCTTGAGGAATTTTTCGTTTAACCGTCAGTTTTAATCACGGTTTCTACCGGCTGTCGGATGTTTGCGTTTTTTGCCTCAAGTCAAGTTGGAAGACCCGTGGCCACTAAAATCCCTGTCCCATGCCCTGGCTAGGTGTAGGCCTGTTGCCCCTTTTAACCCCCCCCCCCCCCCCCCCGCCCAGTTGTATCTTTTAGTCCAATTATTACCTTTTAGTCCAATTTTTAATGATGTTTTTAATTCCCCTGCAGGTAAACGCATTGACCCCCAATTTATCTGAGTGTTAGGGGACTCATTTGTTTTTTGGACCGCCTGGTCGCCGGTAATGGCGGATTGTGCCAGTAATCCGGAGCTTGCTGTCATGCAGTGGTTAGGTTGGAGGGGCATGCGCTGGGAGGCTTTCCGACAAAAATTGGATGAGGCGGTGCGGGTATTTGGGTACCCTTTGTTCCTTGTTGTTCACCTGGGAGGCAACGACCTTACGTCTCGGTCGTCCTTGGACCTCCGTTGTGATGTCAGGCGGCAGTTGGTCGGCTTGATTGCAGAATGGCCTTTCTGCAGGGTATTTTGGTCGGACATTCTACCGCGTAGGGTTTGGTATGGAGCCGAGAAGCCCAGTGCCATTGACCTGGTGCGTAGATGGGTCAACGCTGTGGTGGGCAAAGCTGTGTCATCTGCTGGGGGTTGTGTAATTCCGCACCCGACTATTTCCTACAAGGATTGCGGGATGTACCGAGGCGATGGTGTGCATCTTTCTGAGTCGGGTACAGCCGTATTTGTTGCAGACATTTTTCAGGGCCTTAGGTCATTGTAGTTGGAGTTTAGTTTGAGTTTCCATAGCCTTAGTCGTTTTCTTTTTTCATAGTTGTTTTCCTAGTCGTTAGTTAAGGCGTTAGGTATGGTGGTGGCGCAGGTTTGCGGTGAGCAAACCTTCGGGTTGGCCGGTTTCAGAACGGCTTAGGTATTGGTTAATTAGGTATAGGTTAATTTCCCATGGGGGGCAGTTCGGTCACGTAGGAGTATGGGCGTGGTCAATTAGGCGGACCTGAGGGCATCACCTGACCAGGTGGGCCCTCCTTTCTCCTCCTGCATGGCTGAACTGCTGCCTCAAGTCAATGCTGATGTGGGCAGATGGCCTCATCAGTTTGTGGTGTTGTCCCCGCAAGGCTTGGGCAGTTGGTCCGCCTTGGCGAGTCAGACGGGCAAGGAAAGGGGCAGTTGGTCCGTCCTTGCCTGTCGGGTAGTTGGCCAGAGTTATCAACGTTTATTATTTTACTTTGACTTGTACTAGACCGTTCTTTCCCTGCCACCATACATTAGTTAGTTTAAAATTTAAATAGTTGATCCCTCTCAATAAAAAAGCTGACCCATTTCACCGCAGCTATTGTTGTCCGTGTATTATTTATAGATAAGTTGGTGTGCAAGGAGCGTGAGTGCTTGGGTCATGGAGAGTTTATTGAACCCACAGCTAATGCACGTTAACTTATAGATTCTGGGCTAAATGCTCGGGACCTATAGGTCACATCGCACAGTACGCCCCAGAGAGTGCATTTAACAACCATTTTTCCACACAACTAATGGAATCTGCTCCTAAATGTATAGGAATTGTTTTGCACATACTCTTTTCTTGAACAACAGATAACTTGCAGGACCTACTGATATATCATTACAAATAACATTCAAATCCTGGATGGATGAAACATTATTTATTGCATCTACATATTTTGCTGCTCCGTTATTTTTCTAAAAGTACATTAGTTTCGTTTCACCCTCCACATTTTTTAAATAAATTGCATTGTCGTCTTAATGGCAATATTTTACAGTGCACTAGGCATACCAAAATGTTGTCATTTAGGCAGAATAAATGTTAACTTAAAATGTATAATATACATATATAAATATACATATATATATATATATATATATATATATATATATATACATATATATAATAAGATTTTACTTACCGATAAATCTATTTCTCGGAGTCCGTAGTGGATGCTGGGGTTCCTGAAAGGACCATGGGGAATAGCGGCTCCGCAGGAGACAGGGCACAAAAAGTAAAGCTTTTTCAGATCAGGTGGTGTGCACTGGCTCCTCCCCCTATGACCCTCCTCCAGACTCCAGTTAGGTACTGTGCCCGGACGAGCGTACACAATAAGGGAGGATTTTGAATCCCGGGTAAGACTCATACCAGCCACACCAATCACACCGTACAACCTGTGATCTAAACCCAGTTAACAGTATGATAACAGCGGAGCCTCTGAAAGATGGCTTCCTTCAACAATAACCCGAATTAGTTAACAATAACTATGTACAATTTATGCAGATAATCCGCACTTGGGATGGGCGCCCAGCATCCACTACGGACTCCGAGAAATAGATTTATCGGTAAGTAAAATCTTATTTTCTCTATCGTCCTAGTGGATGCTGGGGTTCCTGAAAGGACCATGGGGATTATACCAAAGCTCCCAAACGGGCGGGAGAGTGCGGATGACTCTGCAGCACCGAATGAGAGAACTCCAGGTCCTCCTTAGCCAGAGTATCAAATTTGTAAAATTTTACAAACGTGTTCTCCCCTGACCACGTAGCTGCTCGGCAAAGTTGTAATGCCGAGACCCCTCGGGCAGCCGCCCAAGATGAGCCCACCTTCCTTGTGGAGTGGGCCTTTACAGATTTAGGCTGTGGCAGGCCTGCCACAGAATGTGCAAGTTGGATTGTGCTACAGATCCAACGAGCAATCGTCTGCTTAGACGCAGGAGCACCCATCTTGTTGGGTGCATACAATATAAACAACGAGTCAGATTTTCTGACTCCAGCTGTCCTTGCAATATATATTTTTAATGCTCTGACAACGTCCAGTAACTTGGAGTCCTCCAAGTCACTTGTAGCCGCAGGCACTACAATAGGCTGGTTCAGATGAAATGCTGACATCACCTTAGGGAGAAAATGCGGACGAGTCCGCAGTTCTGCCCTGTCCGAATGGAAAATCAGATATGGGCTTTTGTAAGATAAAGCTGCCAATTCTGATACTCTCCTGGCAGAAGCCAGGGCTAGAAGCATGGTCACTTTCCAAGTGAGATATTTCAAATCCACCTTTTTTAGTGGTTCAAACCAATGAGATTTTAGAAAGTCCAAAACCACATTGAGATCCCACGGTGCCACTGGAGGCACCACAGGAGGCTGTATATGCAGCACTCCCTTAACAAAGGTCTGGACTTCAGGGACTGAAGCCAATTCTTTTTGAAAGAAAATCGACAGGGCCGAAATTTGAACCTTAATAGATCCCAATTTGAGACCCATAGACAATCCTGATTGCAGGAAATGTAGGAATCGACCCAGTTGAAATTCCTCCGTCGGAGCACTCCGATCTTCGCACCACGCAACATATTTTCGCCAAATTCGGTGATAATGTTGCACGGTTACTGCCTTCCTTGCTTTAATCAAAGTAGGAATGACTTCTTCCGGCATGCCTTTTTCCTTTAGGATCCGGCGTTCAACCGCCATGCCGTCAAACGCAGCCGCGGTAAGTCTTGAAACAGACAGGGACCCTGCTGAAGCAAGTCCCTCCTTAGAGGTAGAGGCCACGGATCTTCCGTGATCATCTCTTGAAGTTCCGGGTACCAAGTCCTTCTTGGCCAATCCGGAACCACTAGTATCGTTCTTACGCCTCTTTGCCGTATAATTCTCAATACTTTTGGTATGAGAGGCAGAGGAGGAAACACATACACCGACTGGTACACCCAAGGCGTTACCAGCGCGTCCACAGCTATTGCCTGCGGATCTCTTGACCTGGCGCAATACCTATCCAGTTTTTTGTTGAGGCGAGACGCCATCATGTCCACCATTGGTCTTTCCCAACGGGTTACCAGCATGTGGAAGACTTCTGGATGAAGTCCCCACTCTCCCGGGTGAAGATCGTGTCTGCTGAGGAAGTCTGCTTCCCAGTTGTCCACTCCCGGGATGAACACTGCTGACAGTGCTATCACATGATTCTCTGCCCAGCGAAGAATCCTTGCAGCTTCTGCCATTGCACTCCTGCTTCTTGTGCCGCCCTGTCTGTTCACATGGGCGACTGCCGTGATGTTGTCCGACTGGATCAACACCGGTTTTCCCTGAAGCAGAGGTTCTGCCTGGCTTAGAGCATTGTATATTGCTCTTAGTTCCAGAATGTTTATGTGAAGAGACGTTTCCAGGCTCGTCCATACTCCCTGGAAGTTTCTTCCTTGTGTGACTGCTCCCCAGCCTCTCAGGCTGGCGTCCGTGGTCACCAGGATCCAATCCTGTATGCCGAATCTGCGGCCCTCCAATAGATGAGGACTCTGCAACCACCACAGAAGAGACACCCTTGTCCTTGGAGACAGGGTTATCCGTAGGTGCATCTGAAGATGCGACCCTGACCATTTGTCCAACAGATCCCTTTGGAAAATTCTTGCGTGGAATCTGCCGAATGGAATTGCTTCGTAAGAAGCCACCATTTTTCCCAGGACTCTTGTGCATTGATGTACAGACACCTTTCCTGGTTTTAGGAGGTTCCTGACAAGCTCGGATAACTCCTTGGCTTTTTCCTCCGGGAGAAAAACCTTTTTCTGAACCGTGTCCAGAATCATCCCTAGGAACAGCAGACGAGTTGTCGGCATTAACTGGGATTTTGGAATATTCAGAATCCACCCGTGCTGTTTTAGCACTTCTTGAGACAGTGCTAATCCCATCTCTAGCTGTTCTCTGGACCTCGCCCTTATTAGGAGATCGTCCAAGTATGGGATAATTAATATGCCTTTTCTTCGAAGAAGAATCATCATCTCGGCCATTACCTTTGTAAAGATCCGAGGTGCCGTGGACAATCCGAACGGCAGCGTCTGAAACTGATAGTGACAGTTTTGTACAACGAACCTGAGGTACCCCTGGTGTGAGGGGTAAATTGGAACGTGGAGATACGCATCCTTGATGTCCAAGGATACCATAAAGTCCCCCTCTTCCAGGTTCGCTATCACTGCTCTGAGTGACTCCATCTTGAACTTGAACTTCTTTATGTACAGGTTCAAGGACTTCAGATTTAGAATAGGCCTTACCGAGCCATCCGGCTTCGGTACCACAAAAAGAGTGGAATAATACCCCTTCCCTTGTTGTAGAAGAGGTACCTTGACTATCACCTGCTGAGAGTACAGCTTGTGAATGGCTTCCAAAACCGTCTCCCTTTCGGAGAGGGACGTTGGTAAAGCAGACTTCAGGAAACGGCGAGGTGGATCTGTCTCTAATTCCAACCTGTACCCTTGAGATATTATCTGCAGGATCCAGGGATCTACCTGCGAGTGAGCCCACTGCGCGCTGTAATTTTTGAGACGACCGCCCACCGTCCCCGAGTCCGCTTGAGAAGCCCCAGCGTCATGCTGAGGCTTTTGTAGAAGCCGGGGAGGGCTTCTGTTCCTGGGAAGGAGCTGCGTGTTGCTGTCTCTTCCCTCGACCTCTGCCTCGTGGCAGATATGAATAGCCCTTTGCTCTCTTATTTTTAAAGGAACGAAAGGGCTGCGGTTGAAAAGTCGGTGCCTTTTTCTGTTGCGGAGTGACTTGAGGTAGAAAGGTGGATTTCCCGGCTGTAGCCGTGGCCACCAAATCTGATAGACCGACTCCAAATAACTCCTCCCCTTTATACGGCAAAACTTCCATATGCCGTTTTGAATCCGCATCGCCCGTCCACTGTCGCGTCCATAAAGCTCTTCTGGCCGAAATGGACATAGCACTTACCCGTGATGCCAGTGTGCAGATATCCCTCTGTGCATCACGCATATAAAGAAATGCATCCTTTATTTGTTCTAACGACAGTAAAATATTGTCCCTGTCCAGGGTATCAATATTTTCAATCAGGGACTCTGACCAAACTACCCCAGCACTGCCCATCCAGGCAGTCGCTACAGCTGGTCGTAGTATAACACCTGCATGTGTGTATATACTTTTTTGGATATTTTCCATCCTCCTATCTGATGGATCTTTAAGTGCGGCCGTCTCAGGAGAGGGTAACGCCACTTGTTTAGATAAGCGTGTTAGCGCCTTGTCCACCCTAGGAGGTGTTTCCCAGCGCTCCCTAACCTCTGGCGGGAAAGGGTATAATGCCAATAATTTCTTTGAAATTATCAGCTTTTTATCAGGGGCAACCCACGCTTCATTACACACGTCATTTAATTCTTCTGATTCAGGAAAAACTATAGGTAGTTTTTTCATACCCCACATAATACCCTGTTTAGTGGTACCTGTAGTATCAGCTAAATGTAACGCCTCCTTCATTGCCAAAATCATATAACGTGTGGCCCTACTGGAAAATACGGTTGATTCGTCACCGTCGCCACTGGAATCAGTGCCTGTGTCTGGGTCTGTGTCGACCGACTGAGGCAAAGGGCGTTTCACAGCCCCTGACGGTGTTTGAGTCGCCTGGACAGGCACTAATTGATTGTCCGGCCGCCTCATGTCGTCAAACGACTGCTTTAGCGTGTTGACACTATCCCGTAGTTCCATAAATAAAGGCATCCATTCTGGTGTCGACTCCCTAGGGGGTGACATCCTCATATTTGGCAATTGCTCCGCCTCCACACCAATATCGTCCTCATACATGTCGACACACACGTACCGACACCCAGCAGACACACAGGGAATGCTCCTAACGAAGACAGGACCCACTAGCCCTTTGGGGAGACAGAGGGAGAGTTTGCCAGCACACACCAAAAGCGCTATATATATATCAGGGATAGCCTTATAATAAGTGCTCCCTTATAGCTGCTTTGTTATATCAAAATATCGCCATAAATTTGCCCCCCCCCCTCTCTGTTTTACCCTGTTTCTGTAGTGCAGTGCAGGGGAGAGACTTGGGAGCCGTCCTGACCAGCGGAGCTGTGAGAGGAAATGGCGCCGTGTGCTGAGGAGATAGGCCCCGCCCCTTTTCTGGCGGGCTCGTCTCCCGCTATTTAGAAAAATCAGGCAGGGGTTAAATATCTCCATATAGCCTCTAGGGGCTATATGTGAGGTATTTTTAGCCTTTATAGGTATTCATTTGCCTCCCAGGGCGCCCCCCTCCCAGCGCCCTGCACCCTCAGTGACTGCCGTGTGAAGTGTGCTGAGAGGAAAATGGCGCACAGCTGCAGTGCTGTGCGCTACCTTTAGAAGACTGCAGGAGTCTTCAGCCGCCGATTCTGGACCTCTTCTGACTTCAGCATCTGCAAGGGGGCCGGCGGCGCGGCTCCGGTGACCATCCAGGCTGTACCTGTGATCGTCCCTCTGGAGCTTGATGTCCAGTAGCCAAGAAGCCAATCCATCCTGCACGCAGGTGAGTTGACTCCTTCTCCCCTCAGTCCCTCGCTGCAGTGATCCTGTTGCCAGCAGGAATCACTGTAAAATAAAAAACCTAGCTAAACTTTTTCTAAGCAGCTCTTTAGGAGAGCCACCTAGATTGCACCCTTCTCGGCCGGGCACAAAAATCTAACAGGAGTCTGGAGGAGGGTCATAGGGGGAGGAGCCAGTGCACACCACCTGATCTGAAAAAGCTTTACTTTTTGTGCCCTGTCTCCTGCGGAGCCGCTATTCCCCATGGTCCTTTCAGGAACCCCAGCATCCACTAGGACGATAGAGAAATATATATATGTGTGTGTACCAGGGAAGCTATCAGCGCCACAGATGCAGTATTCAAATTATCAACACTAGTAATGGAACCCCAACAGTGAGATCATTAAAAATATCTGCCTATTGGACACTCCCCACTAAATTAGGGCGTCAGCCTGTTACCTCAAATAGAATTAGGCACTGGTATAGGTACCTCATTCTATGTCCACATATATATATATATATATATATATATATATATATATATATATATATATATATTTATGCACACGATTTATTGGAAGAATATAAAAGCTAACGAAAAGGTATTACAGACAGAGACCTCCTCCTCTTATCCTTCCACATTTCTTAAAAATGATGAGGTTACATAACTCAGATTAACATTTTAGAATGTCTTTTACTTTTACAGAGTACTGAAATATATACTAATTCTAAAAGAATAAAGCATACAAAAGGTGAAGTGAGTACAGCAAAAAATAACTACACACCAGTATACCATTTCCATAGCAACCATAAAGGCGCTACACTTCATAGAACAGATTTAGAGAGTGTTAATACGCAAGACAAGCATAAATATACAGTTTGTCCCAAAGCTAATAATTAATTATGCAGGAACTGTTATTTATATAAGAAAACACAGACCTGAACAGAAACTATACAATGAGTCTGAGAGTCTAAAATTTTGGCAAATTAAGATTGTATGTTATTTTATGTATGCTGATGGTGCTGTCACTAACATTTTATCTCATGTTATACATCAACAGTTCCTTTTCTAAAGTCTGGCTGTAGTGTAACCACAGACTGGCACTGTACCCTTCATCTCTAGCAAATTAAAATAACACTATGTTGTACACATCACACATAAAGTGGACATCAGTTTCAGACACAGGATTTACTGGAGGGAGCTTCCATATAATCTATCTACAGTAATTTATATATATATATATATATATATATATATACATACACACACACACACACACACACACACATACATATACATACACACATATACAGCTGGCGTTACCCTCCACAACAGAGCCCTGGTGTCCGAGGCTTACTACATTTGGAAGTTAAAAAAGACAAAAACATAAAACAGGGTTTTTACTGCATTTTTGCTTAAGAGCATCCCACCATATATGAGCCTATTTCATGATTGCATGCTGTGGCCGATGTTCACGCAAGTGAGCGATAATTGGCAGACTGCGCATGTGTCAAGATTCCTTTGTTATCTCGCACGCAGTGAGGGGTGTGTGTATGTGACGATCGCTTCAGCTATTGCTGTGTAATAATACTGTATAGTGCAATTGTAAAGTACCCCAGTGTATGAAGGGGTATTAGGACAGGGCTGTGAGTCCAGATAGGAGAGTATTAGGACAGGGCTGTGTGTGCAGAGAGAGGGGGTATTAGGACAGGTCTGGTAATGCAGAGAGTGGGAGTTAGAGCAGGGCTGTGAGTGCAAAGTGGGGGATTTTGGTGCTTTGGTGGCAGTTAGGACAGGGTTTTGTAAGCAAAGAGGGAATGTCATGGTGTTTCTGGGAGGTCAGGCAGTATATTTCAATTTAAAACAGTGACAGGCACAAAGATTATTTTACAAATAGAAGCTGGCAGTGCATGCGATCATGCTGGTACTTGCAGTCACTTTTCCTTAGTAGCTAAAATTGTGCACTTGACATAGTGCTAGCACTACCCAATGGGCTGCTGTATATATCCAGGTACATACTGTACGGTAGGCAAGAATTAATTGATAATTTTACCACAAAACTAAAATACTGTAAACACATACTACATTGCATGCAGTGGGCCAACCTGAGGGATGGAATGCATCTTTAAGGAGCCAAGGCAAGAAGGTAGGCAGACAGTCTCAAACCCCCCTCCCGAACCCGAATTGTGGCATGTGAATTTGGGGGGAGACAGTTGTGGAAACATAAATCAATGCGAGACGTGAGGCGCAACTTACATTGTGACCTTGAGTCGCACAGCAGCGCACCTCACCATCTGTATTTTGCTCGGCAGCCTCCTCTCTCTCCGTGCATGCGACTGCTTACTTCACACGTAGCCAGGAAGTCACAGCTAGGCCAGCACAACACACAGCGGAGAGAGGCAGAGCGGCGTGTGCTGGAGGCAGTGCAGGCACTCGGCAGCTGTCACACTTCAATGCGCTGACAGTCTGCCGGGGCCTGCAAGTAGATAAATGATGCATTAAACGACGCTTTGGCCGCATAGTGGTAAATCCACAACTGATTATTGATCACCAAGGTTATCATATTTGAGGTTTAGGGGAGTGAGCATTAATGCTGCATTTTTTTTTATTTCTCTAAGCACAGACAGCTACAGAATGTATGGAAGAATATTTTTTTTTTCGACATAAAACCAGTATAGCATCAGGGATATGGGACTCATTCAAAATTTTAATGGAATATGTATTACAAACTTGGGTAAAAAAAATAAAACTAAAATGCGGGGTGAAATAAAAATAAATAAAATTAATAAATAAATAATAAAAATAGAAAAGAACAACAGACACACACATAGGGCGGTATCCAATTAGCCCCAATAAACTAGGGCTTATTCCCGATCACAGCATTTAGGCATACAAAGCATAATCCGTGACAAGTACCACAATAATACATAGGTCTACGTCTTTTTGCAGGACCTATGTATTTTCGCACGAAAAACTGGTGTTTACGGGACCTAATTGGATAAGGTGATAAAAAAAAAATGCAAAAAACAATTGTTCACGCCCACGGCACTATCGTGGGTAATTGGAGACCCCCCACAAAAGTAAGGAGAATTCTCCTGAACTATCCGGGCATCCTTAAGACTCCTTAAGTAAGGTAAGAGCACAAGATACATAGAAAAACATTTTAGTATTGAAAACAAAATCTAAGTGCTATTGCAAAACAACACAAACATGTCTCCTGTCAGATGCAACTTGTGTTATGTTGTGCTCCGGGTTGTGCTTTATCGTCTGGTATAACTAACAGACGGTAGGTACTCTACTTCCCCCTGATTACAGCAAAAAAGTTAGAGTAGAATTAGTAACACAGACAGACGATATATCGCAGGTAAGTATCTGGGCACGAGATAGGGATAGCCACTAAGAGAGGTTAGGGTTAGACACAGCCGACACCTTCGGAGGATTAGCCATAGCCGACACCCCTTGAGGATTAGGGTACGGGTGAGAGAGGGTAAAATACTTACCCCGTCCGGTGTCGGGATCTTCAGTGTTAGGAATTCCACCACACACTTTCCCCCCCATTAATTCCCCCACACACTGTCCCCTCAGTAATTCTACCACACACTGTCCCCCCCAGTAATTCCCCCACACACTGTCCCCCCAGTAATTCCCCCACACACTGTCCCCCCAGTAATTCTACTATACACTGTCCCCCTAGTAATTTCGCTTCCAACTTAACCTGGCCGGTATTTACTCCTTATCTAAAATTCCACACACTGCCACCCATAGTAATTCCACACACTGCCCCCCATAGTAATTCCACTCACTGCCCCCCACAGAAATTCCACACATTGCCATTGTAATTCCACTCACTGCCCCCACCCCACAGTAATACCACACATTTAAGTTTTTTTAAACTATATAAGCTGTAGCTGTGAAGCGCACTGAGAAGGAATGTACCAGGCAGAATGGAGCAGCATGGATGGAGGAGCAGCAGTGGCCAGTGGGCAGGCACTTCAGGCAGGAATGCGACATGGCGTGTGACCTCTGAGTCACCATAGGCCACGGGACGCTCATTGAAGTGCACAGCACTGCCCAAGCAGGCTATTGATTGCGGAGCGAGGGTCTCTCCGGCTGGCAGGTGGCAACGGGCATCTCTGGCTTGCAGCGGCACACCTAGTGTGCCACAGCATAGCGGTTGAAAAACACTGACCTAGATCGCTGTACACTATTATTTATAATAAGATATAAAAGGGATCAAACTGATATTGCAGTTGCAAAGTAAAACTGAAATAATTATACAACAAAATCAGAAACATTTACTCGCAGTAACTTGGTGCAGGCAGTAGGGAACATAATCATTGTGATTGGAAGCGCACTAGAGACAAGGATAGTGCAAGGTGAGAACAAAGAGGGTGGAGGGCTCTGCTCATGAGAGCTTATAACACCTGTGCTTTAGTACAGGACTATCAGCTGTATTCAATTAGTAAAGTGTCAAGAGGTTGATAACAGTGAACAAAATACATTCACTGGGCATGCTCAGATGTTGATTTATATATAGCCAGACCACCATATGTGCAAGAAGTTACCACAGTCCCTCCAGTATTAAGGGGAGCATAATGCAAACAATTACAGAAACACAACAATGGCTATTAGTCTGTAATTGTGTTTCAGGACCGTGGTGATTGTTGATGACATACAGTGTTTCTCAAACTCGGTCCTCAGGACCCCACACAGTTCACTTTTTCTAGGTCACCCGGCAGGTGCACTGTATATCACAGTCACATTTTTAAAAATCTACAGGTGACCTAGAAAACATGAACTGTGTGGGGTCCACAGGACAGAGTTTGAGAACCTGGGCGGGATGTACTGAAGGCAAACTGCGGTAAAAAAAAGTGTTTTCAGTGGTTTTACCGCATTTCCATATGTACAAAGCCCGGCAATGCTAATACTGTACTGGCATTACCCCATAGAAGCCAACGGGCTTCTTTTCCGCATCTCTTTACTGTGAGGGATCAGATTGGATCCCTCCCAGCTCCCCCCTGCAGCGGCTGCATAACTCAGCACATGCAAAGACGGACTCCTGGGTCACAAACCCGGAAGTTCGGGGACCATAGGTATTGGCAAAGCACAGCACTTATTGGAAGAGCTGTTTGCAATACTAATCACATGTTAGTATATACAGTATGTGATTAGTATCATTGCAGTAAGAGGCGGGATGTACCGCAATTGCTTGGTACATCCTAACCCCTGTGAGATATAATAAGCAAAGGTAACAAGGCTTGTATGTTATGTCTATCTTCAAGTGCCCTATAAGTTAAATAAATCCCTCCAAGTCCAACGAGAAGAAATGGTGGTGAACAGACATACACATTGCTTCAGGGCTGCCTGAAGAGAAAAAAAACAATCTTGTATGTTTTGAGGTTGGTTCCATAACTTTAAATGGGTGTACTACGAGTGGCCGGATCCCGGGATCCGGCCAATGACGGCAGCAGGGCGAGCGCAAAAGAGCCGCTTGCAGGCTCGCTGCGAGCACGATGGCGCAGGGTGTCATGGACACCCCCAAGAAGGAGAATAGTTGTCGGTATCCCGGCCCCGGTATGCTGAGCGTCGGGATCCTGACAGCTGGTATATCGAGTACCACCCCTTTAAATAGGACCAGTTTGTTTGTTTGTTTTTACTTTGGAGTTCATTTCAGTACACAGCAGGGTTTAATCTCACTAGACATCCCATGTGTGACAGAGTTACAAAGCACTCATTATTATGGCTACACTACAGACGGTTAAAGTGTGTGTGTGTGTGTGTGTGTGTGTGTGTGTGTGTGTGTGTGTGTGTGTGTAAATCCCCCCCCCCCCAAAAAAAAAAAAAATGAAAATGTCATAAACAGTACACACACACATATAAAATAAGATTTTACTCACCTGTAAATCTATTTCTCGTAGTCCGTAGTGGATGCTGGGAACTCCGAAAGGACCATGGGGAATAGCGGCTCCGCAGGAGACTGGGCACAACTAAAGAAAGCTTTTAGGTCACCTGGTGTGCACTGGCTCCTCCCACTATGACCCTCCTCCAAGCCTCAGTTAGGACACTGTGCCCGGACGAGCTGACATAATAAGGAAGGATTTTGAATCCCGGGTAAGACTCTTACCAGCCACACCAATCACACTGTATAACTCGTGATACAATACCCAGTTTAACAGTATGAAAAACAACTGAGCCTCTCAACAGATGGCTCAACAATAACCCTTTAGTTAACAGTAACTATGTACAAGTATTGCAGACAATCCGCACTTGGGACGGGCGCCCAGCATCCACTACGGACTACGAGAAATAGATTTACCGGTGAGTAAAATCTTATTTTCTCTGACGTCCTAGTGGATGCTGGGAACTCCGAAAGGACCATGGGGATTATACCAAAGCTCCCAAACGGGCGGGAGAGTGCGGATGACTCTGCAGCACCGAATGAGAGAACTCAAGGTCCTCCTCAGCCAGGGTATCAAATCTGTAGAATTTTGCAAACGTGTTTGCCCCTGACCAAGTAGCAGCTCGGCAAAGTTGTAAAGCCGAGACCCCTCGGGCAGCCGCCCAAGATGAGCCCACCTTCCTTGTGGAATGGGCTTTTACTGATTTAGGATGCGGCAGTCCAGCCGCAGAATGCGCCTGCTGAATTGTGCTACAAATCCAGCGAGCAATAGTCTGCTTAGAAGCAGGAGCACCCAGCTTGTTGGGTGCATACAGGATAAATAGCGAGTCAGTTTTACTGACTCCAGCTGTCCTGGAAACATAAATTTTCAAGGCCCTGACTACGTCCAGCAACTTGGAATCCTCCAAGTCCCTAGTAGCCGCAGGCACCACAATAGGTTGGTTCAAGTGAAAAGCTGATACCACCTTAGGGAGAAACTGAGGACGAGTCCTCAATTCTGCCCTATCCATATGGAAAATCAGATAAGGGCTTTTACATGACAAAGCCGCCAATTCTGACACACGCCTGGCCGAAGCCAAGGCCAATAACATGACCACTTTCCACGTGAGATATTTTAGATCCACGGTTTTAAGTGGCTCAAACCAATGTGATTTTAAGAAACTCAACACCACGTTGAGATCCCAAGGTGCCACTGGAGGCACAAACGGGGGCTGAATATGCAGCACTCCCTTCACAAACGTCTGAACTTCAGGCAATGAAGCCAGTTCTTTCTGGAAGAAAATCGACAGAGCCGAGATCTGTACCTTAATGGAGCCTAATTTCAGGCCCATAGTCACTCCTGCTTGTAGGAAATGCAGAAATCGACCTAGTTGAAATTCCTCTGTTGGGGCCTTTTTGGCCTCACACCAAGCAACATATTTCCGCCATATGCGGTGATAATGCTTTGCAGTTACATCTTTCCTGGCTTTAATCAGCGTAGGAATGACTTCCTCCGGAATGCCCTATTCCTTCAGGATCCGGCGTTCAACCGCCATGCCGTCAAACGCAGCCGCGGTAAGTCTTGGAACAGACAGGGCCCCTGCTGCAGCAGGTCCTGTCTGAGCGGCAGAGGCCATGGGTCCTCTGAGATCATCTCCTGAAGTTCCGGGTACCACGCTCGTCTTGGCCAATCCGGAACCACGAGTATTGTTCTTACTCCTCGTTTTCTTATTATTCTCAGTACCCTTGGTATGAGAGGCAGAGGAGGGAACACATAAACTGACTGGTACACCCACGGTGTCACCAGAGCGTCCACAGCTATCGCCTGAGGGTCCCTTGACCTGGCGCAATATCTCTCTAGTTTTTTGTTTAGGCGGGACGCCATCATGTCCACTTGTGGACGTTCCCATCGATTTACAATCAGCGTGAAGATTTCTGGATGAAGTCCCCACTCTCCCGGGTGGAGGTTGTGCCTGCTGAGAAAGTCTGCTTCCCAGTTGTCCACTCCCGGAATGAACACTGCTGACAGTGCTAGTACGTGATTTTCCGCCCATCGGAGAATCCTTGTGGCTTCTGCCATTGCCATCCTGCTTCTTGTGCCGCCCTGTCGATTTACATGGGCGACTGCCGTGATGTTGTCTGACTGGATCAGTACCGGCTGGTTTTGAAGCAGAGGCCTTGCCTGACTTAGGGCGTTGTAAATGGCCCTTAGTTCCAGAATATTTATGTGTAGGGAAGTCTCCTGACTCGACCATAGTCCTTGGAAGTTTCTTCCCTGTGTGACTGCCCCCCAGCCCCGAAGGCTGGCATCCGTGGTCACCAGGACCCAGTCCTGTATGCCGAATCTGCGGCCCTCTAGAAGATGGGCACTCTGCAGCCACCACAGCAGAGACACCCTGGTTCTTGGAGACAGGGTTATTAGGCGATGCATCTGAAGATGCGATCCGGACCACTGGTCCAACAGGTCCCACTGAAAGATTCTGGCATGGAACCTGCCGAAAGGAATTGCTTCGTAAGAAGCCACCATCTTTCCCAGGACCCGCGTGCAGTGATGCACCGATACCTGTTTCGGTTTCAGGAGGTCTCTGACTAGAGATGACAGCTCCTTGGCTTTCTCCTCCGGGAGAAACACTTTTTTCTGGACTGTGTCCAGGATCATACCCAGGAACAGTAGACGTGTCGTCGGAACCAGCTGTGATTTTGTAATATTCAGAATACAACCGTGCTGGTGTAGCACCTCCTGAGATAGTGCTACTCCGACCAACAACTGCTCCATGGACCTCGCCTTTATAAGGAGATCGTCCAAGTACGGGATAATTAAAAACTCCCTTTTTTCGAAGGAGTATCATCATTTCTGCCATTACCTTGGTAAAGACCCTCGGTGCCGTGGACAGTCCAAACGGCAGTGTTTGGAATTGGTAATGGCAATCCTGTACCACAAATCTGAGGTACTCCTGGTGAGGATAGTAAATGGGGACATGCAGGTAAGCATCGTTGATGTCCAGGGATACCATGTAATCCCCCTCGTCCAGGCTTGCAATAACCGCCCTGAGCGATTCCATCTTGAACTTGAATTTTTTTATGTATGTGTTCAAGGATTTCAAATTTAAAATGGGTCTCACCGAACCGTCCGGTTTCGGTACCACAAACAGTGTGGAATAGTAACCCCGTCCTTCTTGAAGTAGGGGCACCTTGACTATCACCTGCTGGGAATACAGCTTGTGAATTGTCTATAGCACAGCCTCCCTGCCTGAGGGAGTTGTCGGCAAGGCAGATTTTAGGAACCGGTGGGGTGGAGACGCCTCGAATTCCAGTTTGTACCCTTGAGATACTATTTGCAGGATCCAGGGATCCACCTGTAAGCGAGCCCACTGATCGCTGAAATTTTTGAGGCGGCCCCCCACCGTACCTGGCTCCGCCTGTGGAGCCCCACCGTCATGCGGCGGACTTGGAAGAAGCGGGGGAGGACTTTTGCTCCTGGGAACCTGCTGTTTGTTGCAGCCTTTTTCCCCTACCTCTGCCTCTGGACAGAAAGGACCCGCCGCCTTTTCCACGCCTGTTTTTCTGAGTCCGAAAGGACTGTACCTGATAAAACGGCGCCTTTTTAGGCTGTGAGGGAACATGGGGTAAAAATGCTGACTTCCCAGCAGTTGCTGTGGAAACTAGGTCCGAGAGACCATCCCCGAATAACTCCTCACCCTTATAAGGCAAAACTTCCATGTGCCTTTTTGAATCTGCATCCCCTGTCCACTGGCGAGTCCATAAGCCTCTCCTAGCAGAAATGGACAGTGCACTTATTTTAGATGCCAGCCGGCAGATCTCCCTCTGTGCATCTCTCATGTATAAGACTGAGTCTTTTATATGCTCTATGGTTAGCAGAATAGTGTCCCTGTCTAGGGTGTCAATATTTTCTGACAGGGAATCTGACCACGCAGCGGCAGCACTGCACATCCATGCTGACGCAAAAGCAGGTCTAAGTATAATGCCTGAGTGTGTATATACAGACTTCAGGATAGCCTCCTGCTTTCTATCAGCAGGCTCCTTGAGGGCGGCCGTATCGGGAGACGGTAGAGCCACCTTTTTAGACAACCGTGTGAGCGCTTTATCCACCCTAGGTGGTGTCTCCCAACGTGACCTATCCTCTGGCGGGAAAGGGAACGCCATTAGTAACTTCTTAGAGATTACCAATCTTTTATCAGGGAAAGCCCACGCTTCTTCACACACTTCATTTAATTCTTCTGATGGGGGAAAGACTACGGGTAGTTTTTTCTCCCCAAACATAATACCCTTTTTAGTGGTACCTGGGTTTACATCAGAAATTTGTAACACCTCTTTCATTGCTTCAATCATGCAACGAATGGCCTTAGTGGACATTAGACTAGACTCATCGTCGTCGACACTGGTGTCAGTATCCGTGTCGACATCCGCGTCTGCCATCTGAGGTAGCGGGCGTTTTAGAGCCCCCAAAGGCCTTTGAGACGCCTGGACAGGCACAAGCTGAGAAGCCGGCTGTCCCGCATTTGGCATGTCAAATTTTTTGTGTAAGGAGTCGACGCATGCACGCAATTCCTTCCATAAGTCCATCCACTCAGGTGTCTGCCCCGCAGGGGGTGACATCCCTTCTATATGCATCTGCTCCGCCTCCACATCATTATCCTCATCAAACATGTCGACACAGCCGTACCGACACACCGCACACACACAGGGAATGCTCTAACAGAGGACAGGACCCACAAAAGCCCTTTGGGGAGACAGAGTGAGAGTATGCCAGCACACACCAGAGCGCTATATAATGCAGGGACTAACTGAATTATGTCCCCTATAGCTGCTGTTATATATACTGCGCCTAAATTTAGTGCCCCCCCTCTCTTTTTTACCCTTTTCTGTAGTGTAGACTGCAGGGGAGAGCCAGGGAGCTTCCTTCCAGCGGAGCTGTGAGGGAGAAAATGGCGCCAGTGTGCTGAAGGAGATAGCTCCGCCCCTTTTTCGCGGACTATTCTCCCGCTTTTTTATGTATTCTGGCAGGGGTAATTATCACATATATAGCCTCTGGGGCTATATATTGTGGTATTTTTGCCAGCCAAGGTGTTTTTATTGCTGCTCAGGGCGCCCCCCCCTAGCGCCCTGCACCCTCAGTGACCGGAGTGTGAAGTGTGTATGAGGAGCAATGGCGCACAGCTGCAGTGCTGTGCGCTACCTTGGTGAAGACTGATGTCTTCTGCCGCCGATTTTCCGGACCTCTTCTTACTTCTGGCTCTGTAAGGGGGACGGCGGCGCGGCTCCGGGACCGAACACCAAGGCCAGTTCCATGCGGTCGGTCCCTCTGGAGCTAATGGTGTCCAGTAGCCTAAGAAGCCCAAGCTAGCTGCAAGCAGGTAGGTTCGCTTCTTCTCCCCTTAGTCCCTCGCTGCAGTGAGCCTGTTGCCAGCAGGTCTCACTGTAAAATAAAAAACCTAAATATATACTTTCTTTCTAGAAGCTCAGGAGAGCCCCTAGTGTGCATCCAACCTCGGCCGGGCACAAAATCTAACTGAGGCTTGGAGGAGGGTCATAGTGGGAGGAGCCAGTGCACACCAGGTGACCTAAAAGCTTTCTTTAGTTGTGCCCAGTCTCCTGCGGAGCCGCTATTCCCCATGGTCCTTTCGGAGTTCCCAGCATCCACTAGGACGTCAGAGAAATATATATTTATTTGAAAAATCAAGGAAATGAAAGCAGCTTGTAATAACACTGAAGAAAGAATGTGGTATTGAGGAGGAAAGAAGAAGTGAGTGACAGACAAAAAAAGGGAAGGGAAAGAGCTGACTGGCTGTGGCTGTGAAGGAACAGAGATTTGTGACACCACAGACCATACCAAGAACCAAAACCTTGTTCACCTCGAGGTTCCAGCTACACTGGGCAAACAGACCTTTATTTACATGTGTATTAACGTAACTATCCCAAGGATCGGATTTAGGAATAGAATCTGTAATCGGCAAATACAAATCCAGCAACAACAAAGAAAAAGCTATCATATTTTAGAATCACATTTATTCACGCAGAAACAGCACACTGGATTTGTGCAGAGACATGATTAAAATAAATGATGCAATCACAATTTCTGCCTTTTATTTTTGTGAAACAATTGACATTTGAAAGGATGTTTAAAGGTGCATACACATTGAGCAATTTTCACCCCAGCTCAACCCACGGGGTGAACCACTTTCCACAGTAAGAGACTGTGGAAAGTGGTTCACTCAGCTTGTAAAACAAGCCGATGGACGGCGGCAGCCAGCGATGATGCGGGAGTGCGCATCAGCGCTCGCCGCCCACCCATACACACTGGCTGAGTTTAAGCTCAAAGTAGCACAAAAAGCCAAAAGTGAGCTACTGTGAGCTCAAAATCGCCCAGTGTGTATGGGCTATAAGAATGGGGGGGGGGGGGGGGGGGGGGGGGGAGAAGTTAAACTAAAATTTAATTTAAGTGAGAAATTAGCTATGCTTATCACTCTGTCTGACATTATTTTCATCATCATAACTATAAACATTTGATACATATGTATTACACAATACTTTATACATGTTTGAATTAGTACTTCCGTGCTAACAATCCATAGTCCTACCACTAGACACATATAGAATCAATTCCTGTATGTTCTATCTGCATGGTAATTAGTCACACTGCGCAGGCACCAAAACCAACAATAATCTGCTATTACTGATATGAAGTTGTTTGTACAACGCTCATATTTGTGTCAGTAAGTTTCAGTAATAGTTGGATCGATGGAAATTGTAATTACATTTTGGTGTTGCTCGACAGGTCATGAATGATATAGAATGCTGTTAAGGGTTTGTACGTTGTGGTGACCAATGTGCTGCCAGAAAGTATGCATGCAGTTTTACGCTTCTGAAATGACCTGACACATTTAGATAATCTAATTACATCTCAGATCAATTTTGATTCCTAACTGGTCAACCCAGAAGTACAGAAGTAGTGGGATCTTCAGCTTTCACATGCACAGATCATTCAGCATTGTGGGAGGACTTGCAGTCACTGCGCTCCATTTAGGATGAAGTGTTGGAAAACACTAGACATTCAGGATGTGGATCGCTGTCAGTGCACACACACATCTGCAGACCATGCAGTGAAAAATTCAGGTTAGACCAAAATGGTGAAATATACTGCAAGCAAAATTTTCCTGAATTTTACACCGCATTTGTCTTAAAAGCAGACATGGTGGGAATTCCATTAAACACTGTATTGATTAGCACAGAGAATGAGTGCCCCCCAAAAAGTCAAATCTAAAGTAGGAAAAGAGTATATAAGTCTATTAGTAGTCATAATAAAAAGATCATTTGGGGTACATAAACTGATGCACATTCAGGTGTGGTTGCAAAGCTGCTATTGCACGCACATCAGTCGATGTTTTCTTACTGTGCATGAGTATATGCAGCAGTGAGCATGTGAATTGCGATCAGAGGCAAGTGCAGAATTTTTCCCGTGGGGGGAGAGTGGTGTAGGGGTAAGTGGAGGGGGGATGTAGTTAAGTGACCGACCGTCACACAACCTCCCCCAGCATCACGCCCACTCAAAATACCGACAGTCGGCATGCAGGGACTATTCACGCTCATAAAATGGGAATTAAAACTGTGCTCCCCACCGAGCCCGCAAAGAGCTTTGTTGCGCTCGCCTCCTTGAATGTTGATAAGCTCTTAAATAAACTGACTCCCTTGTGCAGTAGTATACAAAGAGTTCAGTCGAGGAAAGATGGTATTGAGCCTGTAAATGGGAAAAGGGACTACGGTTGTTGTGTCTAACTAGTTCACCAGGATGTGGCCCTAAAGATGCATACACACGATAAGATTTTGACTAAACGACAATTTTGACTATGTGATTTCCCTTGAACTCCCCAGAGTTGATGCGTTCGCAATTAAATTGTGAACGCATCACGGGGCGGCACCACACATGCTGGTTTGCCTTGCCCTTTGCTGAGCGACCCCCAGCATGTGAGTATAGGGTCGCAGATTTTGCTGCGAGAGCAAAATCTGTGACCAAATCAGAATAGTCCCCATAGTCCGAAAACACAAAGCATGTTGTAATCCCCTCATAGTTGGTCTGTATACCAACCAGACTAGCTATTCCAAAATGTAAATACAACTGACTTTACACCGGAACTGTTAATTTGCATTCCTCCTTTGATATATTTATCACACGGAATCAACGTATTTATGTAGTTTACACAGCAATAGTGTTCGCATCTGAATTCCTCAATTGTTCAGGAAATCTTTTAAAATTAACACATTTTCTCTTAAGTCCTAGAGGATACTGGGGTTCAATTTAGTACCACCATGGTGTATAGACGGGTCCACTAGGAGCCATGGGCACTTTAAGAATTTGATCGTGTGGGCTGGCTCCTCTCTCTATGCCCCTACCAGACTCAGTCTAGGAAACTGTGCCCAAGGAGACACACATACTTTGAGAGAAGGATAGATAAGGATAGTGTATACTTGTTATACAAATTACTGATATTTCTGTAATGTTTATGTTGAACAGCAAACGATTTTATGTTTTGATCTAGAATGTCATACATTTACTGGACATTGCGATTGTAATATATATTGTTATTGTAATTAAAATATAAAAACTCAAATAAAAATCATTTTGAAAAACATTTTTTTTTTTTTATCATTCGTGTTTTAAATGAAAAAAGAGGAATCTTGGTTATTATACCAGTACTGTGAGACATGGCTATGTACATTATTAGAAACCTTAATCAACTATTTGTTTTATTTTTTCTAAAACTAACAATTTAAAATGATTAGACTTTGATTTGATTTATTTTACATCATTCAATAAAATCATTGGTTACTGCTTATTAATGCTATTACAGATTTGTTCTCCATTATTGTTGCTGCAGTCAAGCTAAACAGTCTTTGTCGCGCCAAGATGTGTTACTGGCCAATTCACGGTCCAAAATATTTTGGCTCAAATACACACTGCACGATGCAGTGGTACAACGGCGCCCTGTACCATGCCTTGCTGCATTTAGCACGGCCAACGTCTGGACATCGGGGATAACTCAGATCTGATCGCAGCAGCAAATTTGTTAGCACTTGGGCAAAACCATGGGGGTGATTCCGAGTTGACTGCAGCTGTGCTAAGTTTAGCACAGCTACGATCAGGCACTCAGACATTCGGGGGGACTCCCAGCACAGGGCTAGTCTGCCCTGCATGTCAGTGCTGGCCAACCCCCCCTCCCCCCCGCAGAAATGCAAAAGCATTGCACAGCGGCGATGCTTTTCCATCTCAGGAGTTACTCCCGGCCAGCGCAGCCTCGTCACGCAGCCGCCCCCCCCCCCCCCCCCTGCGTTGGCCGGACCGCGCCCCCTAAACAGCGGCTTAACGCCGCCGTCCAGTCCCGTCCAGCACTGAGGCGCTGGCGCATGTGCGGTTCCGACTCGATCGATCGCTGCGATAAACTGCAGCGAGCGATCGGGTCGGAATGACCCCCCATGTGCACTGCAGGGGTGGCAGATATAACATTTGCAGAGAGAGTTAGATTTGGGTGGGTTACTTTGTTTCTGTGCAGGGTAAATACTGGCTGCTTTATTTTTACACTGCAAATTAGATTTCAGTTTAAACACACACCACCCAAATCTAACTCTCTCTGTACATGTTATATCTGACCCCCCAATGCAGTGCACATGGTTTTGCCCAAGTTCTGACAAATTTGCTGCAGCGATCAGATCTGAATTACCCCCATCGTCCGGATCATGCAGTGTGTACTCGGGATTGCGCATACTCACTGCAGGATACACACAATGTCATTCCAATTTGCCTGGAACAGACATATTGTTCCGATGCTGTCCTGTTGTGTACCCAGTATAAAATGCACAAGCAAACTACGCTGATAAAAATTATATATACGGCATGTGTATATTCTGTGTGCGACTGCAGCTGCATCTTCAAATGAAATGCTACATTACAGTGTTTTCCGACACTAAAGTAACACGGGAGCTGACAGCTCTCATTCACCCTGTATGCCGCAACTCATCACGTATGCAGGCTAGACTAATGCTGCATTCAGATCGCAAATGCCGGATCCAACCCGGTAAGAGAAACGTTTACTTACCGGGTGGGATCCGGCATTTGCGCTCCGTTGCTGGCTTTCCGACCCGGCAATATACCGGGTCGGTTGCCATAGCAGCGGAGGACGCAGCAGCAGCAGGGGCGGGGGTGGAGGCGGCGCTGGGAGATGAGCTCATCTCCTGCGCCGCCTCTCCCTATGCTGTGAGTGGGAGCCGTGTCGCATCGGAACGGCTCTCATTCACACTGCGCCTGACCCGGTAATCAACCCGGTAATAACCCTCCTTTTTTACCGGGTTGAATTACCGGGTCAGGCGACCCGCTAATTCTGAAAAGGAGCTTTCACATCGCACACTGACCCGTTTCGACACGGCAATATGCCGTGTCGATACCGGGTTTTTAGTGCGATGTGAAAGGGGTATAAGAAAGACACAACTGCACTTCTGAATATATGTAGATAGACTAAACATATAAAAACATACAAATTGTACTTAGAGATATAAGAAAGTTAGTTTTGGTTTTCTCCTGTCCTATAGGATTGTTAGGGGAGGAGTTTGTGGAGTCTTAGCTGATGCTAGGAAGATTTGTACCTTGTCAATATGGTTCCCTATTTCTCTGTTCTGTGTTTGTGAATTTACTGCATTGGTTCAGCTCACTCAAATTTAGACCACAAAAATTTCCTTACACTGTAATAGGCTTTTTTTTTTTTTAAAGAAGTCACAGAGCCGTGCCTATAGTCAGAGCATTAAAAAAAAAAAGGTTTTATTTTCTTATAAACGCATTTAGTTTAAACCACCTAACCCCACCAATAATACCCCTTTCAGACCACCTGAGGCGGGTTGCTCACGGGAACTCCCAGGGTGCGATCCACCGCCGCTGTCTGCAACTCGGCATATTGCTGGGTTGGTGATGCCAGTGGTGATGGTGCTTGGAAATCACATGATCTACAAAAGCCACCCGTACACACATAGTGAACAGAAAACGGGTCACATCAACCATGTTCCCGTTCACACCACAACACGAGTTTAACCCTGCTCGCTACCAGGAATAAAGTACTGGGTCGCTCAACCTGGTATTTTTCCCCTAGCACATTTCAGACCGCACATGAACACGGGTTATGCGCGCTCATGTGCCAATGAACCATGTTCATAGCTGGCAGTGTGAAAGGGTTATAAGTGGTCAGAGGTGTCTTAAGGGGAGTTAGGGGTTTAATAATAGGTCAGAGCCTAAGTCAAAGATTGGGTGAACTCGGGGGAGGAGAGCAGGTTTTCAGGAAGTGCCATGTTGTAGTGGGTGTTTTAAAAGAAACTCCATACTAAGACCATGTTACAGTACTTGATCTGACCATACTACTGGGACAATTTGCAAGTATGTTGCAGTGTCCATTTATCAAGTCATATAAAGTCTATATGGGCGAATGAGGAGAGGACAAAAGAAAAATAACTATAATCCTTAGCAGTGGGAGATTGGCATGTCAAACATCATATAAATCACACTCAGCAAGCAAGTTACACAGAGATATGGAAGGAACTACAGTGCAGTTACAGGCCGTAAGAGATTAGGGGATTTATTTAGTTTAGGTTCTGGAACAGAGTTAATCACCTATGACTAGGACATGGCTGCTTTAGATCTTGTGAATAGCTTAAAAAAACACACCTTAGAAATGGTATTTGGCGTGAACTGGGCACGTACACAGAGACTAAAGTGAATTCATGACCCTAGAGCAGAGCCACTGGAATGAGAAATCACCCACATTCTTCTCTTCCAATTTGTGATGGCTATGAACAGAATGGCTACACCATGTAATTGTAAGAGATCATTTTCATAATATGCAACCAGATACTTAGCATCTCTTAGTACTGGAGGAGAAATGAATTTCGTAGATGGCCCCTACTTGACCCTTAAGGCGATGAAATGTAGGTAAGGCTATTTCGCTTTTCTTTGGAGAGTTAAGTCCGTGGGCATTATATAAGAGAGAAACTTAATCATCGATTAGAAGGGTAGACAGTGCTGAAGACCCTAAGGATAGGTGCATAAACACTTGTTTTGGAAAACTCATGACAAAATAGATCGGAAATACTGTGGACATTAGTATCCAATACAACATAAAGGGAAAATGAATAAATAAGTTAAAAAAAGGAGGGGGGAGGGGACAAGAATAAAAACAAAAGAGGGCTACTGTATTAGTCATTGAAGGGGGAAAACGGCAAAGCTGAAACCATAAAGGAGAGTGCCCTGTGTGAAAAGGCAGCAATGTTGTAACTATAAACCAGAACTAAATAAACTACTAAATAGTTAAATAGTACAGCTGAAGTACTTGCTTGCTGTCAAAACATAAAACAGAGAGCGAAGCGCGACTGAAACAAAGAAAAAAGAAAGAACAATTGAAAATGTCACATTAAGTTAATATAGTGGAGAACAAGGCATGAAAAAGTATTAAACAGACCACATTAACAAGGATTGCAAATTTGTTAATCATGTTGCTACACCAGAATGAAAAAACTGTGAAAATATCAATATAAAAATAACATGAACATGGCATGAAGTGGTTATAAACCATATAAGAGCAGGTGTAATCAGATGTCCACGTAAAGAGTCACTGAAAAAGCATCTAGGAAGCTCAGCAAGTCTAAGCTTCAAAATATCAGGGCACAGAAGAAACCTGAAGGAGACAAAATATGCAAAAATAATAGCCAATCAGATATGTGGGGTAGATAGCTCACATAGCTTGAGCCCAGCCTTGAGTCATCAGATCTTTGGAGTATGAGGTACAGGTGAAAACCAAAACGTCCCATTTTGCATCCTGTAGCACTCCTAACACTGAGCAGCAGTTTTCACTCACCTAATACTTTGTAACACTTCACTGCTATCTTTCATGTGTGATGCCTTGCGGTGGTTTTGGTGTGAACCCTTAGAATGTTAGGGACATACCCGATGAGGTGACACGAACGTTGGTGGGTAAGACCATACCTTAAATTTATGCTAAAAAACTCTTATTTGATGTTTAATTGTAAAATGTATTTAAATTTTGAATAATGTTTGCATCCTGCATCTTTTCTTTCTATGTGTAAATCTGTAAGCCTCCCAGAAGATCCGTACCATCAGCCTGCCTAGATGCCCGCAGAATGTTCTCTTTAAAATGAAAGAAATGGACTTGCATTAAAACTTCTCAAGGTAAGTTAGGTGATCTAAAAGAGCATACACACTGTGAGATCTTGACTATTTCCCCTGAGCTCTGTACCACGATACTATCTTTACTTAAGAATTTGACTATGGGGGTGATTCAGACCTGATCGTAGATGTGCAAAACATAGCATATCTACGATCAGCTTCCCTGACATGTGGGGGGACGCCCAGCACAGTGCTAGTCCGCCCCGCATGAAATTGGGGCGGACTAGCAAAATAAGATAAAGGGAACACTAAAATAACACATCCTACATCTGAATGAAATATTCTTATTAAATACTTTGTTCTTTACATAGTTGAATGTGCGGACAACAAAATCACACAAAAATGATCAATGGAAATCAAATTTATTAACCCATGGAGGTCCGGATTTAGAGTCACACTCAAAAGTAAAGTGGAAAAACACACTACAGGCTGATCCAACTTTGATGTAATGTCCTTAAAACAAGTCAAAATGAGGCTCAGTAGTGTGTGTGGCCTCCACGTGCCTGTATGACCTCCCTACAACGCCAGGGCATGCTTCTGATGAGGTGGTGGATGGTCTCCTGAGGGATCTCCTCTCAGACCTGGACTAAAGCATCCGCCAACTCCTGGACAGTCTGTGGTGCAACGTGGCGTTGGTGGATGGAGCGAGACATGATGTCCCAGATGTGCTCAATTGGATTCAGGTCTGGGGAACAGGCGAGCCAGTCCATAGCATCAATGCCTTCGTCTTGCAGGAACTGCTGACACACTCCAAACACATGAGGTCTAGCATTGTCTTGCATTAGGAGGAACCCAGGGCCAACCGCACCAGCATATGGTCTCACAAGGGGTCTGAGGATCTCATCTCGGTACCTAATGGCAGTCAGGCTAACTCTGGCGAGCACATGGAGGGCTCTGCGGCCCCCCAAAGAAATGCCACCCCACACCATTACTGACCCACTGCCAAACCGGTCATGCTGGAGGATGTTGGAGGATGCTGCAGGATGTTGTCATGCTGGAGGATGTTGCAGGCAGAATGTTCTCCTTGGCGTCTCCAGTCTCTGTCACGTGTCACATGTGCTCAGTGAGAACCTGCTTTCATCTGTGAAGAGCACAGGGCACCAGTGTCGAATTTGCCAATCTTGGTGTTCTCTGGCAAATGGCAAACGTCCTGCACGGTGTTGGGCTGTAAGAACAACTCCCACCTGCAGGTGCCTAAAGAGAAATTCCCAGGTCGTCGCCCTTTCACACATAAGTCGGGTTCGCCCTGGCATTCTACAAGCCATGGCTGCCAGGCTGCATACATGTCATACACACACACGTCACAATTATACATACACACATACATGTCACACTCATACACACTCAAGCAATCACACACATGGACCACAGCCCCCCTTCCTGCCTCCTCCCTGTATAATGAATGCTGCTCCTTTCCTGTATCATGGACGCTGCTCTCTCCAGGTAGCCCCGCCCCCCAGGCAGCCTGCACAGCCTATCAGAGTGCGACCTGGGAGTAAAATCACGGGTCGCACCATTCACACTATACCTGTGCATTTATGTGCAAAAATCCGGGATTTTAAAGTATGTCTGAAAGGGGTATTAGTAGATATTGTGGAGAGTCTATAGGAGACAGCTTCTCGAACAACTTAGAAATAATCTGCCAGTTCCACATTTTAAACATAATCAGGGATACCACAAACTTTTAAATTATTACGGCGGGACCTGTCTTCCAGAATGCCATTTTATTCTTTACCGTGGACATATCTACATGAAGTGCTGTGAGAAGGTTGTTATGAGAGTGTGACAGATGTGAATTGTATCTTATGTTAGAGTATGTAAAGAAATGGTTTTATTTCACCTAGATGGATTAACAGTATGTGTCCTTTATGTGACCTAATGTATACACAGACTTGGAAGGAATGAAATTGATGCTGAAATATTATTCCCCGTTTATTTTTTTGAGATTTATATGTAATGTATTTCCTGTCCATTTGTTATCTTATATTTTGTTATAATCATAGCTTGGATTATTTTGTTTTAATTAAAAGATAACTAATTTTAGCGTTTTCTCCATGTCTCTTGGTGAATCTGGGAGCCTGTGAGGCCAAAGCTACGTACCTAAGTGTAAGTGAGTGTGCAATTAATAATTCTGGATGCAGATAGCTGCAGAGGACTGTCTAGTGTCGATACAGTAATGTTTGTTTTAGTTCCTTTGCTGGTGGCAGTTACAGGGTTTTTATTAACCACATGTGCTGAGGTATCCATAAGTCACTGATAACGATTCTCAGATTGACGTATCTGGAGAATCGGGCAACCAGTCGTGACAGAGAGGAGATCCGTTCTTGCATTTTGTTTTCTAGGTGATCAGTACAGCTGCCAAGGCCTTAAATCTCTGAACATAAAAATTTCATAAAGGATTTCACGGCCGCCAGTATATCTGCACAAAACACTGCAAACGTCTGGAACATGAAATGAACTGTTAAAGCAGTAGTATCCATACTTACTTTGGCAAGAGTAACAGAGCTACGTTGTGCAGACATAGACAACAGAGAAGGGAGCCCAGCAGGATATGAAGAACCGTATATATGTGATGGAGGAGGAACCATAGTGAAGCAGATAGGAACCGGGATTTTATGATGTTATTTAGCTTTCTTAAGCAGCATGTTTTAAAACTATAATTAGGGATTCCAATAACAAGAAAAAACACAAAACAGGTATAGACTATATCATGACAAGGCCAAGTTAGAGAGAATTGTTTTAGATAGGTCACAACATGGGTGTTGATATTGTGTTTACTAGAGGTCCATGCCAATGCTAAATGGTAAGTGGCTTCTGGGAACAGTATGTTTAGATAATCAGAACATAGTCCTCAAATCTCTACAAAAGAAAGTGATATGACAAGGCAAAACCCCTCTGTGCGAGGATAATGCCGAAGAATAAAAGTCACTGTCAGAAGGCAAATAATAGAGACTATTATTGCTGGCTAGCTCAAAAGGCTGTTAATAATACTTTATATTTTTTCCCCCAAGGTGAGGAAATGTAAATGCATGACTGCAACAATAAAGGGTGCAACAGCATCCACAGTTATCAGCTCGCGCACTGCTGCAAGCAGAGTAGGTTACATAGGAGCTGACTCTGTAGGAAATGCTCAACATGACCGTCAGGGAAGTATAGCTCGCGGTTCCCTCCAACCAGACACCATGAAGGCTAAGATATGCTCGTCTACAGCCCCCACGTTATGAAAAAGAGGGGTAGGGGAGGTCTAGAGCCATATGGAACAGCACAAAGAGAGGCTCAGACACTGGTATGGCACCTCCAGTAGCTGGAAGCTGCATAAGAGGACTTAATCTGCTGCAGAATGGACACTCCCAGAGCTCCGCTACAACGTGACTTGAAAGATTGTGCTTGCCATCTTAGCTGTTCAAGTCACTCCACTTATTTCTGTTTTTTCTTGAACCTACTTACTGTCAAGTCTCTGGGGTTTTGTTAACCCATATCAGGAACCAGTGGATTGGTTTGGGTACTAGGAGAGTGTAGAAGCCTGATGAGGCTCCTCATGTAGGAGATGACCGAGTACCAGAGGATTAGTAATGAACAGTCTATTGAGGAACTGATGGTTGCAGGCGGTATGCCAAACTACAGAGCAATGTGCCGGATAGAGTGCTCCACTCACTATAGAAATAGAGTATGGAGGAGTGGAATGCACCACTATGTGCTTACTAGACAAGTGCACAGCATAGCATGGATACTGGTACTTGCTGAATACAGTGCACAATGTAGAATGACCATAGGTACTTGCAGACTGGAGTGCACGGCGTAGAATGGATACGGATACTTGCAGGCTGAAGTGTACTACATAGAATGGAGATTCGTATTAGCTTGAACTAGTAGATAGAATATAACTAGAAACTGGGTGGAATAACATCAAGGAATAACAGCTGGGAGCCAGTAGCAGGTCACAGGAGTGAAGTTTTTCTGGCACGGGTCTGCTCACCAGAACAGCCTTAAAAAGGGAGCCCTATTCCCTGAAAGGCTCCTTGGGTCAGCTGATCCTAGAGCAGCTTCAAGTTCAAGATGGCGGGGACCATACACCATCAAAAGTAGAGATCATTCTAGAGATAGGGGCTCCAGTAGGTGGTTGATATAAGGCCAGGAAGTGGCAGTGATGCATCAGGGAATGGGCATGGAAGCCTGATGTGTGACACTTTAAAATGTTGAGTGTTTGAGTTGAACAAGTAAAAGACAAATAGTCCTCACATCATTTATTTTAATCAAGGCTCAATGAGCTATTTCTGCATGGAAAAATTGTACTATAAAGCATTGTAACTATTCTTTAAAAAAAAAATGTTTTTGCTGGATTCTAAGTTTTTCAGAATCTACTGCTAAAACACTTCACTGGTAAATTTAATACATGCGTAACAAAACATCTGCATGTCAAATACGACGGAACCTCACAATAAATAAGGTATTGGTCCTTATTTTTGGTGTGAACATTTTCTGTTCTTTAAAGTCACAGCTAATTCCTTTCCCTTCCACATAGCCGAGCAGAAGTAAACAGGTGCCTTGTGCACCTGGCTGTAGTGTGTGTGTGGCAATGAATGGGTGTTTGAAGGTAAGGGGGCTGTCTAACACCTCAAAGGCACTAGGCACACCCTGGGAGTGACTTTGTAAGATAAATTGGCAGTGCTGATAAATCTGAAATTATTTGACCAGTGTTTAAAAAAGCTCTCCCTTTAATGTGAATAGATGCTGTGCAAATCTATTCACGATGCGGCAGCGGGCAGTCTGTTTTAGCAGGTCGTCGATAAAGAGGCAGAGCACATTTTAACCTTTATAAATCGGACAGGGCGCTGTGTTCTGTTAAACCTACCTGGCATGAACACTACTATCCATACCCTCCAACATTTTACACATAAAAATCGGCACAAATTTGAAAAGGGGGCTTGGCCACGGGTAAAGGGGACGTTGCTGCGCCCCCTTTCAAATACTTTCAATGGAAATTTGGAAAGTCAAAATTCGGTACAGAACATAAAAAAAAGGTACTGTACCTGCCAAAAAGTACAGTTGGAGGGTATGTACTGTCAACCTTTTCATAAATTGCTTAATTTGCAGGAAGTTAAGTAGTCCTTTACTGTTTCCAGAGTCATTTTTTACAGCTTTGATTGTCATTAGATTCAGCATGACACATAAAGCTTGCTATAGATCGCACAATAACCACAATTGGCAGAAGAATGAAACAGTAAGCTGTGTGTTTCTTTTAATAAAATAAATAGCAACATACAAACATTAGCCATGCAGAGAACATTAAAATAAAGTTTGATGACAGAAACATTAACCAGAACAATAAAATGTGGGTGTGTGGTAGAGTGCAGTGCCAAACTGCTTTGTTTGTGTTTCACCAAGCACTGGAAGATTACAACTGAGGTAAGTAATGTACCATTATTTGGGAGTGAGCTTCTGAGAAAAAGAGGTTTTTGTTTTTTTATTTGTTTCACAGATACTAAATATCAGTAGTATTAACATAATGCAAGAACTATGTATTCCATGTCATCCTACACATTTTAATGAGATAATTGTAAGCTTGCGAGCAGGGTCTTCCTACCTCTATGTCTGTCTGTTTTTACCCAGTTTTGTTCTATTACTGTTGTTCTAATTGTAAGGCGCAACGGAATATGCTGCGCTATATAAGAAACTGTTAATAATAATAATAATAATTCTTCATGTGTTGGTCATCTCCACTACTGCATAATAAAACATTCATTATTCTGACTCGTGTTCACCTGCATAAGTTCTTTGCACAATACTTACTCCCTAATTGTACGACATACATTATATTCAGAATTGAGTTAGGAAAAGCCTCTCTCTACATAATAAAACTTACTGCTAATAGAAATGGTCATCACATTTGTGCATACATGCAGGTCACACTTAACATGCACGCATACCCTTGAAATATGAAAAAACAAAAGGTTAAGAACAACTGCATAGCAGCCCTCATAGGTTTCTATGGGGGCTGCACTAGCTGTCGGAAATGGAGGCACCACACAAAATATCAGAAATATCTGCTGTGTTACCTCCATGTTAAATCTTGGAGATCCTTAATATTTGCTGGTACCCCCCCCAAGGGATAATCATGCAAATACTATTTAATAAATATGCCCCATGATATTGTAATGTGGTATTAAAGCACTGTTAAAATGTTTTATGATCAATAGAAGTTATATTCATACTTGCCTACCCTCCCGGAACGGCCGGGAAACTCACAAAAATCAGGGTGGCGCTCCTGGCTCCCTGGAAAGGTCAGAAAGTGTCCCAGATCCACTGGGTGCCCCAACAGTACTTTTTGCATCATGCCCAGATTTAGCTACTTAAGGTCTGTTTAGGCGTGACAAAAAAATAGGGTTTGTTGGCGCTGAGCAGGTCTGTGTGGGTTTACACCCTGGGATTAGCAGACACCTGGTGAGGAGGTAACCAGCCTCCTCAAACAGAACAAATGCAAGCAAACCCCAGGCCAGCGCTTAATTCAAATGATGTTCCCAAAAGTATAAAAAAACACAATTTATGAAGCAAGCCTAAAAAAGAATATACACAATTTAAAAATAAATAGACCAAGATATATTAACCATATCAAACTGAGGTATATAATACCTCTAATAAAGGCATTACTACATATATGATGTTATAAATTACACTAATTGTAAAAAGATAAGAGGTCGTCGCTGAAACTTATATATAAGAGACTCTCAATTTTGATTTAATCAGTCTCTCGTGCTTAGTCAGCAGCCCACTATTTAAGCAAGAATGAATCCTTCAGCTAGTATGTTTAGCATCTAGAACCATACATGAGTGTGTCCTGAATCAGTATGGATTTTATCACAGCTGGAAAATGTCCATCAGCTGAATAGTCCACTGGGTAGATAGATAATGCAAAGATGTAAAGATGTATGGTTACTGCTACTCACTGTATAATTGTGACTGTCCTTACTGCACGGCATAGGTTGTTGAAAGCATCACTGCAGTGCAACCTTCCCCTTACACATACCTGATACTCATCCTCATCAGGGTACCCCTGCACCAGTCTGTACTGGTAGAAATAATACAGCTTGAAGGCGGCATAAGCAAAACTGCATACCTTGCTACTGTTATAACACGCCCTTACTCAACTCTGCCTATAGGAGAACACCAACTAAAACAAAAATTATATGGACTACACAAACACGTTTAGTAGATCCCTTTTCATGAGATAATTCTTGTTAGTGTCACCTCCTGTTAATACATGTCTGGTGAATTTCATTGTGAGACACCCATTGTGAGCACAATTTTTAATTTCCCACTCTTGCCTTTTAATTTCAAAGTTTAAGGTATAAGGACTTCCCTTGATTGTGTAAAGATATCCCTGTGTTTATTTAGGTTTATCAAAATTCCCAAATAGTACAGAAAACACATCTTTATGATCAATCTAGAGATTCCACCATCCATAAGCAGTTAACATAAGTGCATAATGTCCCTGGGTCACAGTTGCAGCCCCGTATACGTTTAGCTTAAATGTCAGTTTCACTTTTCAATCAACAGTACCCTTGTTGGATAATATTTGAGACACCTGTTGTGTCCAAAACAGGGAATATAAAATAAACACTTTGAAAGAGGGGGCATAGACCTACCTCCGGATTTGGCAACTGTGTAGTGGAAAAAAAAAGTTGTATACATGCACCACAAGACATTAAAGATTTGCCCTTAATGTGTATTCAATGGCATTTTAAAGGATCAGATTATTTGATAATTAGATAACAGACATTAAATAGACTAGCATCTCTTGTTCCTCCAACTGCTGTCACACAGTCATGTCATGCAGAGCATGGTGGATGAAAGAGCTGAGGGCTGCTGGGGTGGAAATGAAATATGCAGGGGGCACTTCTACTGTCAGTAAGACCTCAGCTGGGACAGGTGATGAGAGGGTTCCAGGAATAGAATATCTGATGCTGGGAAGAGAGTACGGGTGATGGGGTGTCCTGGTAGGAGCTCCCAGTTAAGTCCACATGTATAGTCTCTTATTTTTCTTCTAAATCTAAGATAGCTTATATCGGACTCTAGGGAACACCACCAACACAGTTGGTCTGTTTGACTCAGCTTAATTAAATGTTTCTACCTCCAACTCCACTGAAGCCACTCTTGGCTGACTGGGTTTTGTGAGAAGTATCTAATGTGGATTCCATACCATGTCCTGCTTTTACCTATATGGGAACACCCAGGTAAAGCCCAGCTCTGCCTCTTCAATCGTGAGTTTAGATGTGCAGCAAAGCAGCTATAGAACCTGTACATGCACATTGCAAAGGAAGGCAGGATACACCTCACAAACAGGTGCATTTTTAAGTCATCAGGCTCACATTAGCTTTCTTTATATAATATGAAGGCTATACATACTGTAGTGCTATAATAAAATTAAGATTACAGAACAAATGGGTCTTTTTACTAAGCCTTAGATGGAGATAAAGTGAACGGAGATTTTTGTCATTTTTTGAGATGTCATTTTTCAAACCCAGCCTGTGACATGGTAGTTAGGAGCTGATTGGTTGGTATTTTATCTCCTTCCACTTTATCTCCTTTCAAGGCTTAGTAAATAGACCCCAGTGTGTCGGTCCTATTCTAAATCTGAATATACCTAAGTATACATCTATCTTGCAGACAACACATGCTTAAGTGAATGCTCTTTTTATGTCCATGCAAGTAAATTCTGTTTTCCATCCAGTTGAGGGAGAAGTTTACTCATCAGCATTCATGTCACTAGTGCCACCATAGGGCGCAATACACTTTGTTGGCTAATAAGGCAGACAATATACTGATGTGGAGTCTAGAGAAAATAATTAAATTCCATAAGCTAGTGTTACAGAACAAAATCAACTACACAGTCATGAATATCACTGCATCTTTGCCAGCTCTAACCAATATTTACCACTTGTAACACTCCTCAGAAAAACATTACTTTCTGCCATCATCCATGAAATACTATGTATACTTTTGCTTTACAAAGCAAAAACATAATCCATAGCATAGTTTGAAATTATATATTTATATTAGAGAAAAGAGTTACTGCGCAGTTGTTTTAAATACAAGTCTCACAGTCAGTGAAAGGGATTAGTAGTCCGATATTTAAGTCATAAACAGATGCAATTTTGCAGCCACCTTCGTATTGGGCTTGACCACAGGCTCATGTGTTACATGCAAAAGAAAAAAGAGTGGAGGACACAGATGCGAGTTTAAAGGTAAATAACATTTAATACCAAATAGCAGCTCACATACATCTCAGTAGCTGTTCACCGGCTTGGTCTCAACCGTTTTTGCTGCTTCCGGATCGCATACAACCACAGCTGATTCAGATTTCCCGATGCTTGAACAAACAGATAGCCGTCACCGCGTCAGACCTCCGCAAGCCACTTCCAACGTGTTTTGTCACACTGACACCTTTAAACTCACACCTGCGCCCTCCACTCTTTGTGTGTGTGTGTGTGTGTGTGTGTGTGTGTGTGTGTGTGTGTGTGTGTGTGTGTATATATATATATATATATATATATAAAATAAGATTTTATTTACCGGTAAATCTATTTCTCGTAATCCGTAGAGGATGCTGGGGACTCCGTAAGGACCATGGGGATAGACGGGCTCCGCAGGAGATAGGGCACTTAAGAAAGCTTTGGATTCTGGGTGTGCACTGGCTCCTCCCTCTATGTCCCTCCTCCAGACCTCAGTTAGAGAAACTGTGCCCAGAGGAGATGAACAGTACGAGGAAAGGATTTTTGTAAATCTAAGGGCAAGATTCATACCAGCCACACCAATCACACCGTATAACTTGTGATAAACTATACAGTTAACAGTATGAACAATAAAATAGCCTCGGTTCAAACCCGATCAACTATAACATAACCCTTATTTAAGCAATAACTATATACAAGTCTTGCAGAAGAAGTCCGCACTTGGGACGGGCGCCCAGCATCCTCTACGGACTACGAGAAATAGATTTACCGGTAAGTAAAATCTTATTTTCTCTAACGACCTAGAGGATGCTGGGGACTCCGTAAGGACCATGGGGATTATACCAAAGCTCCCAAACAGGCGGGAGAGTGCGGATGACTCTGCAGCACCGATTGAGCAAACAGGAGGTCCTCCTCAGCCAGGGTATCAAAATTTTAGAACTTTGCAAAGGTGTTTGACCCCGACCAAGTAGCAGCTCGGCACAGTTGTAGTGCCGATACCCCTCGGGCAGCCGCCCAAGAAGAGCCCACCCTCCTAGTGGTATGGGCCTTAACCGATTTAGGCAATGGCAATCCTGCCGAAGAATGCGCCTGCTGAATTGTGTTACAGATCCAGCGAGCAATAGTCTGCTTTGAAACAGGAGCGCCAACCTTGTTGGCCGCATACAGAACAAACAGAGCTTCGGTCTTCCTGATCCTAGCTGTTCTGGTCACATAAATCTTCAAAGCCCTGACCACATCCAGGGACTCGGAATCCTCCAAGTCCCGTGTAGCCACAGGCACGACAATAGGTTGGTTCATATGAAAAGATGAGACCACCTTGGGCAGAAATTGAGGACGAGTCCTCAACTCTGCCCTATCCACGTGAAAAATCAGGTATGGGCTTTTATATGATAAAGCCGCCACTTCCGAAACCCGCCTTGCTGAAGCTAAGGCCAACAAAATGACCACTTTCTAAGTGAGGTATTTCAACTCCACTGTTTTGAGTGGTTCAAACCAAGGTGACTTGAGGAAACTTAATACCACGTTAAGGTCCCAAGGCGCCACCGGAGGTACAAAGGGAGGCTGAATATGTAGCACGCCCTTCACGAAAGTCTGTACTTCTAGAAGAGAAGCCAATTCTCTTTGAAAGAAAATGGATAAGGCCGAAATTTGAAGCTTTATGGTCCCTAATTTTAGGCCCAAATTCACTCCCGTTTGAAGGAAGTGAAGCAGACGGCCCAACTGGAACTCCTCCGTAGGAGCAGCTCTGGCCTCACACCAAGAAACATATTTTCGCCATATACGGTGATAATGTTTCGATGTCACGTTCTTCCTAGCCCTGATCAGGGTAGGAATGACATCCTCCGGAATCCCTTTTTATGCTAGGATCCGGCGTTCAACCGCCATGCCATCAAACGCAGCCGCCGTAAGTCTTGGAACATACATGGCCCCTGCTGCAGCAGGTCCTGCCTTAGAGGAAGAGGCCACGGATCTTTTGTGAGCAACTCTTGCAGATCCAGATACCAAGTCCTCCATGGCCAATCTGGAACAATGAGGATTGTTCTGACCCTTCTTATTCTTATTATCCTCAACACCTTGGGTATGAGAGGTAGAGGAGGAAACACATAGACCGATCTGAACACCCAAGGTGTTACCAGAGCATCTACGGCAACCGCATGAGGGTCTCTTGACCTGGCGCAATACCTCTTTAGCTTTTTGTTGAGGCGGGACGCCATCATGTCTATCTGAGGCAGTCCCCACCGATCCGTGATCTGTGTGAAGACTTCTTGATGAAGTCCCCACTCTCCCGGATGCAGGTCGAGCCTGCTGAGGAAATCCGCCTCCCAGTTGTCCACCTCCGGGATGAACACTGCTGATAGTGCGCTTACATTGCCTTCCGCCCAGCGTAGAATCCTGGTCGCCTCTGCCATGGCCACTCTGCTCTTGTGCCGCCTTGGCGGTTTACATGAGCCACTGCTGTGACATTGTCTGACTGAATCAGAACCGGTTTGTTCCGAAGCCATTCCTCCGCTTGGCGTAGGGCGTTGTATATGGCCCTCAACTCCAGTACATTGATGTGGAGACCAGTCTCTAGGCTTGACCAGAGACCCTGGAATTTCTTCCTAGTGCGACAGCTCCCCAACCTCGGAGGCTCGCGTCCGTGGTCACCAGGACCCAGTCCTGAATGCCGAACCTGCGACCCTCCAGGAGGTGAGCACTGCGCAGCCACCACAGGAGAGACACCCTGGCCCTGAGAGGGTGATCCGATTTTGCATGTGTAGATAGGACCCGGACCATTTGTCCAATAGGTCCCATTGAAAGGTCCTTGCATGGAACCTGCCAAAGGGGATGGCCTCGTATGAAGCCACCATCTTCCCCAGAACCCTCGTGCAATGATGCACTGAAACCTTTTTTGGCTTCAATAGGTTCCTGACCAGAGCTACGAGCTCCCGAGCCTTCTCCACTGAAAGAAAAAATAAGATTTTACTCACCGGTAAATCTATTTCTCGTAGTCCGTAGTGGATGCTGGGAACTCCGTAAGGACCATGGGGAATAGACGGGCTCCGCAGGAGACTGGGCACTCTAAAAGAAAGATTAGGTACTATCTGGTGTGCACTGGCTCCTCCCTCTATGCCCCTCCTCCAGACCTCAGTTAGGATACTGTGCCCGGAAGAGCTGACACAATAAGGAAAGGATTTGGAATCCCGCGTAAGACTCATACCAGCCACACCAATCACACCGTATAACTCGTGATACTATACCCAGTTAACAGTATGAAATATAACTGAGCCTCTCAACAGATGGCTCAACAATAACCCTTTAGTTAGGCAATAACTATATACAAGTATTGCAGACAATCCGCACTTGGGATGGGCGCCCAGGATCCACTACGGACTACGAGAAATAGATTTACCGGTGAGTAAAATCTTATTTTCTCTGACGTCCTAGTGGATGCTGGGAACTCCGTAAGGACCATGGGGATTATACCAAAGCTCCCAAACGGGCGGGAGAGTGCGGATGACTCTGCAGCACCGAATGAGAGAACTCAAGGTCCTCCTCAGCCAGGGTATCAAATTTGTAGAATTTAGCAAACGTGTTTGCCCCTGACCAAGTTGCAGCTCGGCAAAGTTGTAAAGCCGAGACCCCTCGGGCAGCTGCCCAAGATGAGCCCACTTTCCTCGTGGAATGGGCTGTTACTGATTTAGGATGCGGCAATCCAGCCGCAGAATGCTCCAGCTGAATTGTGCTACAAATTCAGCGAGCAATAGTCTGCTTAGAAGCAGGAGCACCTATTTTGTTGGGTGCCTACAGGATAAAAAACGAGTCCGTTTTCCTGACTCCAGCCGTCCTGGAAATATAAATTTTTAAGGCCCTGACTACGTCCAGTAACTTGGAATCTTCCAAGTCCCTAGTAGCCGCAGGCACTACAATAGGTTGGTTCAAGTGAAAAGCGGATACCACCTTAGGGAGAAACTGGGGACGAGTCCTCAATTCTGCCCTATCCATATGGAAAATCAGATAAGGGCTTTTACATGACAAAGCCGCCAATTCTGACACACGCCTGGCCGAAGCCAAGGCCAATAACATGACCACTTTCCACGTGAGATATTTCAAATCCACAGTTTTAAGTGGCTCAAACCAATGTGATTTTAAGAAACTCAACACCACGTTGAGATCCCAAGGTGCCACAGAAGGCACAAAAAAGGGGCTGAATATGTAGCACTCCCTTTACAATTGTCTGTACTCCAGGCAGTGAAGCCAGTTCTTTCTGGAAGAAAATCGACAGAGCCGAAATCTGGACCTTAACGGAACCCAATTTTAGGCCCATAGTCACTCCTGACTGTAGGAAGTGCAGAAAACGACCCAGCTGAAATTCCTCTGTTGGGGCCTTCCTGGCCTCACACCACGCAACATATTTTCGCCAAATACAGTGATAATGGTTTGCGGTTACTTCTTTCTTGGCTTTTATCAGCGTAGGAATGACTTCCTCCGGAATGCCCTTTTGCTTTAGGATCCGGAATTCAACCGCCATGCCGTCCAACGCAGCCGCGGTAAGTCTTGGAACAGAAAGGGCCCCTGCTGTAGCAGATCCTGTCTGAGCGGTAGAGGCCATGGGTCCTCTGATATTATTTCTTGAAGTTCTGGGTACCAAGCTCTTCTTGGCCCATCCGGAACCACGAGTATCGTTCTTACTCCTCGTTTTCTTATTATTCTCAGTACCTTTGGTATGAGAGGCAGAGGAGGGAATACATAAACCGACTGGTACACCCACGGTGTCACTAGAGCGTCCACAGCTATTGCCTGAGGGTCCCTTGACCTGGCGCAATATCTAGTTTTATGTTTAGGCGGGACGCCATCATGTCCACCTGTGGCCTTTCCCAACGATTTACCAACAGTTGGAAGACATCTGGATGAAGTCCCCACTCTCCCGGGTGTCGGTCGTGTCTGCTGAGGAAGTCTGCTTCCCAGTTGTCCACTCCCGGAATGAACACTGCTGACAGTGCTAAGACGTGATTTTCCGCCCATCGGAGAATCCTTGTGGCTTCTGCCATCGCCATCCTGCTTCTTGTGCCGCCCTGTCGGTTTACATGGGCGACTGCCGTGATGTTGTCTGATTGGATCAGTACCGGCTGGTTTTGAAGCAGAGGCCTTGCCAGACTTAGAGCATTGTAAATGGCCCTCAGTTCCAGAATATTTATGTGTAGGGACGACTCCTGACTTGACCAAAGTCCTTGGAAATTTCTTCCCTGTGTGACTGCCCCCCAGCCTCGAAGGCTGGCATCCGTGGTTACCAGGACCCAGTCCTGTATGCCGAATCTGCGGCCCTCTTGAAGATGCGCACTCTGCAGCCACCACAGTAGAGATACCCTGGTCCTTGGAGACAGGGATATCAGCCGATGCATCTGAAGATGCGATTCCGACCACTTGTCCAAGAGGTCCCACTGAAAGGTTCTTGCATGGAACCTGCCGAATGGAATTTTGCTTCGTAAGAAGCTACCATTTTTCCCAGGACTCGTGTGCAGTGATGCACCGATACCTGTTTTGGTTTCAGGAGGTCTCTGACTAGAGATGACAGCTCCTTGGCTTTCTCCTGCGGGAGAAACACCTTTTTTTTTTTTTTTTCTGTTCTGTGTCCAGAACCATCCCCAGGAACAGCAGGCGTGTGGTAGGAACCGGCTGTGACTTTGGAATGTATAGAATACATCCGTGCTGTTGTAGCACTTCCCGAGATAGTGCTACTCCGACCAACAACTGCTCCATGGACCTCGCCTTTATAAGGAGATCGTCCAAGTACGGGATAATTAAAAACTCCCTTTTTTCGAAGGAGTATCATCATTTCTGCCATTACCTTGGTAAAGACCCTCGGTGCCGTGGACAGTCCAAACGGCAGTGTTTGGAATTGGTAATGGCAATCCTGTACCACAAATCTGAGGTACTCCTGGTGAGGATGGTAAATGGGGACATGTAGGTAAGCATCCTTGATGTCCAGGGATACCATGTAATCCCCCTCCTCCAGGCTTGCAATAACCGCCCTGAGCGATTCCATCTTGAACTTGAATTTTTTTATGTATGTGTTCAAGGACTTCAAATTTAAAATGGGTCTCACCGAACCGTCCGGTTTCGGTACCACAAACAGTGTGGAATAGTAACCCCGTCCTTGTTTAAGTAGGGGCACCTTGACTATCACCTGCTGGGAATACAGCTTGTGAATTGCCTCTAGCACAGCCTCCCTGCCTGAGGGAGTTGTCGGCAAGGCAGATTTGAGGAAACGGCGGGGGGGAGACGCCTCGAATTCCAGCCTGTACCCCTGAGATACTACTTGAAGGATCCAGGGATCCACCTGTGAGCGAGCCCACTGATAGCTGAAATTTTTGAGGCGGCCCTCCACCGTACCTGGCTACGCCTGTGGAGCCCCCGCGTCATGCGGTGGACTCCGAGGAAGCGGGGGAAGAATTTTGATTCTGGGAACTGGCTGACTGGTGCAGCTTTTTCCCTCTTCCCTCGTCTCTGTGCAGAAAGGAAGCGCCTTTGACCCGCTTGCTTTTCTGAAGCCGAAAGGACTGTACCTGATAATACAGTGCTTTCTTAGGCTGTGAGGAAACCTGAGGTAAAAAATTTTCTTCCCAGCTGTTGCTGTGGATACGAGGTCCCAGAGACCATCCCCAAACAATTCCTCACCCTTATAAGGCTCTATGTGCCTTTTAAAGTCAGCATCACCTGTCCAGTGTCCACCCTCCTGACAAAATGGCCATTGCATTAATTCTGGATGCCAGCCGGCAAAATATCCCTCTGTGCATCCCTCATATATAAGATGACGACTTATGTTCGCAAAATAGTATCCCTGTTTGACAGGGTTACAGACCACGCTGCAGCAGCACTATCTGCAGGTCTCAGTCTAGTACCTGAGTGTGTAAATACAGACTTCAGGATAGCCTCCTGCTTTTTATCAGCAGGTACCTTCAAAGTGGCCGTATCCTAAGACGGCAGTGCCACCTTTTTTGACAAACGTGTGAGCGCCTTATCCACCCTAGGGGATATCTCCCAGCGTAACTTATCCTCTGGCGGGAAAAGGTACGCCATCAGTAACTTTTTAGAAATTACCAGTTTCTTATCTGGGGAACCCACGCTTTTTCACACTTCATTCACTCATTTGATGGGGGAACAAAACACTGCCTGCTTTTTCTCCCCAAACATAAAACCCTTTTTTAGTGGTACTTGGGTTAATGTCAGAAATGTGTAACACATTTTTTATTGCCGGGATCATGTAACGGATGTTCCTAGTTGATTGTGTATATGTCTCAACCTCGTCGACACTGGAGTCAGACTCCGTGTCGACATCTGTGTCTGCCATCTGAGGGAGCGGGCGTTTTTGAGCCCCTGATGGCCTTTGAGACGCCTGGGCAGGCGCGGGCTGAGAAGCCAGCTGTCCCATAGCTGTTACGTCATCCAGCCTTTTATGTAAGGAGTTGACACTGTCGGTTAATACCTTCCACCTATCCATCCACTCTGGTGTCGGCCCACGGGGGGCGACATCCCATTTATCGGCATCTGCTCCGCCTCCACATAAGCCTCCTCATCAAACATGTCGACACAGCCGTACCGACACACCGCACACACACAGGGAATGCTCTGACTGAGGACAGGACCCCACACAGCCCTTTGGGGAGACAGAGAGAGAGTATGCCAGCACACACCAGAGCGCTATATAATGTAGGGATAAACACTATCACTGAGTGAATTTTCCCCAATAGCTGCTTGTATAAACAATATTGCGCCTAAATTTAGTGCCCCCCCTCTCTTTTTAACCCTTTGAGCCTGAAAACTACAGGGGAGAGCCTGGGGAGCTGTCTTCCAGCTACACTGTGAAGAGAAAATGGCGCCAGTGTGCCGAGGGAGATAGCTCCGCCCCTTTTTCGCGGACTTTTCTCCCGCTTTTTTATGGATTCTGGCAGGGGTAATTATCACATATATAGCCTCTGCGGCTATATATTGTGATTATTTTGCCAGCCAAGGTGTTTTTATTGCTGCTCAGGGCGCCCCCCCCAGCGCCCTGCACCCTCAGTGACCGGAGTGTGAAGTGTGTATGAGGAGCAATGGCGCACAGCTGCAGTGCTGTGCGCTACCTTGGTGAAGACTGAAGTCTTCTGCCGCCGATTTTCCGGACCATCTTCATGCTTCTGGCTCTGTAAGGGGGACGGCGGCGCGGCTCCGGGAACGAACACCAAGGACGGGTCCTGCGGTCGATCCCTCTGGAGCTAATGGTGTCCAGTAGCCTAAGAAGCCCAAGCTAGCTGCAAGCAGGTAGGTTCGCTTCTTCTCCCCTTAGTCCCTCGTTGCAGTGAGCCTGTTGCCAGCAGGTCTCACTGTAAAATAAAAAACCTAACATATACTTTCTTTCTAAGAGCTCAGGAGAGCCCCTAGTGTGCATCCAGCTCGGCCGGGCACAGAAATCTAACTGAGGTCTGGAGGAGGGGCATAGAGGGAGGAGCCAGTGCACACCAGATAGTACCTAATCTTTCTTTTAGAGTGCCCAGTCTCCTGCGGAGCCCGTCTATTCCCCATGGTCCTTACGGAGTTCCCAGCATCCACTAGGACGTCAGAGAAACTCTTTTTTGGTCTGTGTCTAGAATCAGGCCCAAAAAGGCCAGATGCGTTGCAGGGATTAGCTGGGATTTCGGTAAATTGAGAATCCAGCCGTTCCTCTGCAACGTCTTCACGGACAGAGACACACTGTCCAGCAACTTCTCCCGAGATCTCGCCTTTATGAGGAGATCGTCCAAGTACGGGATAATTGTGACGCCCTGCCTGCGCAGGAGCACCATCATTTCCGGCATTACCTTGGTGAAAATTCTCGGGGCCGTGGAAAGACCAAACGGCAACGTCTGAAATTGGTAGTGACAGTCCTGTACTGCAAACCTCAGGAACGCCTGGTGAGGAGGGAAAATCGGAACATGAAGGTACGCATCCTTTATGTCCAGGGACAGCATCCAATCCCCTCCCTCCAGGCTGGCGATGACCGCTCTGAGCGATTCCATTTTGAACTTGATCCTCTTCAAGTACAGGATCAGGGATTTCAGATTTAAAATGGGTCTGACCGAACCGTCGGTTTCGGTACCACAAACAGGGATGAATAATAACCCTCTCCTTGCTGGAGATGAGGGACTTCGACTATCACCTGTTGAATGTACAATTTGTGAATTGCAGCTAACACCAGCTCCCTCTCCGACGAGGAAGCCGGCAGAGCCGATTTGAAAAACTGGCGAGGAGGCATGTCTTCGAATTCTAGTCTGTATCCCTGGGAAACAATCTCTATTGCCCAGGGATCCACCTGTGAGAGAACCCAGACGTGGCTGAAAAGACGAAGAAAAGACTAACGCCCCCCGGAAAGCCCCAGCGTCATGCGGTGGACTTTGCGGAAGTAGGGGAGGACTTCTGCTCTTGGGAACTAGCCGAGTGCAGCTTTTTTCCCTTGCCTTTACCTCTGGCAACAAAATGTGATCCTCGTAACCTTCTTGCTTTTATTGGAACGAAAGGACTGCATTTGATAATGCGGTACCATCTTAGCATGCTGTGGGGTAATATAAGGTAAAAAATTTGATTTACCGGCCGTAGCAGTAGAGACAAGGTCCGAGAGGCCTTCTCCAAACAACTCCTCCCCCTTGTAAGGCAATGACTCCATATGCCGCTTTGAGTCGGCGTCTCCCGTCCACTGTCGGGTCCACAAGAGTCGCCTAGCAGAAATAGACATAGCGTTTATTCTAGAACTTAGTAAACAAATGTCTCTCTGAGCATCCCTCACATACAAGGCAGCATCTCTAATATGTTCAATGGTCACTAGAATGGTATCCCTATCTAAGGTGTCAATCTCCGTAGATAAGGAGTCTGCCCATGCCACGACAGCACTACAACTACAAACCCAGGCTGACGCCATGGCCGGTCTACCGATAGTTCATGAATGTGGGACAGGGGGTTCCTCAGTGATATGCAAAACCTCTTTTATGGCAATAATCATGTATCGAATACCCTTTGCCACCTTGGGCTGTAATTTTGCATCCTCATAGTCGACACTAGAGTCAGTATCTGTGTCGGTATCTGTGTCAGCGACCTGGGATATGGGGCGCTTTTGAGACCCTGAAGGTCCTGGCGCCACAGGGACAGGCACGGTCTGGCTACCTGACTGATCCCTAGCTTCAGCCTTGTCTAACCTTTTATGCAGGAGATTCACATTTGCATTTAAGACATTCAGCATATCCACCCAGTCCGGTGTCGGCGTTGCCGACGGCGACCTGACATTCAAACACTCCCCCTCCACATTAAGCGAGCCTTCCTCGTCAAACATGTCGACACACACGTACCGACACTTCACACACACAAGGAAACTCTTTTCTGAAGACAGTATCCCCTTTAAGGCCCTTTGGAGAGACAGAGAGAGAGTATGCCAGCACACACCCCAGAGCAATGACCCTGGAGACCAACACAAAATGTTTTTCCCCCAGCAGCGCTGTATAATATCTTATCCGCCAATTATGTGCCCCCCCCCCCTCTCTTTTCAACACCCCTTCACCGTGTGTAAGCAGGGGAGAGTCCGGGGAGCTTCCTCTCAGCGTTCTGTGGAGAGAAAAATTACGCTGGTGAGTGCTGAGGGAGAAGCCCCGCCCCCTCGGCGGCGGGCTTCTGTCCCGCTCAAAGTTATTGAAAAATGGCGGGGGCTCTTTTATATACATGTACAGTGCCCACCTGTACATGTATATTGTCTTTTGCCATAAGAGAGGTGTTATATTGCTGCCCAGGGCACCCCCCCTGCGCCCTGCACCCGTACAGTGACCGGAGTATGTGAGGTGTATGGGAGCAATGACGCACAGCTGCGGTGCTGTGCGTTACCTCAGTGAAGCTCTGAGGGCTTCTGCCGCCTGAGACGTCTTCTGACTTCGTTTCTTCTGGCTCTGTGAGGAGAACGGCGGCGCGGCTCTGGGGGTGGACGCCCAGTAAGAACCTGTGTTCACCCCCTCTGGAGCTAATGGTGTCCAGTAGCCGAGGAAGCAGAGCCTATCATTTAATAAGGTCTGCCGCTCTCTCCTCAGTCCCTCGATGCAGGGAGCCTGTTGCCAGCAGTGCTCCCTGTAAAAATGTAGAAAACTTAGAAACAAAAATGGTTTCTAGGCAGAGAACTCAGGGGAGCTCCCTGCAGTGCACCCATCTCGCTCTGGGCACAGTGTAAAACTGAGGTCTGGAGGAGGGACATAGAGGGAGGAGCCAGTGCACACCCAGAATCCAAAGCTTTCTTAAAGTGCCCTATCTCCTGCGGAGCCCGTCTTTCCCCATGGTCCTTACGGAGTCCCCAGCATCCTCTAGGACGTTAGAGAAATATATATGAGAGCAAAGGTACGGCACTCACAACCACTTGGCAGCCGAAATAATGACAAGAAGCATATTTGCTGTACGACGTTTCAAACTCCAATTGAGTTTTCCATCAGGTAAACATACAGATAATCACCTTATATCCCCTCAAAACAACACCTTCTTGCCCCGTGACTGGAAGCGCTCCCGGGCGCAGGAATCCCGGCCCGAGCCTCTGACGCGCACAAATGATGTCACCACGTACAGACGCGGCGCACGCCGTATGAGTAACCAGGCAACTGAAACAATAAACAGAGCCCCGTGTCACCATGGTAACGCAGCGTTCTTGCAAACAATACACACCCCAGGCTGATTCAAACATAGCGCTGTAAAGCAAATCAATTGATCAAGTATCATCACTGAAAACTATACAGTACATCAACAAAATACAGCATGGAATGTAAACAATGCATATGAATACTGACAATGTACAGGATAAAGACACACTGATGCATTTTAAATTATAGGCCATAAATATATCATATCATCCCTCATCAAAGCTAAAAGCCTTAAGATGTAAATACACAATGAAAATTAGCAGTTTATGACATAACGACACACTAATTAATTATGCAATATTACTGATGCACCAACAGTATATAAATTATGACCTCAGAAAAAGCTAGCAAATGAATTAAGCTCATTGAGACCCCTCGGATGTATAACATCAAGCCTATGGATCCACTCGGACTCTCTTCTCAATAATTTCAAATTACGATTACCCCCTCTACGATCGATGGGGATATGGTCGATCATTCTGTATCTAAGGCAATTAAGTGAGTGTCGTGCTTCAACAAAATGACGAGCTACCGGTTGCTCACTTGTACCTATGCTGAGGGCCAAGCGAATCGAAGAGCGATGTGCTGCCATACGCTCCTTAAATTTGCGTTGAGTCTTTCCGATGTATGATAGGCCACATGGACAAATAAGTTGGTAAACCACATGGGTATTCTCACTTGTAAGATGGCTCGGGCCGGGATTCCCGCGCCCGGGAGCGCTTCCAGTCACGGGCAGGAAGGTGTTGTTTTGAGGGGATATAAGGTGAGTTACTGTGATTATCTGTATGTTTACCTGATGAAAAACTCAATTAGAGTTTGAAACGTCGTACAGCAAATATGCTTCTTGTCATTATTGCGGCTGCCAAGTGATTGTGAGTGCCGTACCTTTGCTCTCCTATATGCTTCACCTGTAAGGGCACCAAACCCAGCTTTATATAACTCGTGGAGTGCCGGGCCTGCTGCATTTTATATGGATCACAGTTTTACTGGATCGGACCAGGGCAACTGAGGCTTCATTTATCCGGGTCAAACTACATCTTTTGTCTTTGCCAATCTGCATCATCGCATGGAGGTGGTATGTGCTTTGGACAATTCGTTTTTTTCTCTTTGGCTTTTCACTTGCACTTTATGTTTTTTTGCACTGGCACTTTAAGGGTTTGTGGCAATTCCTCTGACAAACAAGTGTTTAAATCATGGCTGAACCCCTTGCAAGCAGCAGTGAATTTTTTAACCCCTTGTTGGTTCTATTGCATGACACATTCAGTTACTCTGAGTCTGAGGCGATTTTACATCATGAGCACATGACTGATCAGATTGAGGGTCTTTCTAATGATATTATATTTCGTGACCTGTTAGCTTTGAAGAAAAAAGAAATTGACTTCCATTTGCATGGGGTCTCTTTGAGTGATTATTTCCGTGCTAAACAAATACCGAGGGGCTTTAGAGTACGGAACTGTCCCACGATTGGACGTTTTGATCCGGCTTTCTGTAAAAAGTGGATAAACATCTTAAACAAGTGCTCATTTGACCTAATGCTCCTAGTCATCGAACAGTCAAAAAAGAAAGTAACATCTATAAATGCTAAGGTCACTGAATTTGAATCAAATCATTTAGCCTGTCTGCAGATTGATACAGAGACAGAATGGCTTGGGAAACTTAATAACCAATTGACCATCTATAAAAAAAGATGTGTTAAAGTTTAAACGTGAGAAGCTACGCAAAGTGCAGTTAGATTATGAACAGCATCAGGTGTATAGGTGGTTAACAGGCAGCAGAGAATCTAAAACCTTTGAACATAAAAACCCATTCTTTAGAAGGAATCGATTACAGAAAAATCGTGGTGATACGGATTTCTCACAAGATGGTAGCAGTGCAACCAGCGATGGCGACAGAATGAATACTACTCGTAAAAACAAACCTATCATCCCTTTAGCTGCAGAGACGCGGAATCGTGTCCGTCAAGAACGAGAAGATTCAACCGAAGAGGTGGGCAAAACAGGAGACAAACACTTCCAAAAAACCACCGATTCAGACAAAGAAGAAGTAATTTTTAATTTGTCTTCTTATACCTTAAGTGCAAGTGAGACTAGCCTTCTCTCCAAAGGATTGTCCTTTATTCCAAGTACACATTTCAATGATTTTAAATGGCAAATTGAAAAACATTGCCTGCATAGGCAATTGAAAATCAAATAATTTTTTTCTAAGTCTGATCCCAGGATGACCCACTTAAAGACTATACCAATACCTCCACAACTTAAGAAGATTCAGGAAAAATCATTGTTTGACCCTCCTTCAAATAACGCATCTATTAAAACCTTCATGCGGATGTTGTAGTCAGAAACAGTCCAGTATGAAGAAATCGAGATATCAGCATTCGAATATTACTGCTCTTGAAAAAGAGGCGATTAAAACCTTGTTGCAAAATGAACAATTGGTAATCCGCCCTGCGGACAAGGGTGGGGGTATTGTGTTACAGGACTTAGGTGACTATCGGGATGAAATCCTACGTCAGTTGGCAGATACCTCTGTGTATCAAGTGTTGAATGGGAACCCTACCACCCAGGTTCTTAAGAAATTACGTGATGCTTTGCTTTTAGCATTAGATGCGAAGATCATTGATGAAAAGATCTTTTCCATTTTATTACCTAAACACCCCATTATGCCCATCTTGTACACACTCCCTAAAATTCATAAGGGAGTGGTACCACCTCCTGGACGCCCAATTGTGTCTGCTCGAGGATCGCTTCTACAGCCAACTTCGATCTACTTAGATTCTATTCTGCAACCTGTGGTGCAGCAGCACAAACATTTTTTACTTGATACCACTGCTCTACTCAACAAATTGATTGAAGTTGGTACATTACCCATAGGAGCGTGGTTAATTACAGCTGATGTCTCCAGTCTGTATACAGTAATCCCCCATGAGGATGGGATGAGGGCTGTTAAGGAGTTACTGGTGCAACAGGGGGGATTTGGTATTTCGCATGGTGAAATTCTGTTGAATTTACTAGAGATTGTGCCAACATGCAATTTTTTTCTGTTCGACAATAAAATGTATTTACAGATGACAGGCTGTGCTATGGGGTCCTCTGTGGCCCCTAGCTATGCTAACTCATTCATGTTTTGTGTTGAACAGAAAATATTTTTTTGATGATCCTGCAGTTTCGTCATTCATTATGTTTTATACAAGATTCATAGACGATTTATTTTTGATCTGGACTGGATCACAAGCTGGTTTTGAAGAATTGATGACTAAACATAACTTATCTGATTCTCCGGTTAAATTCACCTATGCCATGAGTCAATATGAGATTGCATTTTTAGATGTAAAAATCATCAATGATAATGGTATTTTATCGACTACATTGTTTGATAAAGGCACTGATAGAAACACACTGTTGCATTTTAATAGCTGTCATCCATTACATGTTAAAAAGAGCTTACCTTTTTCTCAGATGGTACGGATCAGGAGAATTAACAATAATGACATGCTTGCTGCAACTCAAATTGATAATATAATCCAAAAATTTTTACAGAGGGGGTATCTCTTATCAGATCTCATGTGTGCCAAAGAAAGGGCAATGGCGCTGAATAGGGACTCTCTTTTACAAAAACAATTACCCAAAAGCAATCATAATAAATTTAATTGGGTTAATCGTTTTAATACGGCCTCTCCAGTTATCAACTCTATCTCTAAGAAATTATGGCCAGTTATTGCTACCGACACTGAAGTCGGTTTACAAGGTAGCAGTTTAAGACCTTGTTATTCCCGCTCTAGGAACCTTAGGGATTTATTGGTCAAAACCGATATCTCCAGTATAGTATCTAATACAAAGCAGCATTTTTTATCCATAGCTCGCAAAGGCTGTTTCAAATGTTCATGTACAACATGTAACTTTCTGATTCCTGGTGACACATTTTGTCATTCACATTTAGGCACCAAGTATAAGATTCGTTACCATGTTACATGTGAGAGTACCCATGTGGTTTACCAACTTATTTGTCCATGTGGCCTATCATACATCGGAAAGACTCAATGCAAATTCGATTCGCTTGGCCCTCAGCAAAGGTACAAGTGAGCAACCGGTAGCTCGTCATTTTGTGGAAGCACGACACTCACTTAATTGCCTTAGATACAGAATGATCGACCATATCCCCATCGATCGTAGAGGGGGTAATCGTAATTTGAAATTATTGAGAAGAGAGTCCGAGTGGATCCATAGGCTTGATGTTATACATCCGAGGGGTCTCAATGAGCTTAATTCATTTGCTAGCTTTTTCTGAGGTCATAATTTATATACTGTTGGTGCATCAGTAATATTGCATAATTAATTAGTGTGCCGTTATGTTATAAACTGCTAATTTTCATTGTGTATTTACATCTTAAGGCTTTTAGCTTTGTTAGCTTTGATAAGGGATGATATGATATATTTATGGCTAATATTTTAAAATGCATCAGTGTGTCTTTATCCTGTACATTGTCAGTATTCATATGCATTGTTTACATTCCATGCTGTATTTTGTTGATGTACTGTATAGTTTTCAGTGATGGTGCTTGATCAATTGATTTGCTTTACAGCACTGTTTGAATCAGCATGGGGTGTGTTTTGTTTGCTAGAACGCTGCGTTACCATGGTGACACGGGGCTCTGTTTATTGTTTCAGTTGCCTGGTTACTCATACGGCGTGCGCCGCGTCTGTACGCGGTGACGTCATTTGCGCGCGTCAGAGGCTTGGGCCGGGATTCCCGTGCCCGGGAGCGCTTCCAGTCACGGGGCAGGAAGGTGTTGTTTTGAGGGGATATAAGGTGAGTTACTGTGATTATCTGTATGTTTACCTGATGAAAAACTCAATTAGAGTTTGAAACGTCGTACAGCAAATATGCTTCGTGTCATTATTTCGGCTGCCAAGTGGTTGTGAGTGCCGTACCTTTGCTCTCCTATATGCTTCACCTGTAAGGGCACCAAACCCAGCTTTATATAACTCGTGGAGTGCCGGGCCTGCTGCATTTTATATATACATACATACATACATACATACATACATACATACATACACACACACACACACACACATATATATATACACACACATATATATAATAAGAATTTACTTACCGATAATTCTATTTCTCATAGTCCGTAGTGGATGCTGGGGACTCCGTAAGGACCATGGGGAATAGCGGCTCCGCAGGAGACTGGGCACATCTAAAGAAAGCTTTAGGACTATCTGGTGTGCACTGGCTCCTCCCCCTATGACCCTCCTCCAAGCCTCAGTTAGGATACTGTGCCCGGACGAGCGTACACAATAAGGAAGGATTTTGAATCCCGGGTAAGACTCATACCAGCCACACCAATCACACCGTATAACCTGTGATCTGAACCCAGTTAACAGCATGATAACAGAGGAGCCTCTGAAAGATGGCTCACAACAATAATAACCCGATTTTTGTAATAATAACTATGTACAAGTATTGCAGACAATCCGCACTTGGGATGGGCGCCCAGCATCCTCTACGGACTATGAGAAATAGAATTATCGGTAAGTAAATTCTTATTTTCTCTAACGTCCTAAGTGGATGCTGGGGACTCCGTAAGGACCATGGGGATTATACCAAAGCTCCCAAACGGGCGGGAGAGTGCGGATGACTCTGCAGCACCAAATGAGAGAACTCCAGGTCCTCCTCAGCCAGGATATCAATTTTGTAGAATTTTACAAACGTATTTGCTCTTGACCAAGTAGCTGCTCGGCAAAGTTGTAAAGCAGAGACCCCTCGGGCAGCCGCCCAAGATGAGCCCACCTTCCTTGTGGAGTGGGCATTTACAGATTTTTGGCTGTGGCAGGCCTGCCACAGAATGTGCAAGCTGAATTGTACTACAAATCCAACGAGCAATAGTCTGCTTAGAAGCAGGAGCACCCAGCTTGTTGGGTGCACACAGGATAAACAGCGAGTCAGATTTCCTGACTCCAGCCGTCCTGGAAACATATATTTTCAGGGCACTGACAACGTCTAGCAACTTGGAGGCCTCCAAGTCCCTAGTAGCCGCAGGCACCACCAATAGGTTGGTTCAGGTGAGACGCTGAAACCACCTTGGGGAGAAACTGAGGACGAGTCCTCAATTCCGCCCTGTCCGAATGGAAAATCAGATAAGGGCTTTTTCAGGATAAAGCCGCCAATTCTGACACGCGCCTGGCCCAGGCCAGGGCCAACAGCATGACCACTTTCCATGTGAGATATTTTAACTCCACAGATTTAAGTGGTTCAAACCAATGTGACTTTTGGAACCCAAAACTACATTGAGATCCCAAAGTGCCACTGGAGGCACAAAAGGAGGCTGTATATGCAGTACCCCTTTTACAAACGTCTGAACTTCAGGGACTGAAGCTAGTTCTTTTTGGAAGAAAATTGACAGGGCCGAAATTTGAACCTTAATGGGCCCCAATTTCAGGCCCATAGACACTCCTGTTTGCAGGAAATGTAGGAATCGACCCAGTTGAATTTCCTCCGTCGGACCTTACTGGCCTCGCACCACGCAACATATTTTCGCCAATTGCGGTGATAATGTTTTTGCGGTTACATCCTTCCTGGCTTTGATCAGGATAGGGATGACTTCATCCGGAATGCCTTTTTTCCTTCAGGATCCGGCGTTCAACCGCCATGCCGTCAAACGCAGCCGCGGTAAGTCTTGGAACAGACAGGGTCCTTGCTGGAGCAGGTCCCTTCTTAGAGGTAGAGGCCACGGATCCTCCGTGAGCATCTCTTGAAGTTCTGGTTACCAAATCCTTCTTGGCCAATCCGGAGCCACGAATATAGTGCTTACTCCTCTCCATCTTATCAATCTCAGTACCTTGGGTATGAGAGGCAGAGGAGGGAACACATACCCTGACTGGTACACCCACGGTGTTACCAGAGCGTCTACAGCTTATTGCCTGAGGGTCCCTGGACCTGGCGCAATACCTGTCGAGTTTTTAATCATGTGGAAGACTTCTGGGTGAAGTCCCCACTCTCCCGGGTGGAGGTCGTGCTGAGGAAGTCTGCTTCCCAGTTGTCCACTCCCGGAATGAATACTGCTGACAGTGCTATCACATGATTTTCCGCCCAGCGAAGAATCCTTGCAGCTTCTGCCATTGCCCTCCTGCTTCTTGTGCCACCCTGTCTGTTTACGTGGGTGACTGCCGTGATGTTGTCCGACTGGATCAACACCGGCTGACCTTGAAGCAGAGGTCTTGCTAAGCTTAGAGCATTGTAAATGTCCCTTAGCTTCAGGATATTTATGTGAAGTGATGTCTCCAGGCTTGACCATAAGCCCTGGATATTCCTTCCCTGTGTGACTGCTCCCCAGCCTCGCAGGCTGGCATCCGTGGTCACTAGGACCCAGTCCTGAATGCCTAATCTGCGGCCCTCTAGAAGATGAGCACTCTGCAACCACCACAGGAGGGACACCCTTGTCCTTGGTGACAGGGTTATCCGCTGATGCAACTGAAGATGCGATCCGGACCATTTGTCCAGCAGGTCCCACTGGAAAGTTCTTGCGTGGAATCTGCCGAATGGGATTGCTTCGTAGGAAGCCACCATTTTACCCAGAACCCTTGTGCATTGATGCACTGAGACTTGGCTCGGTTTTAGGAGGTTCCTGACTAGCTCGGATAACTCCCTGGCTTTCTCCTCCGGGAGAAACACCTTTTTCTGGACTGTGTCCAGGATCATCCCTAGGAACAGAAGACACGTCGTCGGAACCAGGTGCGATTTTGGAATATTGAGAATCCAATCGTGCTGCCGCAACACTACCTGAGATAGTGCTACACCGACCTCCAACTGTTCCCTGGATCTTACCCTTATCAGGGAATTGTCCAAGGAAGGGATAACTAAAATTCACTTCCTTCGAAGGAATATCATCATTTCGGCCATTACCTTGGTAAAGACCCGGGGTGCCGTGTACCATCCATACGGCAGCGTCTGAACTGATAGTGACAGTTCTGTACCATAAACCTGAGGTACCCTTGGTGAGAAGGGTAAATTTTGACATGAAGGTAAGCATCCTTGATGTCCCGAGACATCATGTAGTCCCCTTCTTCCAGGTTCGCAATCACTGCTCTGAGTGACTCAATCTTGAATTTGTACCTCTGTACGTAAGTGTTCAAAGATTTTAGATTTAGAATCGGTCTCACCGAGCCGTCCGGCTTCGGTACCACAACAGTGTGGAATAATACCCCGTTCCCTGTTGCAGGAGGGGTATCTTGATTATCACCTGCTGGGAATACAGCTTGTGAATGGCTTCCAAAACTGTCTCCCTGTCAGAAGGAGACATCGGTAAAGCCGACTTTAGGAAACGGCGAGGGGGAGACGTCTCAAATTCTAATTTGTACCCCTGAGATATCACCTGAAGGATCCAGGGGTCTACTTGCGAGTGAGCCCACTGCGCGCTGAAATTCATTGAGACGGGCCCCCCACCGTGCCTGATTCTGCTTGTAAAGCCCCAGCGTATACTGAGGGCTTGGCAGAGGCGGGAGAAGGTTTCTGTTCCTGGGAACTGGCTGATTTCTGCAGCCTTTTTCCTCTCCCTCTGTCACGGGGCAGAAATGAGGAACCTTTTGCCCGCTTGTCCACGAAAAGACTGCGCCTGATAATACGGCGTCTTCTCATGTTGAGAGGCGACCTGGGGTACAAACGTGGAATTCCCAGCTGTTGCCGTGGCCACCAGGTCTGAAAGACCGACCCCAAATAACTCCTCCCTTAATAAAGCAATACTTCCAAATGCCGTTTGGAATACGCATCACCTGACCACTGACGTGTCCATAACCCTCTACTGGTAGAAATGGACAACGCGCTTAGACTTGATGCCAGTCGGCAAATATTCCGCTGTGCATCACGCATATATAAAAATGCATCTTTTAAATGCTCTATAGGCAAAAATATACAGTCCCTATCTAGGGTATCAATATTTTCAGTCAGGGAATCCGACCACGCCAACCCAGCACTGCACATCCAGGCTGAGGCGATTGCTGGTCGCAGTATAACACCAGTATGTGTGTAAAGACCTTTTAGGATACCCTCCTGCTTTCTATCAGCAGGATCCTTAAGGGCGGCCATCTCAGGCGAAGGTAGAGCCCTTACAAGCGTGCGAGCGCTTTATCCCCCCTAGGGGGTGTTTCCCAACGCACCCTAACCTCTGGCGGGAAAGGATATAATGCCAATAACATTTTAGAAATTATCCGTTGTTATCGGGGGAAACCCACGCATCATCACACACCTCATTTAATTTCTCAGATTCAGGAAAACTACAGGTAGTTTTTCCTCACCGAACATAATACCCCTTTTTTGGTGGTACTCGTATTATCAGAAATGTGTAAAACATTTTTCATTGCCTCAATCATGTAACGTGTGGCCCTACTGGAAGTCACATTCGTCTCTTCACCGTCGACACTGGAGTCAGTATCCGTGTCGGCGTCTATATCTGCCATCTGAGGTAACGGGCGCTTTAGAGCCCCTGACGGCCTATGAGACGTCTGGACAGGCACAAGCTGAGTAGCCGGCTGTCTCATGTCAACCACTGTCTTTTATACAGAGCTGACACTGTCACGTAATTCCTTCCAACAGTTCATCCACTCAGGTGTCGACCCCCTAGGGGGTGACATCACTATTACAGGCAATCTGCTCCGTCTCCACATCATTTTTCTCCTCATACATGTCGACACAAAAGTACCGACATACAGCACACACACAGGGAATGCTCTGATAGAGGACAGGACCCCACTAGCCCTTTGGGGAGACAGAGGGAGAGTTTGCCAGCACACACCAGAGCGCTATATATATACAAAGGGATAACCTTATATAAGTGTTTTTCCCCTTATAGCTGCTGTATAGTTAATACTGCGCCTAATTAGTGCCCCCCTCTCTTTTTTTTAACCCTTTCTGTAGTGTAGTGACTGCAGGGGAGAGACAGGGAGCTTCCCTCCAACGGAGCTGTGAGGGAAAACGGCGCCAGTGTGCTGAGGAGATAGGCTCCGCCCCTTTTTCACGGACTTTTCTCCTGCTTTTTTATGGATTCTGGCAGGGGTTAAATGCATCCATATAGCCCAGGAGCTATATGTGATGCATTTTTTTTGCCATCCAAGGTGTTTTTATTGCGTCTCAGGGCGCCCCCCCCCCCCCAGCGCCCTGCACCCTCAGTGACCGAAGTGTGAAGTGTGCTGAGAGCAATGGCGCACAGCTGCAGTGCTGTGCGCTACCTTGTTGAAGACAGGACGTCTTCTGCCGCCGATTTTCCGGACCTCTTCTGCCTTCTGGCTCTGTAAGGGGGCCGGCGGCGCGGCTCTGGGACCCATCCAAGCTGGGCCTGTGATCGTCCCTCTGGAGCTAATGTCCAGTAGCCTAAGAAGCCCAATCCACTCTGCACGCAGGTGAGTTCGCTTCTTCTCCCCTTAGTCCCTCGATGCAGTGAGCCTGTTGCCAGCAGGTCTCACTGAAAATAAAAAACCTAATCTAAAACTTTCACTAAGAAGCTCAGGAGAGCCCCTAGTGTGCACCCTTCTCGTTCGGGCACAGAGATCTAACTGAGGCTTGGAGGAGGGTCATAGGGGGAGGAGCCAGTGCACACCAGATAGTCCTAAAGCTTTCTTTAGATGTGCCCAGTCTCCTGCGGAGCCGCTATTCCCCATGGTCCTTACGGAGTCCCCAGCATCCACTTAGGACGTTAGAGAAAAATATATATATATATATATATATATATATATATATACACACACACACATATATATATATATATACATACACACAAACACACACACAAACACTGTGTGTGTATGTGTATATATATATGTATATATATATATATATATTTTTTTTTTTTTATTACACACACATATATATATATATTTTGTGATAGTAATGGAGTGTGCACACGTGAGGATAGTATAAAACAACCTTTACAAAAAAATATAAGCTCACATACATCTCAGTTGTGACATGTTTCGTCTCACGACTTCATCAGGAGGTGTGACCTACTACTCCCAATCACCTCTTTTATAAATATGATTTTAATTACCTACCGGTAAATCCTTTTCTCGTAGTCCGTAGAGGATGCTGGGGTCCACACTAGTACCATGGGGTATAGACAGATCCCTTGGGAGTCATGGGCACTTTAAGGGTGTAATAGTGTGGGGTGGCTCCTCCCTCTATGCCCCTCCTACCAGACTCAGTATAGAAACTATGCCCAAGGAGACGGACAACTTCGAGAGAAGGAAATTACACAGATAGTGGTGAGAGTCACACCAGCTTTGGAATGAGTGGAAGCGGAGGGAACACGTACACTGACTTGAACACCCACATAGTTACCAGAGCGTCCATAGCCACTGCTTGTGGGTCTCTCGACCTGGAACAGTACCTCCGAAGCTTCTTGTTGAGAAAGGAGGCCATCATGTCTATTTGAGGTACGCCCCAAAGACTTTTCACCACTGTTAACACCTCCGGATGAAGGCCCCACTCTCCTGAATGGAGATCGTGCCTGCTGAGGAAGTCCGCTTCCCAGTTGTCCACTCCCAGAATGAAGATTGCCGACAGCGCCACTGCATGTTTTTCTGCCCAGAGGAGGATTCTTGTCACCTCTGACATCGCAGCTCTGCTCTTCATTTTGCCCTGTTGATTTATGTAGGACACCGTCGTTGCATTGTCCGACAGCACTTGAATGACCTGATCGTACAGAAGGTGCGCCGCTTGTAGAAGACCATTGTACACGGCTCTTAGTTCCAGGATGTTTATTGGAAGAATGGATTCCAGACTTGAGCACCTTCCTTGGAAGGTTTCCCCTTGGGTGACTGCGCCCCAACCTCATAGACTTGCATCTGTGGTTAGAAGGATCCAGTTCTGAACCCCAAACCTGCGTCCCTCTAGAAGGTGAGGCAGTTGTAGGAGTGAAATACTGGCTTTCGGCGACAGACGTATCCTCTGGTGCATGTGTAGGTGAGAACCCGACCAGTTGTCTTGGAGATCAAGTTGGAAGGACCGTGCATGAAATCTTCCGTACTGGAGCGCCTCATAGGAGGCAACCATCTTCCCCAGAAGGCGAATACACTAATGAACTGACACCAGGGCTGGCTTCAGGACATCCCGGACCATTGTTTGAATCACCAGCGCTGTCCCCTGTGGTAGAAACACCCTCTGTACTTCCGTGTCGAGGATCATCCCCAGGAAAGACAATCTCCTTGTCGGCTCCAAATGTGACTTTGGAAGATTCAGGATCCATCCATGATCCCTGAGCAGTCGAGTCGTGAGAGCAATGCTCTGCAACAACATTTCCCTGGATGACGCTTTTATCAGCAGATCGTCCAAGTATGGAATTATATTCACTCCTTGTCTGCGGAGGAGAACCATCATCTCTGCCATTACCTTGGTGAACACCCCCAGTGCCGTGGATAGGCCGAATGGCAGTGCCTGAAACTGATAGTGACAGTCCATCAGCACAAATCTGAGATAAGCCTGGTGTGGCAGCCAAATCGGAATGTGGAGGTACGCGTCCTTGATATCCAGGGATACCAGAAACTCTCCCTCCTCCAGACCCGAGATCACCGCTCTCAGAGATTCCATTTTGAACTTGAATTACCTTAGATAACGACTTCAGGTTCAAAATTGGTCTGACCGAACCATCTGGTTTCGGTACCACAAATAGGTTTGAATAGTAACCCTTGTTTTTCAGATGAGGTGGAACTGGAACAATGACATCTGACCTTTCCAATTTTTGAATGGCTTCCTGTAGGATAGCCCTTTCCGTCAGTAAAGCCGGCAAGCCTGATGTGAAGAACCTGTGAGGCGGGAGCTCTTGAAACTCCAGTCTGTACCCCTGGGACACAATATCCTATACCCAGGGATCCAGGCCGGATGACACCCAGATGTGACTGAAACGTCCGAGTCTCGCTCCCACCTGCCCGTTCACCAGGCTGTGAGGTCCACCGTCATGCTGAGGATTTTGAGGAAACAGAGGCAGGCTTCTGTTCCTGGGAACCTGTGGGTGCAGGTTTTTTGGATTTTGCACGACCAGCTCTGAAGAAAGTGGTAGGCGGCTTGGACTTCTTAGCTTTTGTGGCCCGAAAGGACTGCATTGAGGACGTAGAAAAGGGTTTCTTCAGCGTCTGAGTGGCTGAGGGAAGAAAGGTTGACTTACCAGCAGTTGCCGTGGAGATCCACGAATCTAATACTTCCCCAATGACAGCCTGACCTGTGAAGGGTAGGTTATCCACACTTCTCCTGGATTCCGCATCTGCCGACCATTGGCGCAGCGAGTCCCCTGCGTGCTGAGACAGCCATGAAAGATGTCCTTGCATTCAGATGACCCAGGTCCTTCATGGCCTCTACCATGAAACCCGCAGAATCCTGCATATTACGCAAAAACAATTCAATGTCACTTCTTTCCATAGAATCTAAGTCCTCTAGTAATGTGCCTGACCACTTTAGTATGGCTTTAGAAATCCATGCACAGGCAATAGTGGGCCTTAACGCCACGCCTAAAGCAGTGTATATGGATTTGAGCGTAGTTTCAATCTTGCGGTCTGCCGGTTCTTTCAAAGCGGTAGACCCAGAGACAGGTAAAACCACCTCTTTAGACAGTCTAGATACCGAAGCGTCTACTATAGGTGGGTTTTCCCGCTTTTTCCTATCATCCTCAGGGAAAGGAAAAGCAAGTAGAACCCTTTTTGGGATCTGGAATTTCTTTTCCAAATAATGTGTTTAATTCTTTAGACGCAGGGAAAGTCAGGGAGGCCTTCTTATTGTCCGTAAAGCAAGCCTCCTCTACATGCTCAGCAGGTGGTTTGTCAGTAATGTGTAACACATCCCTAATGGCCTCAATCATGAGCTGCAACCCTCTGGCCAGGGAAGCCTCACCCCCCCCCCACTGCGCATATCGCATCACCGTCCGCCGTGTCAGAGTCGGTATCCGTGTCGACTTGCATAATCTGAGCAAGCGCACGTTTCTTTGTGTATATAACAAGGGGATTTTGAGGTAGTGGGAACAGAAGCAGACAAAACCACAACAGATTGTTTTAAAACCTGTGCTTCAGTCTCATAATGCCCAATCCTAGTAGAAATCTGGGATATCATTCCCTTAATAGAAGCCACCCACTGGGGTCTGGATTCGGAAGGCTGAGACATGATATCACATTCTTGAGTACATGGAATGGATTCCTCTGGTGAAAACACATACTCTGCAGCACAAGATACAGAATCCCTGGACATAGTAATGTGAGATTTGCATACACACACACACACACACACACACACACACACACACACACACAGGAAAATGACAGTCACAGCTTCCCCCATGTACCTTCAGAGAGAGACAGAGTTAATGGAGCCAGCACACACAGCGCCCCAGAAGACAGTTACAAAATAAATGTCTGCCGCTGACTGTGTACCCTTAATAGACTACACAGATATAATGCACTCTCTCTCCCCCCCCCATCCTCTATAACCCCCTGGTACCGCACAGGATGACTGGAGTTATGTGGAGGGTCAGCGTTCCCCGTCAGCGTTGCTGTGTGATATCTGCAGGGAGAAAATGACGCTGGAGAGCTGCAGGATCCGCTCTGAGGAGAAGCTCCGCCCCCTAAAATGGCGCATATTCTCGCACTTTACATTCTTTATACTGGCCTGAGGTATTATTTCTAGCAGCAGTGCAGAGACCCTGATAGATGTAGTGACCAGTGTACGGATATTGCGCTGCCCCAGGGCGCCCCTCACAGCTCCGCACCGTAGTACCGCTGAGCCTCCGGAGCGCAGCTTCAGTAGTGCGCTCCAACCATGTTGCCGCCATTCACACCAGCTCCCCGCTTGTCGGGTCCCTGGTGACCTACTCACCACCGCAAACTTCTGGCTCTGTTAGGGGGTGGCGGCATGCTGTGGGAGTAAGCAGTCACCTCGGGGGTTAACAATCATCACCCTCATGAGCTCAGTGTCCTGTCAGCGGCGCTAGTGGCCATTAACCTCAGAGGGTTGTACACTACTCCCACCCCTTAGTCCCACGAAGCAGGGAAGCTGTTGCCAGCAGCCTCCCTATGTCTAACTCTAATAAAAAATAAGATTTTACTTACCGGTAAATCTATTTCTCGTAGTCCGTAGAGGATGCTGGGACTCCGTAAGGACCATGGGGAATAGACGGGCTCCGCAGGAGATAGGGCACTTTAAGAAAGCTTTGGATTCTGGGTGTGCACTGGCTCCTCCCTCTATGACCCTCCTCCAGACCTCAGTTAGGGAAACTGTGCCCAGAGGAGATGGACAGTACGAGGAAGGATTTTTGTAAATGTAAGGGCGAGATTCATACCAGCCACACCAATCACACCATATAACTTGTGATAAACTTACCCAGTTAACAGTATTAACAACAACATAGCCACGGTATCACCGAAAACTACAACATAACCCTTATGTAAGCAATAACTATATACAAGTCTTGCAGAAGAAGTCCGCACTTGGGACGGTCGCCCAGCATCCTCTACGGACTATGAGAAATAGATTTACCGGTAAGTAAAATCTTATTTCCTCTAACGTCCTTGAGGATGCTGGGACTCCGTAAGGACCATGGGTATTATACCAAAGCTCCCAAACGGGCGGGAGAGTGCGGATGACTCTGCAGCACCGATTGAGCAAACAGGAGGTCCTCCTCAGCCAGGGTATCAAACTTATAGAACTTTGCAAAGGTGTTTGTCCCAGACCAAGTAGCTGCTCGGCACAACTGTAATGCCGAGACCCCTCGGGCAGCCGCCCAAGAAGAGCCAACTTTCCTAGTGGAGTGGGCCTTAACCGATTTCAGTAACGGCAATCCTGCCGTAGAATGCGCCTGCTGAATCGTGTTACAGATCCAGCGAGCAATAGTCTGCTTTGAAGCAGGGGCGCCAACCTTGTTGGCCGCATACAGAACAAACAAAGCTTGAGTCTTCCTGATCCGAGCCGTTCTGGTCACATATATCTTCAAAGCCCTGACTACATCCAGGGACTCGGAATCCTCCAAGTCCCTTGTAGCCACAGGCACGACAACATGAAAAGATGAGACCACTTTTGGCAGAAAGTGAGGACGAGTCCTCAACTCTGCCCTATCCACGTGAAAAACCAAGTATGGGCTTTTATGCGATAAAGCCGCCAATTCGGAAACATGTCTCGCCGAAGCTAACGCCAACAACATGACCACTTTCCACGTGAGGTATTTCAACTCCACAGTTTTAAGTAGTTCAAACCAAGGTGACTTGAGGAAACGTAACACCACGTTAAGATCCCAAGGCGCCACCGGAGGCACAAAGGGAGGCTGAATATGCAGCACCCCCTTCACAGAAGTCTGTACCTCAGGAAGAGAGGCTAATTCTCTTTGAAAGAAAATGGATAAGGCCGAAATCTGGACCTTTATGGACCCTAATTTGAGGCCAAAGGTCACTCCTGTTTGAAGGAAGTGAAGTAGACGGCCCAAATGGAACTCCTCCTCCAAGAAACATATTTCCGCCATATACGGTGATAATGTTTCAACGTCACGTCTTTCCTAGCCTTGATCAGGGTAGGAATGACTTCCTCCGGAATTCCTTTTCCCGCTAGGATCCGGCGTTCAACCGCCATGCCGTCAAAAGCAGCCGCGGTAAGTCTTGGAACAGACAGGGCCCCTCCTGCAGCAGGTCCTGCCTTAGAGGAAGAGGCCACGGATCTTCTGTGAGCAACTCTTGCAGTTCCGGATACCAAGTCCTCCGTGGCCAATCTGGAACAATGAGGATTGTTCTGACCCTGCTTATTCTTACAATTCTCAACACCTTGGGTATGAGAGGAAGAGGAGGAAACACATAGACCGATCTGAACACCCAAGGTGTCACCAGAGCGTCTACCGCTACCGTCTGAGGGTCCCTTGACTTGGCGCAATACCGCTTTAGCTTTTTGTTGAGACGGGACGCCATCATGTCTATTTGAGGCAGGCCCCACCGATCCGCTATCTGTGCAAAGACTTCTTGATGAAGTCCCCACTCTCCCGGATGCAGGTCGTGCCTGCTGAGGAAGTCCGCCTCCTAGTTGTCTACCCCCGGGATGAACACCGCTGACAGCGCGCTTACATGGCCTTCCGCCCAGCGTAGAATCCTGGTCGCTTCTGCCATGGCCACTCTGCTCCTTGTTCCGCCTTGGCGGTTTATATGAGCCACTGCCGTGACATTGTCTGACTGAATCAGAACCGGTCTTCTCCGAAGTAAGTTCTCCGCTTGACGCAGGGCGTTGTATATGGCCCTCAACTCCAGGACGTTGATGTGGAGACAAGTCTCCAGGCTTGACCAGAGACCTTGGAAATTTCTCCCCAGTGCCACTGCTCCACAGCCTCGGAGGCTTGCGTCCGTGGTCACCAGGGCCCAGTCATGAATGCCGAACCTGCGACCCTCTAGAAGGTGAGCACTGTTCAGCCACCACGGGAGAGATACCCTGGTCCTGGGAGACAGGGTGATCATTTGATGCATTTGTAAATGGGACCCGGACCACTTGTCCAAGAGGTCCCATTGAAACGTCCTCGCATGGAATCTGTTGAAAGGGATGGCCTCGTATGAAGCCACCATCTTCCCCAGGACCCGCGTGCACTGATGCACTGAAACCTACTTTGGTTTCAATAGGTTCCTAACCATGGTCATGAGTTCCTGAACCTTTTCGATCGGAAGAAAAACCTTTTTCTGGTCTGTGTCTAGGATCAGGCCCAGAAAGGTCAGACGCGTTGTATGAACTAGCTGGGACTTCGGTATATTGAGAATCCAGCCGTGTAGCTGCAACGTCTTCATGGACAGAGACACGCTGTCCAGCAACTTCTCCCGAGATCTCGCCTTTATTAGGAGATCATCCAAGTATGGGATAATTGTGACCCCCTGCCTGCGCAGGAGCACCATCATTTCCGCCATTACCTTGGTGAAAACCCTCGGGGCCGTGAAAAGCCCAAACGGCAACGTCTGAAATTGGTAGTGACAGTCCTGCACTGCAAATCTCAGGAACGCCTCATTGGGGGGAATATTGGAACATGAAGGTATGCATCCTTTATGTCCAGGGACACCATCCAATCCCCCCTCCAGGCTGGCGATGACCGCCCGGAGTGATTCCATTTTGAACTTGAACCTTTTCAAGTACAAGTTCAGAGATTTCAGGTTTAAAATGGGCCTGACCGAACCGTCCGGTTTCGGGACCACAAACAGGGTTGAATAATATCCCTCTCCCTGCTGGAGATGAGGATCTGCGACAATCACCTGTTGAACATACAATTTTTGGATTGCTGTCAACACTGACTCCCTCTCTGACGGGGAAGTCGGCAGAGCCGATTTGAAAAACCGGCGAGGAGGCAAGTCTTCGAATTCTAGCCTGTATCCCTGAGCAACAATCTCTAATGCCCAGGGATCCACCTGCGATTGAACCCAGACGTGGCTGAAAAACCTAAGACGAGCCCCCACCAGATCTGCCTCCCCCCGGGAAGCCCCAGCGTCATGCGGTGGACTTTGCAGACGCAGGGGAGTACTTCTGCTCTTGGGAACTAGCTGTGTGCAGCTTCTTTCCCCTGCCTTTTCCTCTGGTACCAAAAGATGATCCCCGCACCTTCTTGTTTTTATTGGAACGAAAGGACTGCATTTGATAATGAGGTGCCTTCTTAGTATGCTGCGGGGGGACATAAGGTAAGAAATTTGACTTACCAGCCGTAGCCGTAGAGACAAGGTCCGAGAGGCCGTCTCCAAACAACTCCTCCCCCTTGTACGGCAAGGACTCCATGTGCCGCTTAGAATCGGGTCCACAGGAGTCGCCTAGCAGAAATAGACATAGCATTTATTCTAGAGCTTAATAAACAAATGTCTCTCTGAGCATCTCTCATATACAAGGCAGCATCTCTGATATGCTCTATGGTCATTTTAATGGCATCCCTATCTAAGGTGTCAATCTCCGCAGATAAGGAATCTGCCCATGCCACAACCGCACTACAAACCCAGGCCGACGCCATGGCCGGTCTAGCATAAGTACCGGAGTGAGTGTAAATGTGCTTCAAGGTAATTTCCTGCCTGCGATCAGCCGGTTCCTTGAGGGAAGCCGTATCCTGAGAAGGCAGTGCCACCTTTTTGGACAAGCGTGTCAGCGCCTTTTTCACTTTTGGTGAAGATTCCCAGCGTATCCTATCAGTTTGTGGAAAAGGATACGCCATAAGAATCCTTTTGGGAACTTGTGGTCTCCTATCTGGAGATTCCCAAGCCTTTTCGCACAATTCACTTAATTCAAATGATGATGGAAAAGCGACTTCAGGCTTTTTCTCTTTATACATGTGTGTCAGGGACAGGGGGTTCCTCAGTAATATGCAAAACCTCTTTAATGGCCATAATCATGTACCGTATACCCTTAGCCACCTTCGGCTGTAATTTTGCATCTTCATAGTCGACACTAGAGGCAGAATCTGTGTCGGTATCTGTGTCATCGATCTGGGATATGGTGCGCTTCCGAGACCCCGACGGGCCTGGCGCTATAGGGACAGGCATGGACTGGGTACCTGACTGATCCCTAGCATCTGCCTTGTCTAACCTTTTATGCAATAGATTGACATTTGCATTCAAGACATTCAGCATATCCACCCATTCCGGTGTCGGCGTTGCCGACGGTGACCTGACATCCAAACACTCCCCCTCCACAGTAAGCGAGCCTTCCTCGTCAAACATGTCGACACACGCGTACCGACACACTTCACACACACAGGTAACCCCTTTTCTGAAGACAGTATCCCTGTCAAGGCCCTTTGGAGAGACAGAGAGAGAGAGTATGCGAGCACACACCCCAGCGCAATAACCCTGGAGACCAACACAAAATGTTTTTCCCCAGCAGCGCTGTGTAATAAGTAAACCGCCAATTATGTGCCCCCCCCCCCCCTCTCTTTTAAGCACCCTTTCACCGTGTGTAATCAGGGGAGAGTCCGGGGAGCTTCCTCTCAGCAGTGCTGTAGAAAGAAAATGGCGCTGGTGAGTGCTGAGGGAGAAACCACGCCCCCTCGGCGACGGGCTTCTGTCCCGCTCAAACATAGTATAATATGGCGGGGGCTCTTTTATATACATGTACAGAGCCCACCTGTACATGTTGTGACAAGAACACTGGGATAGTGTTTGAGGGCAGGTATATTTGTCCCAGGTTCTTGTCTTACATGTTTTAGAAAATGTTAACTTCTAGGAAAAATGCTTTTTGTTTTGTCTGAACCTTTTCAGTTTGCTGTAAAAGCTGGGTAAAGGCTCTGAGAGAGAGATAAGGCGAGTTCTAGACATTGGGCCCAGTTCGGGTCTTTGGCCTCACAGAGGGCTAATCAGGGTTTCAGCTGTGTAAGAGTGATATAGTGCTTCTAACCTGATTAGTATGGGCAGACTGCCTGGGAAGGCTGCAGGATCTGTGTGTGAGAGACACGCTTTCTGATGCAAGTAAGCTATACAGTGTGTACTGAAGAACTCTGTGTTTTGTTTAGTGACAGTTAGGAACATCTTATGTTTAGTTAGTGCCGGACAGGCAAGGTATTTTTATTTTGGGGTTTGTTTTATTTTCTGTTTCAATAAAACTGGCCGGGGTCAGTTGTACCAGAAACTGGACTTGTGTTGTTCCTCAGCTGCTGCGTGCTGCCATATTCCCCAGGAAAAGGCACCTTGCACCCCTACAGTGTTACAACTTGGTGGAGAATGCGAGCAGGCCGTTCTGCGCATAAGTGAAAGCAGCAGCTTTGTGAGGCCTGCAGAAAACGGTGGGTTATGCAGATACAGCCCAGTGTGAAGTTACTGAGACTCACCCCTGAGGGTTTGATATATGTCCTGGGTGAAAGCAGCTGCAAAGCCGCCTGAAAAATCTGTTGACATGGAGGATCTGCTTAAAGCCTTGCTGCAAGCTACAGCGGCTCAGCAGGAGGCCAACCGACAGCAGCAGGTGGCAATGGAGGAAAATTGGAGACTACAGCGTCAGGATAGAGAGGCCTTAGCAGAAGTGGTGCAGAGACTTGCAGCTCGGGTTGGAGATGTGGCCGTCAGTGCTCCAACCAGCTCTAGTTCTATACGAGCCAGTCACTTCCTGCAGAAAATGACAGAGGCTGATGATGTGGAGGCCTATCTGACCACGTTTGAAAGGACTGCCGAGCGTGAGAACTGGCCGAAAGCACAGTGGGCCAGTCTGCTGGCACCTTTCCTGTCAGGTGAGCCCCAAAAAGCTTACTTTGATTTAAGCCCTGCTGAGGCTCGGGACTATGATAAACTAAAGACTGAGATCCTGACCCGCCTGGGAGTCACGCTGTCAGTACGAGCACAACGGGTGCACCGTTGGCTGTACGCCATGGAGAAGCCTCCGCGCTCCCAGATGCACGACCTTATTCAGCTAACAAAAAAATGGCTGCAGCCAGAGACATTAACTGGTCCCCAGATGGTGGAAAGAGTCGTCATGGACCGCTACTTGAGATCTTTGCCCATGGTCCTGCGCAAGTGGGTGAGCCATGGAAACCCGGGTACTGCTGACCAATTAGTGGACATGGTAGAGAGGTATTTGGCAGCAGAGGAACTACTGATGACCACCCAGCCACCCATAGATCCTCGACAGCGCCCTTCAGTAAAGACTGGTAAGACTGTTCCGTGGGAAAACGTTGCTGGGCGGTTAAGAGAACGCAAGGCTGGAGAGACTGTAAACACTGGCCCTGGAAACAGGCCAATGGGGCTAGAACGGTCTATGCTGCCCAAATGGGTTGATAATCGTGTGGTTAAATGTTTTAGGTGTGGTATGCCAGGTCATGTTATTGCCAATTGCCCAGTCACGCAAGAACCCATGCAATGTGATGCTGCCTTTGAATATCGCAGAATGTCTTTCTTTGCTAGGTTAGCCTGTACTGTGGTACCTTCACCTGAGCTGGAAAAACAAATGTGTGATGTGTTCTTAGAAGGTAACCGGGTAGAGGCCTTGCTAGATTCAGGAAGTTTAGTTACCCTCGTGAAAGCTGGGTTAGTGAACCCCTTAAAGGTCCAGCAAATACCTATTGGGGTAACTTGCATACATGGGGATACCCAATATTATGCCACTGCTGAGGTGAATATAGAAACTTGTTGTGGGTCAGCAATGGTTAAAGTGGGACTGGTCCCTACCTTGGTGCATGAGGCCATAATAGGGAGGGATTTTCCTCATTTTTGGAAACTGTGGGAATCACGGTTATCAACAGATGTGAGAAGTAAAAAGCCAGTTGATAATACCGGTGATTTTTTGGATGTACGTGGGTCTTCGGAACTTTCTGGCCCTTTGCCTTTTGCTAGTTTGGCTGGGGAAGTGACAGATGGGGAGTCCAGTGAGGACCCTCTTGCCGGGAACAGAGACATAGTAGTTAGAACTGAAAGCGTGCCTGACCTGGAGGTAAAGAAGGATCTGTTTGCGTCTGAACAGTTAAAGGATCCTACCTTAATAAAGGCTAGAGAGAATGTTAAGATTGTTAATGGGGAACCTGTGGTACCAGGTGACAGGGTTACGTATCCCCACATGGCCATCTGTAATGAGCTCTTGTACCACATTGTCAAAAGGGGTGAGGATGTGGTGGAACAGCTGGTAGTTCCCCAGCCTTATCGGAGAACGGAACTAGATTTAGCTCATAGTCACGTTACCGCAGGACATTTAGGGGCAGAAAAAACCACTGAAAGAGTTTTACAAAGGTTCTTTTGGCCAGGGGTTTATAAAGAAGTGTCTGAATATTGTTCTTCCTGTCCTGAATGCCAGTATCATGCCCCTAGACCCCATTTCAGGAGCCCACTAGTTCCCATGCCTATTATAGAGGTCCCGTTTGACAGAATAGCCATGGATCTCGTGGGGCCCTTGTTAAAGTCTGCTCGGGGCCATCAGTATATCCTGGTAATTATGGACTATGCCACTCGATATCCTGAGGCTGTCCCTTTACGCACTATCACAACCAAGGCGATAGCTAGGGAGCTGGTGCAGGTATTTAGTAGAGTGGGAATACCAAAAGAAATTTTGACTGACCAAGGTACTCCATTTATGTCAAGGATCATGAAAGAATTATGCAAGTTATTTAAGGTCACTCACCTCAGGACGTCCATCTACCATCCCCAAACTGACGGGTTGGTGGAAAGGTTTAATAAAACATTAAAAAGTATGTTAAAAAAGGTTGTTGAGAGAGATGGGAAAAACTGGGATTGTTTGTTGCCCTACTTGTTAATGGCCATCAGAGAAGTTCCTCAGTCCTCTACGGGGTTTTCTCCATTTGATTTGTTGTATGGTAGACACCCCAGAGGGCTGTTGGATGTTGCCAAAGAGACGTGGGAAGGACAGCCCACTCCTTATAGAAGCGTTATTGAGCATGTAACACAAATGCAGGATAGGATTGCAGCCGTGGTACCTGTTGTCAGAGAGCACATGGAACAGGCCCAAAGTGCTCAACAGAGGGTCTATAACCGGAGTGCCAAGATACGGGAATTTGCTCCTGGAGATAGAGTTCTTGTTTTGGTACCCACTGTGGAAAGCAAATTCCTAGATAAATGGCAGGGTCCATTTGAGATTAGGGAAAAAGTGAATGAGGTTAATTACAAAGTATACCAGCCGGGAAAGAGAAAACCCGAACAGATCTACCATGTTAACTTAATCAAACCCTGGAAAGATAGGTTGTCTCTGTCAGCGGAGCCTTGCCCTTCGGTGTCTTCACCCCGGTTGCTTCCCGCAGTGAAGGTGTCAGAGACATTATCAGCTGATCAGAACAATCAGGTTAAAGAATTTCTCATCCAAAATAGGGAGGTATTTTCAGAGCTGCCTGGCCGAATGACCATAATAAAACATGACATTGTCACAGAACCAGGGGTCAGGGTTCATTTAAAGCCATATAGGATTCCTGAAGCTCAGCGAGAAGCTATTTCTAAGGAAGTTAAAACCATGTTAGAACTTGGAGTCATAGAGGAGTCTAACAGTGAGTGGTCCAGTCCCATAGTGCTCATCCCGAAGCCCGACGGTAGCATACGCTTCTGTAATGACTTTCGTAAGTTAAATGAGGTGTCCAAGTTTGACGCATACCCCATGCCCCGTGTGGATGAGCTTGTAGAAAGGCTGGGAACAGCCAGGTTTCTCACCACATTGGACCTGACCAAAGGTTACTGGCAAATACCTTTATCTGATAGCGCCAAAGAAAAAACAGCCTTTTCGGTTCCGGAGGGGCTGTACCAGTATAAGATGTTACCCTTTGGGTTGCATGGGGCTCCAGCAACCTTTCAACGGGCGATGGATAAAATTTTGAGGCCCCATAGAAAATATGCAGCTGCCTATTTGGATGATGTGGTAATTCACAGTACAGACTGGGGGTCCCATTTGGTTAAAGTACAAGCAGTACTGGACTCAATCAGAGAGGCAGGGTTAACTGCTAACCCAAAGAAGTGCTGCCTCGCAATGGAGGAGGTCAAATACTTGGGCTTCACCATAGGCAGAGGTCTGATTAGGCCCCAATTGAATAAAGTTGATGCTATTCAAAACTGGCCTCGTCCAGTGAATAAAAAACAGGTAAGGGCTTTTTTGGGAATTACTGGGTACTATAGACGGTTTATTCCTAATTTTGCGACCACAGCGGTGCCGTTGTCAGACCTTACCAAAGGGAAGCAGTCAAATGTGGTGAAATGGAACCCTGATGCAGAAAAGGCGTTCCAAGCGTTAAAAGTGGCTTTGTGTTCACAACCGGTGTTGATAACACCAGATTTTTCAAAAGAATTTGTGGTACAGACAGATGCCTCAGAGGTAGGGATAGGTGCTGTGCTGTCCCAAACCAGAGATGGGGACGAACACCCTATCATTTATTTGAGTAGGAAACTCAATGAGCATGAAAAAAGGTATGCCATTGTGGAAAAGGAGGCTTTGGCCATTAAGTGGGCACTAGATACCTTGAGATATTACCTCTTGGGTAGACAATTCAGACTAGTGACAGACCATGCCCCTTTAAAATGGATGTATGTAAATAGAGGCAAGAATGCTCGTGTAACTAGATGGTTTCTAGCGTTGCAGGACTTTAAGTTTACTGTCGAACATAGACCGGGAACACAATTGGCCAACGCAGATGCATTGTCTCGCATCTTCTGTTTGGGGGCTACAAGTGTTCCGGCCCCTAGGTCGAAACAGGGGAGGGGGATATGTGACAAGAACACTGGGATAGTGTTTGAGGGCAGGTATATTTGTCCCAGGTTCTTGTCTTACATGTTTTAGAAAATGTTAACTTCTAGGAAAAATGCTTTTTGTTTTGTCTGAACCTTTTCAGTTTGCTGTAAAAGCTGGGTAAAGGCTCTGAGAGAGAGATAAGGCGAGTTCTAGACATTGGGCCCAGTTCGGGTCTTTGGCCTCACAGAGGGCTAATCAGGGTTTCAGCTGTGTAAGAGTGATATAGTGCTTCTAACCTGATTAGTATGGGCAGACTGCCTGGGAAGGCTGCAGGATCTGTGTGTGAGAGACACGCTTTCTGATGCAAGTAAGCTATACAGTGTGTACTGAAGAACTCTGTGTTTTGTTTAGTGACAGTTAGGAACATCTTATGTTTAGTTAGTGCCGGACAGGCAAGGTATTTTTATTTTGGGGTTTGTTTTATTTTCTGTTTCAATAAAACTGGCCGGGGTCAGTTGTACCAGAAACTGGACTTGTGTTGTTCCTCAGCTGCTGCGTGCTGCCATATTCCCCAGGAAAAGGCACCTTGCACCCCTACAGTGTTACAATGTATATAGTCTTTTTGCCATGTAGAGGTTTATATTGCTGCCCAGGGCGCCCCCCCCCCCCTGCGCCCTGCACCCTTACAGTGACCGGAGTGTGTGAGGTGTATGGGAGCAATGACGCACAGCTTCAGTGCTGTGCGTTACCTCAGTGAAGCTGAAGGCTTCTGCCACCTGAGAAGTCTTCTGACTTCTGTACTTCTGGCTCTGTGAGGAGAACGGCGGCGCAGCTCCGGGGTTGGACGCCCAGTAAGAACCTGCGTTCACCCTTTCTGGAGCTAATGGTGTCCAGTAGCCGAGGAAGCAGAGCCTATCTTTGACAAGAAGGTCTGCTCCTCTCTCCTCAGTCCCTCGATGCAGGGAGCCTGTTGCCAGCAGTGCTCCCTGTGAAAAGGTAGTAAAAAGTAGAAAGAAAAATCCAAACAAAAATGCTTTCAGGCAGAGAACTTTGGAGAGCTCTCTACAGTGCACCCATCTTGCTCTGGGCACAGTGTAAAACTGAGGTCTGGAGGAGGGTCATAGAGGGAGGAGCCAGTGCACACCCAGAATCCAAAGCTTTCTTAAAGTGCCCTATCTCCTGCGGAGCCCGTCTATTCCCCATGGTCCTTACGGAGTCCCAGCATCCTCAAGGATGTTAGAGAAATAAGAAAACTAGAAAAACTCCTACGGAGCTCCCCTAGCTGTGACCGGCTCCACCGGGCACATTTTCTAAACTGAGTCTGGTAGGAGGAGCATACAGGGAGGAGCAAGCCCACACTATTAAACTCTTAAAGTGTCCATGGCTCCAAAGGGACCCGTCCATACCCCATGGTACTAATGTGGACTCCAGCATCCTCTAGGACAGGGGTGGGGAACCTTTTTTCTACCAAGGGCCATCTGGATATTTATAAAATCCTTCGGGGGCCGTACAAAAATTTTCAACTTAAAAAATTACCCTGCCCCCCAGTAGGTCTGCCCCCTAGAGGTACTGTGTGTGCGCGCCAAAAAAATGGGTGTGGCCAGTTAAAATGGGACGTGATACACATATGCCCCCAATAGTGCGGTGCCAGATCCACAATTTCCCCCACAGTGCCAGGTATACAAATGCCCCCACAGTGCCAGGTATACAAATGCCCCTCACAGTGCCAGGTATACAAATGCCCCTCACAGTGCCAGGTATACAAATGCCCCTCACAGTGCCAGGTATACAGATGCCCCCACAGTGCCAAGTATACAAATGCCCCCACAGTGCCAGGTATACAGATGCCCCCCACAGTGCCAGGTATACAGATGCCCCCACAGTGCCAGGTATACAGATGCCCCCACAGTGCCAGGTATACAGATGCCCCCACAGTGCCAGGTATACAGATGCCCCCACAGTGCCAGGTATACAGATGCCCTCCGCCCTCCCCCCTCCCCTCCGTGCTGCTTACAGTGGGACACGGAGGAGAGCGCGGCTGTCGGGTGGGAGCAGCGGCGTGTAGTACTTCAAACCAGCCGCCGGTTCGAGAGCCAGAGCTCGCGGACCAGCAGCCGCGGCTCCTGATTGGCTGCCGGTCCGCGAGCTCTGATTGGCTCACGGACCGGTGGCTGGTTTGCAGTACTACACGCCTCCGCTCCCACTCGACAGCCGCGCTCTCCTCCCTGTCTCACTGTTCTGACAGCTGAGACACGCTGCCGCCGGACTGAGCGGCAGGGTGTCTCACTGACACAAGCTGGTGGGCCGGACCAAACGGCTTTGCGGGCCGTATACGGCCCGCGGGCCGGAGGTTCCCCACCTCTGCTCTAGGACGTAAGAGAAAGTAAGTTGATTAGCACACTTCTTACTCAGTAGTTTCACATGATTACATATCAATTACATAGCACATATAGAAGTAATTTAAAAAGGTTCACAATAAACAAAATCCCTCAATATACAACATTGGATTACATTTCTTAAATTCCCAGCAAATGACATCTTCTTAGACATATAAATTTCCCATACTAGTTATAAGAAAATTATGCTTTCTATTAATACCTACTGCAAAGGTGTGTTCTCCTAAAAAAAAAAAAAAATCCACTATAGGGGAGAATTCAATTGTACACAATATGGTTTTGTGCAGTAACTGGAACTTTACCGCAATTTTTTGGGGTAATCAAATTACCCCCATTTTTACTACACTAAAAAACCTGTTTTTACGCGGAAATACACAGGGTTCGGTATAAATTCCCAGATCCATTTGTTCTCACATTCACATAAAAATGGCACATACTGGTGATGGTTGGAGTGGGGGGGTGGGGTTATCCCGATACTAGAAAAAAAAATCCCTGATGCTGCCAGCTATCGAGGACAATTGAATAACCCCCAGGGGGATCCTGCGGTCAAATAAATTCCTCCCAATGTGTATGTGCGCTCAGTTGAAAACATTCAGATATGCGCCAACAAGCCTATCATCATCTTGAAAATATACGGAAATGCGTGTATTAGGCTAAACAAACTTATTTACCTTCCACTCTGCACCAGCCCCTGTATAACTTCCATGAACGTAACGCTAGAACAAATGCTTTGATAGTCATAAAAACAAATAATGTGGAAATAATAGCTGTCATAAAGTCATGCACACAGACATGTTCACACAGAATTCCCTCCTAGAGTCATTATTGAGAGCAAGTTTAATCTCAATAATGAGCAGGGGCATGCCAGTCAGGGCAGGGTGAGAAAGTCAATTTTAAATGTAATGTTATTATTTTAGGCAAGGTGCGCCAAACTACAAAATAAAATTCATCCAGAACCTAAGAGGACATAACTAAAAATTTGATTACATGGTAAAACTGTTAACATTACGTAGTACAGGTAACACATGGGATTTTCACGAATGATAGCTTAAAAAATACAAACAAAAAACACACACTGTAAATAAAAAAAGACTATCAAAAAACAAAAACTGCACAAAGGAAAAAAAAAAAAAAAAGGAAAAGGTTGACATCAAGAGCTTAGTAGCAGAACACCAGCAATCGTACTTGCACTACCACAAGTGATTGTGTGCAGACAATTAAATAAACGCTCATAAAGACAGATTGGGTATACTAATGATTTATTCATAGTGAGAGGAAGAGTAGTCCCTCGGGGTATAACAGCTCGAGAGCAGAGACAATTTTCTGGAGACTACTTAAACAATATCAATAGCTCACTTGTTATATTTACACAGCTTGGATATTGCAGCAAAGTCTGTATATACAGTAAGTTGTTATGTCCCCTGACACTGTGGCTTTCTAGGAACATACAAATCAATATCAACAACATGCAAGTGTAATAAAAACTTTCCACTGTTCCAAGCTATAATGCATGTTTCACAGTCTGGCTTTTTTTCTGTACTGAAACTTCCACAATAGGTGTACAAGAAATATTTTCTAATTAACTTTTCAGAAGTTATAGTAAACAAACATATATAGGGCCGGATGTAATGGCTTGCCATTACATCCAACCCCTAAAGTTAAATTGTATCCATACAAAAAGGGTAAGAGTTTTTATTTTCAAATAATACAGTCAACATTAGTAGCTTATAAGGATGTCTAAAATAAAAAATGTGACTATGCACACCAACAAAAGGCACCCTATATTACCTATTACACATAAGTCAGGCATTGATCAGAGTTGTGGCATGAGTTAAACAAAAATAGTTGCATGCTTAAGTAACTACAAAGAAAAGAACTTTGATACTGAGTTGTGTAACACCTCAATTTTCCAGAATCAGTATTCATCTCACTAGTGCCACCAGGAACAGCACTTCACTATACTCTGCTATTGCTCCCTTTACCGGCTAACACTCAATTTTGTGTTGTTACCCTATAAAAAGCCAACACTGACAGTAAGGCAAGGGCCACAGCTGGGTCTACAGCTTACATTAGATCAGATCATTCACTACATTGTAAACCAAGATGTAGAATTTATCATTTGTATCATGCAGCTACTCCATTCAAGTGCCCAGTAAATCAGTATGCACATAGCTTGATGTTAGTGAAAGTGATTTTATAGTTGAAATGAAAACTATGCCAGGCTCCCAGAAAAATAAAATAAAAAAGTTTATAGAGAAAATATCAGTTAGTCAAAAATTTCAACATAAATAATCTTCAATATCGTTTGAGCTTGACTTAATAATGTTAACCACTATTAATTTGTTTTGGTCAAAAGGATAACAGTGAATCAGACATTTCTAATTGCTAAAATCTTAAAGATTTTCTAATTAAAATATATCTACAGTAAGTAACTGTTAGGGAGACATGCATACATACACTACAGAACTAAGGTATGGTAAACTGTATTTAATACAAAGGGATGTAGTTGGGATTCGGGACCCCGGCACTCAGAATACCGGCGCCGGAAACCCAAACTTAAGTAAAGCGTGGATGTTTGGGTTAGGCTGCGGGGAGAGGGGAGTTAGGTGTAGGCTGCGGGGAGGGTGGGTTAGGGATACGTACCACCACTGCCCCTGTCGGGATTTCAAGCTGTCGGGATGCCGCATCGATATTCTGACCGCCAGCATCCAGTACCCAACACAAAAATATTTTTTATTCAATTCAATATAACATTATTACGGAAGTACTATTTAAGCATTTAGATAAAAAAAATGAACTTTCAACAGGTAGGATAGAACTATACACAAAAGCCCGATATTCTCCATGAATATAGTTCCAGTTTAGGACTCCCATGACTCACAATGCTGCCACTGGAAATTCTTTACTCTACATTCCTTTTCAGGCTGCATTAACCATTCTCCACATAAATGAAGTAGCACACCATGTCAAATATTGAGGAGGTAGTGTTAGGGTTCCTGTTTTGTGAAAGAAGATTAAAACAAAAAAAACCTGCCCTTTTAGGGAGGGCCACGCTGATTTAATTTAAAGATTGACACCACTCCTTCCGATCCTGATCGTTGTCATTACCCTTCGCATCTAGACATGCACAAGAACAGTTACAGTTCAAAGCATGGGGAACTTGGCAGGGTGACAGCTGTGACATCTGATGAAAGCTAGGGATGGATGTCAAAAGCCTGCCGTCAAATGGTTGACGGACTTATGACATCTGAGGTGATAGTGATTAACCATACAATGGAAATACAAGCTGCCATTGGATGGCGAGGCAAAAAAAACAAACATAAATTGAGAGAAGCAGGTGCTCTGGACACATCTCTGTCTGCAACAGAGACCCAGCACCACTGCATAACACCATAGATTGATTGATTGAATGAATGCTTCCCTGCAGGGGTGTATCTAGGGGTCCAAGCGCCCCTGGCAAAGTAATGGGCTGCCCCCCCTCACACCCCTCCCCCACACCCACATTTGAAATAAAGTGTGAGTATTGGAAATGGGGCATGGACTTGTGGGGGAAGGGTGTGGTCACAATAGTATTTCCAATTCAAATTATGGCACACAGTAGTATCCCTTATTCACATTACACTGCACAGTAGTGTCTCGTATTCATGTTACACCATCCCTCCCGCCTAACCCTAACCCACCTTTCCCACAGCCTGACCCTAACCCGCCCCCCCCCGCCTCTTCAGTGGTGCCTTACCTTAACCCACCCTTCCTAATCTCCCTCTCTGCAGCCTAACCCTCCCACCCTCGCAGCCTTACTCTAACCCTCCCACGTGGCTTGCCAGTGAAGACTTTGGCACCACCTCGATCCGGATTTTGCCATTCTGCATCGCTATCTATGTTGGGATGCCAGCATCAGCATTTCGAGCAGTTTTGGGATGCTGGCGTCAGCTTTCCGACCGCCGGGATGCCCAACACCGGAATCTTGGCTGCATCCCGAATGCAATGCTAATGAGATGCTGTGAGATGAGCCTCAAATGGACCCAGCCATTAACCAAACACCATTAGTTGGATGGTAGAAGTGCTTCCTGTTAGAAAAAAAATCAGGGTGCCATCACTTCCAAAATAAAAATAAGAATTTACTTACCGATAATTCTATTTCTCATAGTCCGTAGTGGATGCTGGGGACTCCGTAAGGACCATGGGGGAATTAGCGGCTCCGCAGGAGACTGGGCACAAAAGTAAAAGCTTTAGGACTACCTGGTGTGCACTGGCTCCTCCCCCTATGACCCTCCTCCAAGCCTCAGTTAGGATACTGTGCCCGGACGAGCGTACACAATAAGGAAGGATATTGAATCCCGGGTAAGACTCATTCCAGCCACACCAATCACACCGTACAACCTGTGATCTGAACCCAGTTAACAGCATGATAACAGAGGAGCCTCTGAAAAGATGGCTCACAACAATAATAACCCGATTTTTGTAACAATAACTATGTACAAGTATTGCAGACAATCCGCACTTGGAATGGGCGCCCAGCATCCACTACGGACTATGAGAAATAGAATTATCGGTAAGTAAATTCTTATTTTCTCTAACGTCCTAAGTGGATGCTGGGGACTCCGTAAGGACCATGGGGATTATACCAAAGCTCCCAAACGGGCGGGAGAGTGCGGATGACTCTGCAGCACCGAATGAGAGAACTCCAGGTCCTCCTCAGCCAGGGTATCAAATTTGTAGAATTTAGCAAACGTGTTTGCCCCTGACCAAGTAGCTGCTCGGCAAAGTTGTAAAGCCGAGACCCCTCGGGCAGCCGCCCAAGATGAGCCCACCTTCCTTGTGGAATGGGCATTTACAGATTTTGGCTGTGGCAGGCCTGCCACAGAATGTGCAAGCTGAATTGTACTACAAATCCAGCGAGCAATAGTCTGCTTAGAAGCAGGAGCACCCAGCTTGTTGGGTGCATACAGGATAAATAGCGAGTCAGATTTTCTGACTCCAGCCGTCCTGGAAACATATTTTCAGGGCCCTGACTACGTCCAGCAACTTGGAGTCCTCCAAGTCCCTAGTAGCCGCAGGCACCACAATAGGCTGGTTCAAGTGAAATGCTGAAACCACCTTAGGGAGAAATTGAGGACGAGTCCTCAATTCTGCCCTGTCCGTATGAAAAATTAGGTAAGGGCTTTTATAGGATAAAGCCGCCAATTCTGAGACACGCCTGGCTGAAGCCAGGGCTAACAGCATTACCACCTTCCATGTGAGATATTTTAAGTCCACAGTGGAAAGTGGTTCAAACCAATGTGATTTTAGGAATCCCAAAACTACATTTAGATCCCAAGGTGCCACTGGAGGCACAAAAGGAGGTTGTATATGCAGTACCCCGTTGACAAACGTCTGTACTTCAGGAACTGAAGCCAGTTCTTTTTGGAAGAAAATCGACAGGGCCGAAATCTGAACCTTAATGGACCCTAATTTTAGGCCCATAGACAGTCCTGTTTGTAGGAAATGCAGGAAACGACCCAGTTGAAATTCCTCTGTAGGGGCCTTCCTGGCCTCGCACCACGCAACATATTTACGCCAAATACGGTGATAATGTTGTACGGTTACATCCTTCCTGGCTTTGATCAGGGTAGGGATGACTTCATCCGGAATGCCTTTTTCCTTCAGGATCCGGCGTTCAACCGCCATGCCGTCAAACGCTGCCGCGGTAAGTCTTGGAAGAGACAGGGTCCCTGCTGGAGCAGGTCCTTTCTTAGAGGTAGAGGCCACGGGTCCTCTGTGAGCATCTCTTGAAGTTCCGGGTACCAAGTCCTTCTTGGCCAATCCGGAGCCACGAGTATAGTCCTTACTCCTCTCCTTCTTATGATCCTCAGTACCTTGGGTATGAGAGGCAGAGGAGGGAACACATACACTGACTGGTACACCCATGGTGTTACCAGAGCGTCCACAGCTATTGCCCGAGGGTCCCTTGACCTGGCGCAATATCTGTCTAGTTTTTTGTTGAGGCGGGACGCCATCATGTCCACCTTTGGTTTTTCCAAACGGTTCACAATCATGTGGAAGATTTCTGGGTGAAGTCCCCACTCCCCCGGGTGGAGGTCGTGTCTGCTGAGGAAGTCTGCTTCCCAGTTGTCCACACCCGGAATGAACACTGCTGACAGTGCTATCACATGATTTTCTGCCCAGCGAAGAATCCTTGCAACTTCTGTCATTGCCCTCCTGCTTCTTGTGCCGCCCTGTCTGTTTACGTGGGCGACTGTCGTGACGTTGTCCGACTGGATCAGCACCGGCTGACCTTGAAGCAGAGGTCTTGCTAGGCTCAGAGCATTGTAGATGGCTCTTAGCTCCAGGATATTTATGTGAAGTGATGTCTCCAGGCTTGACCACAAGCCCTGGAAATTCCTTCCCTGTGTGACTGCTCCCCAGCCTCTCAGGCTGGCATCCGTGGTCACCAGGACCCAGTCCTGAATGCCGAATCTGCGGCACTCTAGAAGATGAGCACTCTGCAACCACCACAGGAGAGACACCCTTGTCCTTGGAGACAGGGTTATCCGCTGATGCATCTGAAGATGCGATCCGGACCATTTGTCCAGCAGATCCCACTGAAAAGTTCTTGCGTGGAATCTGCCGAATGGAATCGCTTCGTAAGAAGCCACCATTTTTCCCAGGACCCTTGTGCATTGATGCACTGACACTTGGCCTGGTTTTAGGAGGTTCCTGACTAGCTCGGATAACTCCTTGGCTTTCTCCTCCGGGAGAAACACCTTTTTCTGGACTGTGTCCAGAATCATCGCTAGGAACAGCAGACGTGTCGTCGGAATCAGCTGCGATTTTGGAATATTTAGAATCCACCCGTGCTGTCGTAGCACTACTTGAGATAGTGCTACTCCGACCTCTAACTGTTCCCTGGACCTTGCCCTTATCAGGAGATCGTCCAAGTAAGGGATAATTAAGACGCCTTTTCTTCGAAGAAGAATCATCATTTCGGCCATTACCTTGGTAAAGACCCGGGGTGCCGTGGACAATCCAAACGGCAGCGTCTGAAACTGATAGTGACAGTTCTGTACCACAAACCTGAGGTACCCTTGGTGAGAAGGGCAAATTGGGACATGGAGGTAAGCATCCTTGATGTCCAGAGACACCATATAGTCCCCTTCTTCCAGGTTCGCTATCACTGCTCTGAGTGACTCCATCTTGAATTTGAACCTTTGTATGTAAGTGTTCAAGGATTTCAGATTTAAAATAGGTCTCACCAAGCCGTCCGGCTTCGGTACCACAAACAGCGTGGAATAATACCCCTTTCCCTGTTGTAGGAGGGGTACCTTGATTATCACCTGCTGGGAATACAGCTTGTGAATGGCTTCCAATACCGCCTCCCTGTCGGAGGGAGACGTTGGTAAAGCAGACTTCAGGAACCGGCGAGGGGGAGACGTCTCGAATTCCAATTTGTACCCCTGAGATACTACCTGCAGGATCCAGGGGTCCACTTGCGAGTGAGCCCACTGCGCGCTGAAATTCTTGAGACGACCCCCCACCGTACCTGAGTCCGCTTGTAAGGCCCCAGCGTCATGCTGAGGACTTGGCAGAAGCGGGGGAGGGCTTCTGTTCCTGGGAAGAGGCTGCCTGCTGCAGTCTTTTTCCCCTTCCTCTGCCCCGGGGCAGATATGAGTGGCCTTTTGCCCGCTTGCCCTTATGGGGACGAAAGGACTGAGCCTGAAAAGACGGTGTCTTTTTCTGCTGAGAGGTGACCTGGGGTAAAAAGGTGGATTTCCCAGCCGTTGCCGTGGCCACCAGGTCCGATAGACTGACCCCAAATAACTCCTCCCCTTTATACGGCAATACTTCCATATGCCGTTTGGAATCTGCATCACCTGACCACTGTCGCGTCCATAACCCTCTTCTGGCAGAAATGGACAGCGCACTTACTCTTGATGCCAGAGTGCAAATATCCCTCTGTGCATCTCGCATATATAGAAATGCATCCTTTAAATGCTCTATAGTCAATAATATACTGTCCCTGTCCAGGGTATCAATATTTTCAGTCAGGGAATCCGACCAAGCCACCCCAGCACTGCACATCCAGGCTGAGGCGATTGCTGGTCTCAGTATAACACCAGTATGTGTGTATATACTCTTTAGGATATTTTCCAGCTTTCTATCAGCTGGCTCCTTGAGGGCGGCCGTATCCGGAGACGGTAACGCCACTTGTTTTGATAAGCGTGTGAGCGCCTTATCTACCCTAGGGGGTGTTTCCCAACGCGCCCTAACCTCTGGCGGGAAAGGGTATAATGCCAATAATTTTTTAGAAATTAGCAGTTTTTTATCGGGGGAAACCCACGCTTCATCACACACCTCATTTAATTCATCTGATTCAGGAAAAACTACGGGTAGTTTTTTCACACCCCACATAATACCCTTTTTTGTGGTACCTGTAGTATCAGAAATGTTCAAAACCTCCTTCATTGCCGTGATCATGTAACGTGTGGCCCTACTGGAAAATACGTTTGTTTCCTCACCGTCGACACTGGAGTCAGTGTCCGTGTCTGGGTCTGTGTCGACCATCTGAGGTAACGGGCGCTTTAGAGCCCCTGACGGTGTTTGAGACGCCTGGACAGGTATTAACTGTTTTTCTGGCTGTCTCATGTCGTCAACAGTCTTTTGTAAAGTGCTGACGCTATCACGTAATTCCTTCCATACGACCATCCAGTCAGGTGTCGACTCCCTAGGGGGTGACATCACTATTACAGGCAATTGCTCCGCCTCCATACCATTTTCCTCCTCATACATGTCGACACAACGTACCGACACACAGCACACACACAGGGAATGCTCTGATAGAGGACAGGACCCCACTAGCCCTTTGGGGAGACAGAGGGAGAGTTTGCCAGCACACACCAGAGCGCTATATATATACAGGGATAACCTTATATAAGTGTTTTTCCCTTATATAGCTGCTGTATTATTAATCTGCCAAATTTAGTGCCCCCCCCTCTCTTGTTTTACCCTGTTTCTGTAGTGCAGGACTGCAGAAGAGAGCCAGGGAGCTTCCCTCCAACGGAGCTGTGAGGGAAAATGGCGCTTGTGTGCTGAGGAGATAGGCTCCGCCCCCTTCTCGGCGGCCTTTCTCCCGCTTTTTTAAGGAAAAACTGGCAGGGGTTAAATGCATCCATATAGCCCAGGAGCTATATGTGATGTATTTTTAGCCATCTAAGGTGTTTTTATTGCGTCTCAGGGCGCCCCCCCCCCCAGCGCCCTGCACCCTCAGTGACCGGAGTGTGAAGTGTGCTGAGAGCAATGGCGCACAGCTGCGGTGCTGTGCGCTACCTTATTGAAGACAGGACGTCTTCTGCCGCCGATTTCCCGGACCTCTTCAGTCTTCTGGCTCTGTAAGGGGGCCGGCGGCGCGGCTCTGGGACCCATCCATGGCTGGGCCTGTGATCGTCCCTCTGGAGCTAATGTCCAGTAGCCTAAGAAGCCCAATCCACTCTGCACGCAGGTGAGTTCGCTTCTTCTCCCCTTAGTCCCTCGGTGCAGTGAGCCTGTTGCCAGCAGGTCTCACTGAAAATAAAAAACCTAAAACTAAACTTTTCACTAAGCAGCTCAGGAGAGCCACCTAGTGTGCACCCTTCTCGTTCGGGCACAAAAATCTAACTGGGGCTTGGAGGAGGGTCATAGGGGGAGGAGCCAGTGCACACCAGGTAGTCCTAAAGCTTTTACTTTTGTGCCCAGTCTCCTGCGGAGCCGCTAATTCCCCCATGGTCCTTACGGAGTCCCCAGCATCCACTTAGGACGTTAGAGAAATGATCAATTATACAATTAACTGATATGCATTTCCTTGAACGTGGCCTTGAAATAGGTAAGATATGTATTTTCTTTATTACACTCAACAAGTTAAAGTTTTCGCTTACATCTAACATGCATAAAAATCCTGTAGTTTTCCAGGTAATACAGTCCCTTCTCCCAAACACTGCCACTTTTTTATTATCTTCAACAACAAATAGATCTATAGCACTGTGCTATGTAACAATTGCTGTGTACCTGTTCTAAGTCTGTTAGTGCCGCCGCGTCCCCGCTGTCCGTCAGCGAGAGCCATCCTGGCCAATGGGTAGATACACCCCTGCTTCCCTGTATCAGCAGATTGCACTCCTCTTTTGTGACCAGCATTTTACTCCCTCTCTTATGAAAGCTTGCTTTTAGGTCTGTCCAGTTATTTGTGGGTTACTGAGGGGGAATGTAGGCTGGTGTGATTGGAACTGCAGGGGCATGTATTGTTGTCTTATAGCACATGGCTAAGATGGAGGGGCAATGTAGGGGCATGTGGGGTGGACTGACAACAATTGTATGGGCATGAGCTGTGGCTTAGTGGCATGTGATGAGGATTGAGGGGCATGTGAGATGGTCTGATGGGCATTAAAGGGACATGTGAGGGTCTTATTCATGTGGGGAGGTCTGAGGGGCATTGAACAGGCATGATTTAAATATTACATATAATACTATACCTCACATAAGTAGCTACTTTTCATAAAATGCCACACAGCTGTGAAACACTAGCAGACACAAGTTTAAGATGACATTACTGTAGATGGTGCCTGTTAGCAGAAGACTGGCACTCGTCCACAACAGAACCATTGCCACCCTGGGTGGGGGGGGGGGCATGTCCACTGGACCTGGCAAGGAGGAGTCGGGCTCCTGCGTGCTGTGACCCATACTTATTGTATTGGCTGCAGTTTCCAGTCATCAGCTCAAATATTTGTTTTCATAGTATGCTGTAATTTTATTCAATTTCTTTACGCAAGTAAATTCATGACTCCTGTCACAATCCAGTCTCATCTAACCCAGGTAAGCCAAGTGGAGGGGACGGAGCAGAGTCTCAGCTACAGATTTGCGCTTAGTTTTGACTAACATGTCGCAGAGTCGCAATTTAAAAATAAATAAAAAAACTTCAGATTGTGATTGCACTTGCGACTAACTGGATAAGGCCCTTTATATATGGATCATGTACCCCAGCTCAATATCCAATCCTACTCTTTTAATGCAGTGGTTCCCACACTTTCTTGAATCACAGCGCCCTACAGTATCAGCATTATTTTCACGGCACCCCTAAGCCAAAAGTGTCTTGAGAAATTCAGCAACAATTACTCAACTAAATAAACTGTGCCTACTGTATATATAATCCTTAGGTTCAGTTATATCGTGGTGGACAGGGTTATGATTCTGTTTGTCCACAAATTTTATGATCGGCAGCCACCAAGTCTGGTTTTGCCTACCACATAGATCATTAATACCGTAATTTGATTTGGTCCTGGATCACCGACTTGAGGCACCCCTGCAAGTGCCCTGAGGCACCCCAGTGTGCCACGGCACCCAGTTTGATAGCCAATGCTTTAATATTTAAGGTATTAAAGTATTCAGCATGCTTCATTTTTCATGGGTGTCCCAGCTCCATTTCATTGCCGACGACTGTAACCTTTGCGAAAGTCCAAATGAAATACCTCTCAACTTCTTGAATTTAGACAGTTTCATCTGGGTCTGCTACAATCCTGACCCTTCTTGGAATAGGCGCAAGGAGCATGGAGTGTCTGGTCTAATTCTGATAAGCTTGTTTTTATTGTTGTACGTGTACGAGATTCCTACAGGTAATTAAATACTTTATATCGTATCAGGTTTTGTGATAGCTATTATTTGGTTATCAAAGGTTGAAAGAATTTAAAGATTTCCTGTTTGATTCCAATAATTCACTGCACAATCAGCTGGTTCCTGAGAATAACAATTCTGATAAGCATTTATTTTTAATTGGTACCAAACACATTAACACTATGGGGTGTATTCAATTATAGTTGGAACTGCCGTCTTATCAGAAAGATGGCAGTTTCTGACTTTTTTAGGTCGAACCGTTTTTAGACCTATTCAATGGGGTTGACATTTTTCCGACAGGTCGGCAAATCAGAATTGTCAGAAAAAATGTGGATCGGCCGCGAATCCGCGCGTTTTGTTAGATTTGCGGCCAAATCCGACAGTTTTTAGTCCCGTTTTCGACAAGGTCAATCCGACTTTAAAAAAAAAGTCGGATTGACATTGGCGAGAACGGCCAAAACCTGTCGGATTTGGCGGCAAATTGAATACTGCATTTTCGGATAATTTCTGTCGGAAATGATCCGACATGCATTGAATAGACCCCTATGATGTTATATCACTTAGTGAACGTTATATACAGTATGTACTTCACTATACTGCGATACTGTTTCTCTTTAATTCATAGAAATCTTTCTGCCATAGTAAGGGGCACTTACAGGACAAAAGCCTATCCCTATTTTGTTAATTTGAATTGAGTGATGGATTGTATTAGCGCCTATAATGTACTTGAGATAGATATATATATATATATATATATATAAACACACACACACACACACACACACACCAGGCACAGCCACTTGAAAAAATAATACACTGGGTGCCCTCACAAACGACTTGATATACTGCAAAAATGGTGCGGCACTCCAATGATTTCCACAGGAAGCAAACTTGATACACAACGTTTCAATGCCTTTTATTCATTTGGCATTTTCATCAGGTAGTACTACCTGATGAAAATGCCAAATGAATAAAAGGCATTGAAACATTGTGTATCAAGTTAGCTTCCTGTGGAAATCATTGGAGTGCCGCATTATTTTTGCAATATATATATATATATAAATATATATATATATATATATATATATATATATATATATATATATAATATATATATATATATATATATATATATATATATATATATATATATATATATATAAATATAAAACGAGTTTTATGGTAAGAACTTACCTTTGATAAAACTCTTTCTGCGAGGTACACTGGGCTCCACAAGGATAGACATTGGGGTGTAGAGTAGGATCTTGATACGGAGCACCAACAGGCTCAAAAGCTTTGACCTCCTTCCCAAGATGCATAGCGCTGCCTCCGTGCACAGGAGCTCAGTTTTGTTAACCAGCCCAATGCAGTAGCAAGTAAAAAAGACGACAACTGCCAGTTGCTACAAACACCACACTCTCCCGACAGGAGAATTGTCAGCGGCTAATGTCATACCAACCCAAAGAAGCTAAGTGCGTCAGGGTGGGAGCCTTGTGGAGCCCAGTATACCTCGCAGAAAGAGTTTTAACAAAGGTAAGTTCTTACCATAAAACTCGTTTTCTGCTGCGGGGTACACTGGGCTCCACAAGGATAGACATTGGAGATGTCCTAAAGCAGTTCCTTACGGGAGGGGAAGCACTGAAGCGGGCACAAGAACCCAGCGTCCAAAGGAAGCATCCTGGGAAGCGGCGGTATCGAAGGCATAGAACCTAATGAACGTGTTCACTGAGGACCACGTAGCCGCCTTGCACAATTGTTCAAGGGTCGCACCACGTTGTGCCGCCCAAGAAGGTCCAACAGACCGAGTAGAATGGGCCTTAATGTGATCAGGAGCAGAGAGACCAGCCTTCACATAAGCATGTGCAATCACCATTCTAATCCATCTGGCCAGAGTTTGCTTGTGAGCAGGCCAGCCCCGATTGTGAAACCCAAACACAACAAAAAGAGAATCAGATTTCCTAATAGGAGCAGTTCTCTTCACATAGATACGAAGAGCCCGTACCACATCCAAAGACCGCTCTTTGGGAGACAGATAAGGAGAAACAAGTGCCGGAACTACAATCTCCTGATTAAGGTGGAACGAAGAAACCACCTTAGGTAGATAGCCGGGATGAGTCCTAAGAACCGCCCGGTCACGGTGAAATATCAGATATGGGAAACTACAGGACAAGGCACCCAAATCCGACACTCTTCTAGCAGAAGCAATAGCCAGCAGAAACACCACCTTAAGGGAAAGCCACTTAAGATCAGCAGAACCAAGAGGTTCAAACGGAGACTCTTGTAACGCCTCCAAAACCACCGACAAGTCCCAAGGAGCCACAGGCGGGACATAGGGAGGTTGGATACGCAACACGCCCTGAGTAAAGGTATGCACATCAGGTAAGGTCGCAATCTTTCTCTGAAACCACACCGACAAGGCAGATATTTGATCCTTGAGGGAGGCCATACGCAGGCCTAAGTCCAGGCCCTGCTGAAGAAAAGCCAACAACTTGGCTATACTAAACTTGGAAGCATCATAATCGTTAGATGCGCACCAAACAAAGTAAGAATGCCAGATCCTATAGTAAATCCGAGCCGAAGCCGGTTTCCGGGCCCGCAACATAGATTGAATGACCGCCTCAGAAAACCCTTAAGACGGAAATTTCAAAAGCCACGCTGTCAAAGACAGCCGAGCTAGGTCCTGGTAGACACAGGGGACCTGAACGAGGAGGTCTGGGCGTTGTGGAAGTAGAATTGGACACTCTGACGATAGGCATTGCAGGTCTGGAGCTATGAGAAGCAGAATTCCTCTTTCTTGCTTGAACTTCCGAATTACCCTGGGCAGGAGTGACACCGGAGGGAACACGTACGGCAGCCGAAACCTCCACGGTACCACCAGCGCATCCACTAATGCTGCTTGAGGATCCCTTGTCCTTGCTTCGAAGACCGGAACCTTGTGATTGTGTCGAGACGCCATCAGATCTACGTCTGGAAGGCCCCACCTTTCCACTAGGAGTTGAAACACTTCTAGATGGAGGCCCCACTCGCCGGCATGCACGTCCTGACGACTGAGAAAGTCCGCTTCCCAATTCAGGACTCCCGGAATGAATATTGCCGATATGGCCTGTAGATGGCGTTCTGCCCACTGTAGAATCCGTGAGACTTCCTTCATTGCTAGGCGGCTTCGAGTGCCGCCTTGGTGATTTATGTAAGCCACTGTGGTGTCGTTGTCCGACTGTACTTGAACAGGACGGTTCTGAATTAAATGCTGGGCTAGGTTCAAGGCATTGAAGACCGCCCGCAACTCCAGAGTATTGATCGAGAGGAGGGACTCCTCCTTGGTCCACCGCCCCTGAAGGGAGTGTTGCTCCAACACCGCGCCCCAACCTCTTAGACTGGCATCTGTCGTCAACAGGACCCAGTCGGATATCCAGAACGGACGGCCCCTGCACAGTTGTTGGTCCCGGAGCCACCAGAGCAGTGACAGACGGACCTCCGGAGTCAATGATATCATTTGAGACCTGATCCAGTGAGGCAGGCCGTCCCATTTGGCTAGAATCAGCCTCTGGAGAGGGCGAGAGTGAAATTGAGCGTACTCCACCATGTCGAATGCTGACACCATGAGGTCCAGCACCTGCATCACCGAATGTATCGACACTTGCGGATGAGATAGGAAGCAACGAATCCTGTCCTGAAGTTACAGGACTTTCTCCTGAGACAGGAACAACCGCTGGTTGTGAGTGTCCAATAGTGCTCCCAGATGCACCATGCTCTGAGCAGGGATCAGGGATGACTTCTTTCAGTTGATGAGCCACCCGTGGGCTTGCAGAAACCGGACCATCACATCTAGATGACGCAGGAGAAGTTCTAGGGAATTTGCCAGGATTAACAAGTCGTCCAAATATGGCAGTATCCTGACCCCTTGACGGCGGAGTGCCACAGTCATCACCACCATGACTTTTGTAAAGACTCGCGGAGCCGTTGTTAAACCAAATGTTAACGCCCGAAACTGGTAATGGCAGTTGCCAATCGCAAATCTCAGGTATTGCTGATGAGACACTGCTATAGGAATATGCAGGTAAGCATCCTGTATATCCAGGGAGACCATGAAGTCCCCAGGTTCCAAGGCCAGAACTATAGAGCGAAGGGTTTCCATCCGGAACTTGGAAATCTTCACAAACCTGTTCAATGCCTTGAGGTTGAGAATGGGCCAGGAGGACCCATTCAGTTTCAGGAATAGAAACAGCGGAGAATAGTACCCCCAGCCCCTCTGCGCAAGAGGCACCTGTACTATGACTCCTGTATCCAGGAGGGTCTGTACCACCGAATGTAGAGTGTTTGCCTTTGTCTGGTCCAACGGGACATCTGTCTGGCAAAATCGATGAGGGGGTCGGTATTTGAAGGCTATGGCGTAACCTCGAGTAACGACTTCCCGTACCCCAGGCATCTGAAGTGGTCTTCAACCATTCCTGGGTATACCCTAGAAGCCGGCCCCCCACCCTGGGATCCCCCAGAGGGAGGCCCGCCCCGTCATGCGGCAGGCTTATCTGTCTTGGAAGCTGGCTGACGGGCCGCCCAAGCACTTTTGGGCTTAGGCTTACCAGGTTTGGAAGTGCGGGCCTGTTTGTTGTACGCCTGCCCTTTTGCTTTACCTGGAGGACGAAAGGGGCGAAAGAAAGTTCCTTTAACCTTCGACACAGAAGGAGCAGTACTTGGCAGACAGGCAGTTTTGGCAGTAGCCAAGTCAGCCACAATCTTTTTTAAATCCTCCCCAAACAGAATATCTCCCTTAAAAGGGAGTACCTCCAGGGTTTTTCTAGAGTCCAGATCCACAGACCAGGATCTCAGCCACAATATCCGGCGAGCAAGGACTGACGTAGTAGAGGCCTTGGCTGCCAGGATACCTGCATCAGAAGCCGCCTCTTTAATATAACGAGAAGCTGTGGCAATATAAGACAAGCATTGTCTAGCATGGTCAGAGGAGATTTCAGCATCTAACTCCAAGGCCCATGCTTCAAAGGCCTCTGCAGCCCAAGTAGCTGCAATAGCGGGCCTTTGTGCAGCACCCGTGAGGGTGTAAATCGCTTACAGACAACCCTCCACACGTTTATCCGTAGGCTCTTTTACAGACGTGACGGTGGTGACCGGTAGAGCTGAGGAAACCACTATCCTAGCCACATGTGAGTCCACTGGAGGAGGCGTTTCCCAATTCTTAGACAGCTCTGGCGCGAGGGGATAGCGAGCCAGCATCTTCTTTTGAGGCACAAACTCGTACCCGGGTTTTCCCAGGGTTCCTGACATATATCAATTAGGTGGTCAGAGTGAGGTAAAACTTGTTTAATCACCTTCTGACGCTTGAACCTATCTGGTTTCTTAGGAGGAACGGATGGCTCGGGATCATCCGTAATCTGTAAAATTAACTGAATAGCCTCCAAAAGATCAGGAACATCCACATGTGAACCACCCTCCCCATCAGCCGTATCCGAGTCAGAACCTGTGGGGTCAGTGTAAGTGCCGTCTTCATCCGACGAGGTGTCAGTGACAGCAGTGGATTGTGAGGAGACAAGCGCTCGCTTAGAGGACTCCTTGGACGTAGGCGAGCGACGGTCGGACTTTTTAGTAGTCAGGGACTGGTTCAACTTCTTTATTTGAGCAGATAAATCGTCCGCCCACGGCGGGTTAGTTGCAGGGACCACAAACGGTTGTACCGGCATTGGGGGTCCCATAGGGGGTGTTAGTTTATGAACTAGCGTATGCAGAAGCGTGGAAAAAGCAGCCCACGGCGGGTCATTATTTGCCCCCGTTGCCACAGTCCCACTGGGGGGCAAGGAGCCCCCAGAACCAGAGCCCAAAGCTGCTATATTCTCTTCATAGGTATCTGCGGCTTCAGCAACACCGGCAGTGTGTTCAGCCCCAGAACCGTTACCCTCAGAAGTAGACATGATATAACTTGCAGTATCAGGTAACACAGTACAATTTGTCAGCAGCACAATACCTCTAGCCCAAACCCCTGCGCAGTGCAGTCAGCACCAGCAGAGATAAAGGAGAGATATGGTGACTAAATCACAGAGGAAAATACGTAATACAGTATATCTTTGTGAAAAAGCTATATTAGACAAAACCGGACGCACCAAGCCCCCTCAGGTTATAGAATATAGGGATAGCAGGTTGAGTGAAAGACACGAAATGGACACCACTCAGCTATCAAATGCACACACAAATAGTCACAGTCTGTACAATACAGAGGTTATTACGAACAATAATACTGCACTGGACTAGCTTACACAGCTATATAACAATAGATATAACAGTACACAGTAAGAACTGGATGTATATCACAGGGTAATTGTACTAGGAAACCCTGACTAAGTGCACTCTTTCTTAACTAACACTGACTAAAAAAGGCAGGTAGAATACTTAAGTGTCTTGTGAAGTCACAGCACTGACAACCAGGCGGCTTTACATAGGAGGATTTGCCCAAGCATTCCCAGGAACAGTGAGCTGAGGGATAATGGTGCCGCAGACACTGTCAGGGAGTGAGCGAGAGACATATATACAGCTCCAGGGCGGGAACATTTGCAGAAAATGGCGCCCTGGGGCTGGGGGAGGGGCTTCAGGTCCAAGCTCAATCCCCCTGCTGGCAAAACCACCGGGTACTGCGGGCTCTAATAAAATGGTTTATAGAGAAAACCTGACCTGCACCCATGCCCTGGTGATCTAGTGGGATCGCCTGTACTGCCACAGTGTCCACCGCCAGCGTACGCGGCCCGCCTCCGACTGACCGCGCCGGATCGCGATAAAGACCGGGTCCCGCAAGCGGGACCCACTTACCACCTCCCGATGCGCGGCCACGCAATCCCGGAGAGCCCCAGCCGTGTGTGACTAACTTGGAAGAAAACCGGAGCCTCCTGCTGTAGGTACCCGGCAACCAGGGCACGGGAGTGTACAGCGCCGCTGGGGGAGAGATGGAGCTGCAGCAGGGAATGTCTACTGACATCCAGCACAATCTGTGCCTCTGCTGCAGCCCTTGTAGTCTTCTTTTTTCCTCAGGAAAAGCTTTTTATAGAGCTGCTGTGAGCAGCTCTTCCTGTTACATAAACAATATAAAATGAGGGGACTTATCCTGCGCTCCACAGTAAAATTGCAGTTCACCAATTCCGGGATTATGCACTCACATGGGTAACATGAAAGAGGAAAATAGTATATATAGTTTAATACAATTTTTAATAAGCATAAAAACATAAAAAATTTCCGTTTAAAATACAAGTGGGTAGCAGCATGCAAATTAGCGACATGCAAAATATGGAAATAATGAATCCCGTTGTTCACATAGGAGACAGTAAGTCCATGAACAGCATATATATATAGACAGCACAAATTGTGGACTGATGCAAAAGAGGAGCAATGAAGATTTACCAGAGAGTGAGAACTGTTATAACAGTTCAAAGCCAGCTTGCGGGTTTTTTTGGTACAGGGAAACCCGGGAATCCCCTATACCACGCTGTACCGGAGTGGTCAGTCCGCCGTTGCTCCTCTGCTGTCAGCCCCTAACGTCCACCAACGCGTTTCTACCTCCTGCCGAGGTCTTTGTCAAGGTGCAAAGTGAAGGTGTGTGCTGTTTGATGTTATTCCATTTAAACCAGTTACATCCAATCCGTGAGCAGTGACCACAGCTGGACCCTATACACTTAATTCCTAACAGAGTCCCATGGTCCTTTGCCAGCCACTGCTTTTTCCTGTTACTATGTATCGTCATGGTAACCAGCGTATACTTCCGGTGACGTATGGTCCTGGTTTATCAAGATAAAGTTAGTAATCCTTACATTACCAAGGTCACCGGAAGTATACGCCGGTTACCATGACGATACATAGTAACAGGAAAAAGCAGTGGCTGGCAAAGGACCATGGGACTCTGTTAGGAATTAAGTGTATAGGGTCCAGCTGTGGTCACTGCTCACGGATTGGATGTAACTGGTTTAAATGGAATAACATCAAACAACACACACTATCACTTTGCACCTTGACAAAGACCTCGGCAGGAGGTAGAAACGCGTTGGTGGACGTTAGGGGCTGAGAGCAGAGGAGCAACGGCGGACTGACCACTCTGGTACAGCGTGGTATAGGGGATTCCCGGGTTTCCCTGTACCAAAAAAACCAGCAAGCTGGCTTTGAACTGTTATAACAGTTCTCAATCTCTGGTAATTCTTCATTGCTCCTCTTTTGCATCAGTCCACAATTTGTGCTGTCTATATATATGTTGTTCATGGACTTACTGTCTCCTATGTGAACAACGGGATTCATTATTTCCATATTTTGCATGTCGCTAATTTGCATGCTGCTACCCACTTGTATTTTAAATTTTATGTTTTTTATGCTTATTAAAAATTGTATTACACTATATATACTATTTTCCTCTTTCATGTTACCCATGTGAGTGCATAATCCCGGAATTGGTGAACTGCAATTTTACTGTGGAGCGCAGGATAAGTCCCCTCATTTTATATTGTTTTTGCACCATTGGTGAAGGGATTGGGAACCTTCTTTTAAGGGGGCGTGTCCAGCAGCTCACCACATGCGCACTGAGATCTATTTTTAAAAACCTACCTAATTATATACCACTTCTTCCTGTTACATGCTTGCACTGCAAGCACCAACTACAAACTGAGCTCCTGTGCACGGAGGCGGGGTGATATAGGAGACGGCGCTATGCATTTTGGGAAGAAGGTCAAAGCTTGTGAGCCTGTTGGTGCTTCGGATCAAGATCCTACTCTACACCCCAATGTCTATCCTTGTGGAGCCCAGTGTACCCCGCAGCAGAAATATATATACACACACACATCAGCCATATCATTGTGATGATTAGACGACTGGCTATGAGAAGACTTGTGGGGTGTTCCCGGTATGGTGCAGTGGTTAGTACCTACCAAAATAGGTCCAAGGAAGGACAACCAAGTAACTGGCGACAGGGTTTCAAACAAACAAGGGCCCTCACTTGTCTCTGAGTGCTGCTCGTTCTGCTGCTTGGTATGTAGGTAGGTATGTATATATATATATATATATATATATATATATATATATATATATATATATATATATTTAATTATACATATATGAATCAGGGTGCACTCACCAGTCTTTATCAATCAGTTTATTGTTCAATCCATCAGAGCATTATTACAAAAAAAAATCTGATATTTTTATAATTCTGTTCCGATGGATTGAACAACGAACTGATTAATGAAGACTGGTGAGTGCACCCAGATTCCTTTTTTTTTTTTGTACATTGAGGAAGATTTTTTTCTTCTTTATGAAGTTGACACCCCAGCAGCTGCATTAATTGGATACGTGAGTGTGGACTTTCTCGTTTTCATAAAAATCTGAATTTACATTAGATGTTTAATTCACCAGTATATTTTAAATATTTAAGCAAGTGAAAATGACATGGCCAAAAATGACTGGACCCTTAACTTAATATTTTGTTGCACAATCTTTAGAGGAGATCACAGCAATCAATTAATTTCTGTAGCTCTCGAAAGGTAGTTTGGCCCACTCTTCCTTAGCAAACTGCTCTAGCTGTCTTAGGATTGATGGGTGCCTTCTCCAGACTGCATGTTTCATCTCTTTTCATAAATGTTTGATATTCAGATCAGGACTTACAGAAGGCCACTTCAGAACAGGTCAATGTTTCGGACACTGGGCAGTATGATTTTTGCTCCAGAATGCCTTGTTAGTTTTAAGATTTAATCGTGCCCTGTAATATATTCAATTTACCCCATGCCAAATGCAGCAAAGCAGCCCTAAAACAAAACCATGCCACCTCCATGTTTCAGAGAAGGTATGGAGTTATTTGCAAAAAGCTCTAGATTTAACTGACCCGTCAAAGGACATTCTTTAAGAAGCATTGTGTCTTTATGTATTTTGGAAATTCCTGTTTGTATTTTTTATATTGTGTTTTTAAGAGTGGTGTCCTCCTAGGCTTTCTTGCATGGAGGCCAATGTAAATGAAAAATTGTCAGATAGTGTGAGCAGACACTGACACACCTTGACCTTGGAGTTTAGCTTGTATCTCTCTTTGGAGGTTTTCCTTGGCTTTTTTTTTATCATTCTCACTACCCTTCTGTTTAATAGAAAGTATATTTCTTTCTTGCAGCCGCCTCCAGAAATGTTGGCTACTGTCCAATGGTCTTCAAACTTTTTACAAATATTTGCAACTGTAGTCACAGGAACATCAAGCTAATTGGAAATGGTCTTCAACCCTTTTCCTTTAACGTGCCAGCCTATACATATTCTTTCTGATCTCTTTAGACAATTCTCTCCTTTGCTTTTTCATGTAGTGCACACGATGATAACAAATATTAGAGTGACTACTTTTCTCCACTTAAATAGGCTGAATTACTGATTGCATGGGTTTTCAACCTCGGACCTCCAGCTGCTGTGGAACTACACATCACAGCATGCCCTGCTATAGTTTTGCTATTAAGGTATGCTAAATCTGAGGAAGGGTATGCTGGGATGTGTAGTTCCACAGCAGCTGGAGGGCCGAGGTTGAATACCCATGGATATGAAGATTAAAGATTTGTGTGATGCTAAATTAGTTTGAAATAACACTAAATCAAATTGTTTATTACAATTTCTAAGGGATACCAACAAATCTGTCCATGCCATTTTAGAATATCTTTGGAAATTTTGCAATAATTCATCTGTTTTCACATAACAAAGACATGCAGGTATCCATGAGACAACCGATTTTAATTTGATTACTTTTCAGGAGAAACAAAGCAATGTTTCAATCTACTGTAACTGTACAATATATGTTTGGAAACAGCTAAATGAATTGCCCAGATTACATAACATGGCAATTGTTCAATGACTTTTCTGTAAACAAATAGGTGGCAGTTCATTTAAAGGCAATGGCTGCGAGTTTCCAACATTCAAATATATGCTGGAAAATCTGCAATGAAGCTCTTCCGTAATTCTCAGCATTGTGCGCAAACATGCACATTACAGAGAATTGAAATGCCCCATAGCGCATTAACCACAGACCGCACTAGAACTCCATTTCATTCTATTTTATTAGGCACTTTAATTAAATCCTTGCACAGAAGTTCTTACCTAGGTAGATAATTGCATTTCAGAATATTAGTGGTACTTAAATTAAAGCTGTGCACACACTAGATGATATGTCGCCCAATCTGGCGGATCAGAGCGACATATCGGGTACATTGTCTAGTGTGTATCCATGATATGTGCACTCCCGTGGGTCGCTAGCGACATTCCCGTCAGCACTGCAGCAGGGCCGACAGGTGATGTTGAGAGCGATTTCATGTTGCAAAATGGAACACGTCACGTGTCTCCCAACCGTTGGACCCAGCATTGCAAGTGTTTATGCACTTACCGCATGCCGGTTCCCATCAGTGGTGATGTCAGCGGGGTACAAATCTCTAAGTGTGTATCCAGCTTTACTGTCAAAGTAATATAAAGAAATATTCATAGGCATAACCAACAATGGTACAGGGCTTGGAAATGCCAGAGTCCACCACAGACTGGTATTATATAGCAAAAAAATCAAATGCTTATTAAGAAGCAAGTAAAGAGTGGGGAATTTTTATCTGTCTGTTTGTTTCGGAATCACGCAAAAACTACTGGATGAATTTGTTAGGCGCTTTACTCTTGTATAGCTTTGTTACCTAGAAAGAAACTGAGGTATGTATGATCTCGATGTGACATTATGGAGAGAAGCAATAAAAGAAATGTGCCAAAATGACACAATATATGTATATAAACGCTTGTTGTTGGCGGCACTCAGAGTCGCACAAGACGTGACAAAACCCTGCGCAGGGTGTGTTTATTGATGACGTTTCAGGGACTGTATCCCCTTCCTCAAGACATACGGTCTCCGAAACGTCACCAATAAACACACCCTGCACTGTGTTTTTTTTCACGTCTTGTGAGTCTCTGACTACAAACAATAAGCGTTCTACATATTTGTGGGCATCTACCCTCCAGGAGGGCACCAGAGCAGCTAACCTGTGGTGAATGGAGTGCCGAGGAATTGTGCAAAAATATTATATACATACATATACTCTAGACATATATTGCACACCCTGGAAGCAAACAGTTATATATGTATGAATATATTAATACATAGATATATATCTAAGATCTATTTTGCATGAAAACCCGAAATCAATCCCTAATCAGACAGGTTATCTTGATTCGAAGTTTCAGTTTACACGTCAATCCAGTAGATGGTGCACTGAAACACTACACCAGTGGTTCCCAAACTTTTTTGAATCACGGCACCCTAGGGTATCAGAATTATTTTCACGGCATCCCTAGCCAAAAGTTTCATATTAAGAAATTTTGTAAGAAATATTAAATTAAGTAAATTGTGTCTATATGTCATCCTTAAGTTCAATTGTGTGGTGCAGGACAAGATTACCTTTTGTTTGTCCACAAATTTTATGACTGACAGTCACCAGCACTGGTTTTGCCTATTACATTGACCATAAATAATTTGAATTGGTCCTAAGACACTCCAGTTTGAGAACCACTGCACTACACACTATGGTTACACATGATGTGAGTGCATATATGTCATACAGTTGCTGGTCAAGTTACTTGCAACCATTCAGTGTTAGGTTCAGTAGAAATGGACTGAATAGGTTACAATGAGCAACAGCAGACAACCACGCGGGCAAACGCTAGTATTTGAAACAAAGAAAAAAAATCAAAAGAAAAAATAAGAATTTACTTACCGATAATTCTATTTCTCGTAGTCCGTAGTGGATGCTGGGGACTCCGTAAGGACCATGGGGAATAGCGGCTCCGCAGGAGACTGGGCACAAAAGTAAAGCTTTAGAACTACCTGGTGTGCACTGGCTCCTCCCCCTATGACCCTCCTCCAAGCCTCAGTTAGGATACTGTGCCCGGACGAGCGTACACAATAAGGAAGGATTTCGAATCCCGGGTAAGACTCATACCAGCCACACCAATCACACCGTACAACTTGTGATTTGAACCCAGTTAACAGCATGATAACAGAGGAGCCTCTAGAAAAGATGGCTCACTACAGCAATAACCCGATTTTTTGGTAACAATAACTATGTACCAGTATTGCAGACAATCCGCACTTGGGATGGGCGCCCAGCATCCACTACGGACTACGAGAAATAGAATTATCGGTAAGTAAATTCTTATTTTCTCTAACGTCCTAAGTGGATGCTGGGGACTCCGTAAGGACCATGGGGATTATACCAAAGCTCCCAAACGGGCGGGAGAGTGCGGATGACTCTGCAGCACCAAATGAGAGAACTCCAGGTCCTCCTCAGCCAGGGTATCAATTTTGTAGAATTTTACAAACGGATTTGCTCCTGACCAAGTAGCTGCTCGGCAAAGTTGTAAAGCCGAGACCCCTTGGGCAGCCGCCCAAGATGAGCCCATCTTCCTTGTGGAGTGGGCATTTACAGATTTTTGGCTGTGGCAGGCCCGCCACAGAATGTGCAAGCTGAATTGTACTATAAATCCAACGAGCAATAGTCTGCTTAGAAGCAGGAGCACCCAGCTTGTTGGGTGCATACAGGATAAACAGCGAGTCAGATTTTCTGACTCCAGCCGTCCTGGAAACATATATTTTCAGGGCCCTGACAACGTCTAGCAACTTGGAGTCCTCCAAGTCCCTAGTAGCCGCAGGCACCACAATAGGTTGGTTCAGGTGAAACGCTGAAACCACCTTAGGGAGAAACTGAGGACGAGTCCTCAATTCCGCCCTGTCCGAATGGAAAATCAGATAAGGGCTTTTACAGGATAAAGCCGCCAATTCTGACACGCGCCTGGCCCAGGCCAGGGCCAACAGCATGACCACTTTCCATGTGAGATATTTTAACTCCACAGATTTAAGTGGTTCAAACCAATGTGACTTTTGGAACCCAAAAACTACATTGAGATCCCAAGGTGCCACTGGAGGCACAAAAGGAGGCTGTATATGCAGTACCCCTTTTACAACGTCTGAACTTCAGGGACTGAAGCTAGTTCTTTTTGGAAGAAAATTGACAGGGCCGAAATTTGAACCTTAATGGACCCCAATTTCAGGCCCATAGACACTCCTGTTTGCAGGAAATGTAGGAATCGACCCAGTTGAATTTCCTCCGTCGGGCCTTACTGGCCTCGCACCACGCAACATATTTTCGCCAAATGCGGTGATAATGTTTTGCGGTTACATCCTTCCTGGCTTTGATCAGGATAGGGATGACTTCATCCGGAATGCCTTTTTTCCTTCAGGATCCGGCGTTCAACCGCCATGCCGTCAAACGCAGCCGCGGTAAGTCTTGGAACAGACAGGGTCCTTGCTGGAGCAGGTCCCTTCTTAGAGGTAGAGGCCACGGATCCTCCGTGAGCATCTCTTGAAGTTCCGGTTACCAAGTCCTTCTTGGCCAATCCGGAGCAACGAATATAGTGCTTACTCCTCTCCATCTTATCAATCTCAGTACCTTGGGTATGAGAGGCAGATGAGGGAACACATACACTGACTGGTACACCCACGGTGTTACCAGAGCGTCTGCAGCTATTGCCTGAGGGTCCCTTGACCTGGCGCAATACCTGTCGAGTTTTTCCCAACGGTTTATAATCATGTGGAAGACTTCTGGGTGAAGTCCCCACTCTCCCGGGTGGAGGTCGTGTCTGCTGAGGAAGTCTGCTTCCCAGTTGTCCACTCCCGAAATTGCTGACAGTGCTATCACATGATTTTCCGCCCAGCGAAGAATCCTTGCAGCTTCTGCCATTGCCCTCCTGCTTCTTGTGCCACCCTGTCTGTTTACGTGGGTGACTGCCGTGATGTTGTCCGACTGGATCAACACCGGCTGACCTTGAAGCAGAGGTCTTGCTAAGCTTAGAGCATTGTAAATGGCCCTTAGCTTCAGGATATTTATGTGAAGTGATGTCTCCAGGCTTGACCATAAGCCCTGGAAATTCCTTCCCTGTGTGACTGCTCCCCAGCCTCGCAGGCTGGCATCCGTGGTCACCAGGACCCAGTCCTGAATGCCGAATCTGCGGCCCTCTAGAAGATGAGCACTCTGCAACCAACACAGGAGGGACACCCTTGTTCTTGGTGACAGGGTTATCCGCTGATGCATCTGAAGATGCGACCCGGACCATTTGTCCAGCAGGTCCCACTGGAAAGTTCTTGCGTGGAATCTGCCGAATGGGATTGCTTCGTAGGAAGCCACCATTTTACCCAGAACCCTTGTGCATTGATGCACTGAGACTTGGCTCGGTTTTAGGAGGTTCCTGACTAGCTCGGATAACTCCCTGGCTTTCTCCTCTGGGAGAAACACCTTTTTCTGGACTGTGTCCAGGATCATCCCTAGGAACAGAAGACGAGTCGTCGGAACCAGCTGCGATTTTGGAATATTGAGAATCCAATCGTGCTGCCGCAACACTACCTGAGATAGTGCTACACCGACCTCCAACTGTTCCCTGGATCTTACCCTTATCAGGGAATCGTCCAAGTAAGGGATAACTAAAATTCCCTTCCTTCGAAGGAATATCATCATTTCGGCCATTACCTTGGTAAAGACCCGGGGTGCCGTGGACCATCCATACGGCAGCGTCTGAACTGATAGTGACAGTTCTGTACCATAAACCTGAGGTACCCTTGGTGAGAAGGGTAAATTTGGACATGAAGGTAAGCATCCTTGATGTCCCGAGACATCATGTAGTCCCCTTCTTCCAGGTTCGCAATCACTGCTTTGAGTGACTCAATCTTGAATTTGAACCTCTGTATGTAAGTGTTCAAAGATTTTAGATTTAGAATCGGTCTCACCGAGCCGTCCGGCTTCGGTACCACAACAGTGTGGAATAATACCCCGTTCCCTGTTGCAGGAGGGGTACCTTGATTATCACCTGCTGGGAATACAGCTTGTGAATGGCTTCCAAAACTGTCTCCCTGTCAGAAGGAGACATCGGTAAAGCAGACTTTAGGAAACGGCGAGGGGGAGACGACTCGAATTCCAATTTGTACCCCTGAGATATCACCTGAAGGATCAAGGGGTCTACTTGCGAGTGAGCCCACTGCGCGCTGAAATTCATTGAGACGGGCCCCCCACCGTGCCTGATTCTGCTTGTAAAGCCCCAGCGTCATACTGAGGGCTTGGCAGAGGCGGGAGAGGGTTTCTGTTCCTGGGAACTGGCTGATTTCTGCAGCCTTTTTCCTCTCCCTCTGTCACGGGGCAGAAATGAGGAACCTTTTGCCCGCTTGTCCACGAAAAGACTGCGCCTGATAATACGGCGTCTTCTCATGTTGAGAGGCGACCTGGGGTACAAACGTGGATTTCCCAGCTGTTGCCGTGGCCACCAGGTCTGAAAGACCAACCCCAAATAACTCCTCCCCTTAATAAGGCAATACTTCCAAATGCCGTTTGAAATCCGCATCACCTGACCACTGTCGTGTCCATAACCCTCTACTGGTAGAAATGGACAACGCACTTAGACTTGATGCCAGTCGGTAAATATTCCGCTGTGCATCACGCATATATAGAAATGCATCTTTTAAATGCTCTATAGGCAAAAATATACTGTCCCTATCTAGGGTATCAATATTTTCAGTCAGGGAATCCGACCACGCCAACCCAGCACTGCACATCCAGGCTGAGGCGATTGCTGGTCGCAGTATAACACCAGTATGTGTGTAAAGACCTTTTAGGATACCCTCCTGCTTTCTATCAGCAGGATCCTTAAGGGCGGCCATCTCAGGAGAGGGTAGAGCCCTTACAAGCGTGTGAGCGCTTTATCCACCCTAGGGGGTGTTTCCCAATGCACCCTAACCTCTGGCGGGAAAGGATATAATGCCAATAACATTTTAGAAATTATCAGTTGTTATCGGGGGAAACCCACGCATCATCACACACCTCATTTAATTTCTCAGATTCAGGAAAACTACAGGTAGTTTTTCCTCACCGAACATAATACCCCTTTTTGGTGGTACTCGTATTATCAGAAATGTGTAAAACATTTTTCATTGCCTCAATCATGTAACGTGTGGCCCTACTGGAAGTCACATTTGTCTCTTCACCGTCGACACTGGAGTCAGTATCCGTGTCGGCGTCTATATCTGCCATCTGAGGTAACGGGCGCTTTAGAGCCCCTGACGGCCTATGAGACGTCTGGACAGGCACAAGCTGAGTAGCCGGCTGTCTCATGTCAACCACTGTCTTTTATACAGAGCTGACACTGTCACGTAATTCCTTCCAACAGTTCATCCACTCAGGTGTCGACCCCCTAGGGGGTGACATCACTATTACAGGCAATCTGCTCCGTCTCCACATCATTTTTCTCCTCATACATGTCGACACAAACGTACCGACATGCAGCACACACACAGGGAATGCTCTGATAGGACCCCACTAGCCCTTTGGGGAGACAGAGGGAGAGTTTGCCAGCACACACCAGAGCGCTATATATATACAGGGATAACCTTATATAAGTGTTTTTCCCCTTATAGCTGCTGTATCTTTAATACTGCGCGTAATTAGTGCCCCCCCTCTCTTTTTTAACCCTTTCTGTAGTGTAGTGACTGCAGGGGAGAGCCAGGGAGCTTCCCTCCAACGGAGCTGTGAGGGAAAATGGCGCCAGTGTGCTGAGGAGATAAGGCCGCCGATAAGGGGGCGGAGCCTATCTCCCGTTTTTCTATGTATTCTGGCAGGGGTTAAGTGCATCCATATAGCCCAGGAGCTATATGTGATGCATTTTTTGCCATCCAAGGTGTTTTTATTGCGTCTCAGGGCGCCCCCCCCCAGCGCCCCGCACCCTCAGTGACCAGAGTGTGAAGTGTGCTGAGAGCAATGGCGCACAGCTGCAGTGCTGTGCGCTACCTTGTTGAAGACAGGACGTCTTCTGCCGCCGATTTTCCGGACCTCTTCTGTCTTCTGGCTCTGTAAGGGGGCCGGCGGCGCGGCTCTGGGACCCATCCATGGCTGGGCCTGTGATCGTCCCTCTGGAGCTAATGTCCAGTAGCCTAAGAAGCCCAATCCACTCTGCACGCAGGTGAGTTCGCTTCTTCTCCCCTTAGTTCCTCGATGCAGTGAGCCTGTTGCCAGCAGGTCTCACTGAAAATAAAAAACCTAAAACTAAACTTTTCACTAAGCAGCTCAGGAGAGCCACCTAGTGTGCACCCTTCTCGTTCGGGCACAAAAATCTAACTGAGGCTTGGAGGAGGGTCATAGGGGGAGGAGCCAGTGCACACCAGGTAGTTCTAAAGCTTTACTTTTGTGCCCAGTCTCCTGCGGAGCCGCTATTCCCCATGGTCCTTACGGAGTCCCCAGCATCCACTTAGGACGTTAGAGAAAAAGAAACTGCATAATGTCAGGACCCTATGCTTGGGATTTGCTTCATCAGTAAGATTGAGAAGAGTAATTACTGGAAGTCACGCCAAAAGGAAGTAAGTAATAGGGACAGAGGAAACAGGCAAACAATGCAGTGCTTAGTCCTGCAGCTGAACACTGTATGATAAAGAAATCAGTACATGCAGCCTGCCCTGTGTCAGTCTTCAATACAAATCTCCTATGAACACTCAATTGCCACCATGAAGAATAGTGATAAACATTAATACATGGGTTACTAAAAACAAAATATTTCACATTTTCCCCCCCACAACTTCCATTTTGATTATGGACAGTGTAATACAGTACTTTAGCCTGCTTATGCTTCTTTGCTTCTACTGTTTCTCTTAAGGAAAAACTAAATGGAACTAATGCAATTACCAGTGTAGTCAGGGGCGTCAGAACATTTATAGGTTGGGGGGGGGGCAAGATAAATTTTCTATTTGGCGCCCCTGGGGGCGGAGCCACCAGGGAGGAGGAGGCAATACTACGGGGACGAAAAGGAGGCAGCACCACCGTGGGGTGGAGGCCACACCATGTAGATGGTGGCCGGGAATCCCACTGACGGAGGTGCTGCGATGGGGGAAGGAGGCGCCTGGGACTGCAGTATTGCACCAGCAAGCACCATTGTGTAGGTGAGGCTGGCCCCCGGGACCTCCGGGGAGCAGTGGGGGTATGGAAAAGTGAAGGCGGTAACTATGCTCTGGAAAAGGGGCCTGGTCACTCAAAAGGGGACGTACCCTTCAGTGTAGTTTACCACACTATATACCCCTTATACACATTATGCTTCACAATAGTAGTACCCCATATACTGTCTAGTACTGGTGCCCCTTTCACATTATACCACACGGTATGAGCTGAAAATTACATTATAGCACACAGAATGAGCCAAAATTCACATTATAGCCAATGGTATGAGCCGAAATTTACATTATAGCACACAGTATGAGCCGAAATTCACATTATAGCACACGGTATGAGCAAAAATTCACATTATAGCACACTGAATGAGCCGAAATTCACATTGTTGTACATAGAATGAGCCGAAATTCACATTATAACACACAAAATGAGCCGAAATTCACATTATAGCACACAGTATGAGCTGAAATTCACATTACAGCACACGGTATGAGCCGAAATTCACATTATACCACACAGAATGAGACGAAATTCAGGGAGAGTGACAGAGGGTCAGGGAAAGGGACATACGGACAGGGAGAGGGACAGGGAGAGGGACAGCAGGGACATAGGGAGAGAGAAAGGCAGCAGAGTAAAATTACCTATTGAGCAGCGGCGGTGCGGAGAAGGCTGTGGTCTGTGGTGGATGAGGAGGCTGTGGTCAGCGTGGGGCGAAGGAGGCTGTGGGCATTGGCGATGATGTGGAGGAGGAGTCTGTGGGAGTTGGCGGAGGTGCAGAGGAGACTGGGGACGGCTGCAAAGCAGCAGAAGAGGAGACAGAGGGCAGCGGTCTTTATAGAAAACCTTGTCTCTGTGCCGCACTCCTGGACTATATCCTGATGAAATGGTGTAGACCATGAAATGTTGATAACGCTGAAACTGGTGTCTGAGTGATGTTTTATTATCCAGGAGTGCGGCACAGAGATAAGGTTGTAGGAAGCTAACACTATTGTGTATGGCAGTGCGGGCACCCGGAGCAGTTTATATACCTATTCGGAGAGCCGGTAAACAAAAACAAAATAAATAAATAAATATATATATATATATATATATATATATATATATATATATAATAAGAATTTACTCACCGGTAATTCTATTTCTCGTAGTCCGTAGTGGATGCTGGGAACTCCGTAAGGACCATGGGGAATAGACGGGCTCCGCAGGAGACTGGGCACTCTAAGAAAGAATTAGGACTACTGGTGTGCACTGGCTCCTCCATCTATGCCCCTCCTCCAGACCTCAGTTAGGGAAACTGTGCCCGGAAGAGCTGACACAACAAGGAAAGGATTTGGAATCCCGGGTAAGACTCATACCAGCCACACCGTACAACTCGTGATAACTATACCCAGTTAACAGTATGAATAACAACTGAGCCTCACTGAATAGATGGCTCATAACAATAACCCTTTAGTTAGGCAATAACTATATACAAGTATTGCAGACAATCCGCACTTGGGATGGACGCCCAGCATCCACTACGGACTACGAGAAATAGAATTACCGGTGAGTAAATTCTTATTTTCTCTGACGTCCTAGTGGATGCTGGGAACTCCGTAAGGACCATGGGGATTATACCAAAGCTCCCAAACGGGCGGGAGAGTGCGGATGACTCTGCAGCACCGAATGAGCAAACTCAAGGTCCTCCTCGGCCAGGGTATCAAACTTGTAGAATTTTGCAAACGTGTTTGATCCCGACCAGGTAGCAGCTCGGCAAAGTTGTAAAGCCGAGACCCCTCGGACAGCCGCCCAAGAAGAGCCCACCTTCCTCGTGGAATGGGCTTTTACTGATTAAGGATGCGGCAGTCCAGCCGCAGAATGTGCAAGTTGAATCGTGGAGCAGATCCAGCGAGCAATAGTCTGCTTAGAAGCAGGAGCACCCAGCTTGTTGGGTGCATGCAGGATAAACAGCGAGTTAGTCTTTCTGACTCTAGCCGTCCTGGAAACATAGATTTTCAGGGCCCGGACTACGTCCAGCAACTTGGAAGCCTCCAAGTCCCGAGTAGCCGCAGGCACCACAATAGGTTGGTTCAAATGAAACGCTGATACCACCTTAGGAAGGAATTGGGGACGAGTCCTCAATTCTGCTCTGTCCATATGGAAGATCAGATAGGGGCTTTTACAGGACAAAGCCGCCAATTCTGACACCCGCCTAGCCGAAGCCAAGGCCAAAAGCATGACCACTTTCCACGTGAGATATTTTAATTCCACGGTCTGAAGTGGCTCAAACCAATGTGATTTTAGGAAATCCAACACAACGTTGAGATCCCAAGGTGCCACTGGGGGCACAAAAGGGGGCTGAATATGCAGCACTCCCTTAACAAACGTCTGAACTTCAGGCAGTGAAGCCAGTTCTTTTTGAAAGAAAATAGACAGGGCCGAAATCTGGACTTTAATGGATCCCAATTTTAGGCCCATAGTCACTCCTCACTGTAGGAAGTGCAGAAATCGACCCAGCTGAAATTCTTCTGTGGGGGCCTTCATAGCCTCACACCAAGAAACATATTTTCGCCATATGCGGTGATAATGTTTTGCTGTCACATCCTTCCTAGCTTTTATCAGCGTAGGAATGACTTCAACCGGAATGCCCTTTTCCATCAGGATCCGGCGTTCAACCGCCATGCCGTCAAACGCAGCCGCGGTAAGTCTTGGAACAGACAGGGCCCCTGCTGTAGCAGGTCCTGTCTGAGAGGCAGAGGCCAAGGGTCCTCTGAGATCATTTCTTGTAGTTCCGGGTACCAAGTCCGTCTTGGCCAATCCGGAACGATGAGTATAGTTCTTACTCCTCTCTTTCTTATTATCCTCAGCACCTTTGGTATGAGAGGAAGAGGAGGGAACACATAAACCGACTGGTACACCCACGGTGTCACTAGAGCGTCCACAGCTATTGCCTGAGGGTCCCTTGACCTGGCGCAATATCTTTTTAGCTTTTTGTTGAGGCGGGACGCCATCATGTCCACCTGTGGCCTTTCCCAACGATTTACAATCAGCTGGAAGACTTCTGGATGAAGTCCCCACTCTCCCGGGTGGAGGTCGTGCCTGCTGAGGAAGTCTGCTTCCCAGTTGTCCACTCCCGGAATGAACACTACTGACAGTGCTATCACGTGATTTTCCGCCCATCGGAGAATCCTTGTGGCTTCTGCCATCGCCATCCTGCTTCTTGTGCCGCCCTGTCGGTTTACATGGGCGACCGCCGTGATGTTGTCTGACTGAATCAGCACCGGCTGGTTTTGAAGCAGGGGTCTTGCCTGACTTAGGGCATTGTAAATGGCCCTTAGTTCCAGAATATTTATGTGTAGGGAAGCCTCCTGACTCGACCATTGTCCTTGGAAGTTTCTTCCCTGAGTGACTGCCCCCCAACCTCGGAGGCTTGCATCCGTGGTCACCAGGACCCAGTCCTGTATGCCGAATCTGCGGCCCTCTAGAAGATGAGCACTCTGCAGCCACCACAGCAGAGACACCCTGGCCCTCGGGGACAGGGTGATCAGCCGATGCATCTGAAGATGCGATCCGGACCACTTGTCTAACAGATCCCACTGAAAGATCCTTCCATGGAACCTGCCGAATGGAATTGCCTCGTAAGAAGCTACCATCTTTCCCAGGACTCGCGTGCAGTGATGCACCGACACCTGTTTTGGTTTCAGGAGGTCTCTGACCAGAGATGACAACTCCTTGGCCTTCTCCTCCGGGAGAAACACCTTCTTCTGTTCTGTGTCCAGAATCATACCCAGGAACAGCAGACGAGTCGTAGGAACCAGCTGCGACTTTGGAATATTCAGAATCCAGCCGTGCTGTTGTAGCACTTCCTGAGATAGTGCTACTCCGACCAACAACTGCTCCCTGGACCTCGCCTTTATAAGGAGATCGTCCAAGTATGGGATAATTATAACTCCCTTCTTTCGAAGGAGTATCATCATTTCGGCCATTACTTTGGTAAATACCCTCGGTGCCGTGGACAGACCAAACGGCAACGTCTGGAATTGGTAATGGCAGTCCTGTACCACAAAACAGAGGTACACCTGGTGAGGTGGGTAAATGGGGACATGCAGGTAAGCATCCTTGATGTCCAGTGATACCATGTGATCCCCCTCTTCCAGGCTTGCAATAACCGCCCTGAGCGATTTCATTTTGAACTTGAACTTCCTTATATAAGTGTTCAAGGATTTCAAATTTAGAATGGGTCTCACTGAACAGTCTGGTTTCAGTACCACAAACATTGTGGAATAGTAACCCCGTCCCTGTTGAAGGAGGGGAACTTTGATTATCACCTGCTGGAGGTACAGCTTGTGAATTGCCGCCAGCACTACCTCCCTGTCCTGGGGAGTAGCTGGCAAGGCTGATTTGAGGCAACGGCGAGGGGGAGACGTCTCGAATTCCAGCTTGTATCCCTGAGATACCACTTGTAGAACCCAGGGATCCACCTGTGAGCGAACCCACCGGTCGCTGAAGTTCCGGAGATGGGCCCCCACAGCACCTGGCTCCACCAGTGGAGCCCCAGCGTCATGCGGTGGATTTAGTGGAAGCAGGGGAGGATTTTTGTTCTTGGGAACTGGCTGTATGGTGCAGCTTTTTCCCTCTACCCCTGCCTCTGGGCAGAAAGGACGCGCCTTTAACCCGCTTGCCTTTCTGGGGCCGAAAGGACTGTACCTGATAATATGGTGCTTTCTTAGGCTGTGAGGGAACCTGAGGTAAAAATGTCGACTTCCCAGCTGTTGCTGTGGAAACGAGGTCCGAGAGACCATCCCCAAACAATTCCTCACCCTTGTAAGGCAAGACCTCCATGTGCCTTTTAGAATCCGCATCACCTGTCCACTGCCGAGTCCATAATACTCTCCTGGCAGAAATGGACATTGCTTTAATTCTAGATGCCAGCCGGCAAATATCCCTGTGTGCATCTCTCATATATAAGACTACGTCTTTAATATGCTCTATGGTTAGCAATATAGTGTCCCTGTCAAGGGAATCAATGTTATCAGACAGGGAATCAGACCACGCTGCTGCAGCACTGCACATCCATGCTGAAGCAATAGCAGGTCTCAGTATAGTACCTGAGCGTGTATATACAGACTTCAGGATAGCCCCCTGCTTTCTATCCGCAGGCTCCTTTAAGGCGGCCGTATCCTGAGACGGTAGTGCCACCTTTTTTGACAAGCGTGTGAGCGCTTTATCCACCCTCGGGGATGTCTCCCAACGTAACCTGTCCTCTGGCGGGAAAGGGTACGCCATCAGTAACTTTTTAGAAATCACTAGTTTCTTATCAGGGGAAGCCCACGCTTCTTCACACACTTCATTCAACTCATCTGATGGGGGAAAAACCACTGGTTGCTTTTTCTCCCCAAACATAATACCCTTTTTAGTGGTACCTGGGTTAATGTCAGAAATGTGCAACACATTTTTCATTGCCGTAATCATGCAACGGATGGCCCTAGTGGAATGTACATTAGTCTCGTCATCGTCGACACTGGAGTCAGACTCCGTGTCGACATCTGTGTCTGCCATCTGAGGTAGCGGGCGTTTTTGAGCCCCTGATGGCCTTTGAGACGCCTGGGCAGGCACTAGCTGAGAAGCCAGCTGTCCCACAGCTGTTATGTCATCGAACCTTTTATGTAAGGAGTTGACACTGTCGTGTAAAACCTTCCACATATCCATCCACTCTGGTGTCGACCCCGCAGGGGGTGACATCACATTTATCGGCATCTGCTCCGCCTCCACATAAGCCTCCTCATCAAACATGTCGACACAGCCGTACCGACACACCGCACACACACAGGGAATGCTCTGACTGAGGACAGGACCCCACAAAGTCCTTTGGGGAGTCAGAGAGAGAGTATGCCAGCACACACCACAGCGCTATATAAACAGGGATTTACACTACACAAAGTGATTTTCCCTATAGCAGCTATACAAATACAGTTTGCGCCTAAATTTAGTGCCCCCCCTCTCTTTTTTACCCTTTGAGCCTGGAAACTGCAGGGGAGAGCCTGGGGAGCTGTCTTCCAGCGGAGCTGTGAAGAGGAAATGGCGCCAGTGTGCTGAGGGAGATAGCCCCGCCCCCTTCTCGGCGGGCTTCTCCCGCTCTTTTATTAATATTATGGCAGGGGATTTTTGCACATATATAGTTTATTAGACTATATTATGTGCTGTTTTGCCAATTTAAGGTACTCTAATTGCAGCCCAGGGCGCCCCCCCCAGCGCCCTGCACCCATCAGTGACCGGAGTATGTGGTGTGCATAGGGAGCAATGGCGCACAGCTGCAGTGCTGTGCGCTACCTTAATGAAGACTGGAGTCTTCAGCCGCCGATTTCCAGGACGTGCTTCTGGCTCTGCAAGGGGGACGGCGGCGCGGCTCCGGATGACCGAGGCTTGGCCTGTGTTCAATCCCTCTGGAGCTAATGGTGTCCAGTAGCCTAGAAGCCCAAGCTAGCTGCAAGCAGGTAGGTTCGCTTCTCTCCCCTAAGTCCCTCGTAGCAGTGAGTCTGTTGCCAGCAGATCTCACTGAAAATAAAAAACCTAATAAATACTTTCTTTACTAGAAGCTCAGGAGAGCCCCTAGTGTGCAACCATCTCGAGCCGGGCACAGATTCTAACTGAGGTCTGGAGGAGGGGCATAGAGGGAGGAGCCAGTGCACACCAGTAGTCCTAATTCTTTCTTAGAGTGCCCAGTCTCCTGCGGAGCCCGTCTATACCCCATGGTCCTTACAGAGTTCCCAGCATCCACTAGGACTACGAGAAATATATATTATTTTAATGTTATATACATACAGGATATGGACCCCTGGACCTCCCTTACAAATCCTACATTTGCCATTGGAGAGAGGAAGGGGGGGGGGGGAGGGGGGGGGGAGAGGGAGTGGGAGCAGGCCGGACAGCCTCTTACCTGTGACAACCCAGCCACAGGTCTCTGCAATGCAGGGACAGCAAGCACTTCTCTCCGTTAGGCGTTAGGCCACGCCCCCTAATCACCCGCGAATCGTGGCACTTCGCTGGGGCCGTGAGCCGGCCCTGGCAAGGGAAGGGGGGCGGGCAGCGCTGTTGAACTGAGCCTGGGTGCAGATGGGGCTGAACACAGTCATATCCTGCTGCTGCTCAGTCCCTGCACGGAGCGGAGGTTGTGATGTGCGGTCTTTCAGCTGACCGCACATCGCTCCTCCTGAATATCGGCGGCGCCTCTCATATTTTGGGGGGGCGAGCTGCCCCCTTGCCCCCCCAGTTCCGACGCCTCTGAGTGTAGTAAACCTCTGACAGCAGACCATTAATTACTCTTGCTAACCTTCCCTCACCTCAGCTTAATTTTACTTTTGTAGCTGGGAGTATTCCAGTGCAGTACTTCACATTGCTTGTCAGGAGTACCTTATGCACGTTTACTAGCAGGAGCAACTAGGAAACAGCACAAAGCTGGAAACGAGCATGAAAACAAAGTCCAGCCAAATATAGGGTACAACATACTGTACATTGTATGCATCACTGGAGCACTCTAGAAAAATATAGAACCTTAGTGTTGTAAACAACGACAGCACTGGGTGTTACCTATAAGTGGACCTGGTACCCGAGGAGCTGCACCATAGGGACCTAGGTCCAAAGGTAAGAATTTTGTCATGGCCTATGGAACTGAACCGAAAAAATGATCACTTGTATACATTAGACTGTAAATTGTGGCCAAGGAGATAACTTTCAAGGGGGTTGTATTTCAGTGATCAGCAGAGCAAAAACGCTGATGCTAACATTTTTAAGGAGTATAATTATCGAAAGAAGGGTATATCATCATCAGTAATTACACTTCGGTACATATTCAATTCGCCGTAGTGCTTTCTGTGGGCAGAAAGCCTTGAGCTTTAATGCCTGGAGTCTTTTACTTTTAAGCCCTTTTCTTCTCACAATAAGCTCGCGGCTACAGAGTTAAGTGGCCGGAGCTATGGGTTAATTCTCTCATGGCAGCCGTGGCAAGGGTAAAATTACCTACCCACTATGGATTTCTGTTTTCGCCTCATAGTATGGGGAGGAGAACAGTGAGGACAAGAAGCACCAGTCTGACACTGAGATGGTCAAGGTCCCTTTACTAGTATTAAAATAATAAGGTTATTTTAGGTGAAATGGACATATTACATACACTTGAAAATTGGTATGTCACTACTACTTGCAGATTCACTATTGTAGCATGTTTCCCAAAATGTTCCTGAGTGAAGAACAAAGAGCTGTGAAAAGATTATATATAAACAGGCTGTTGAAATGTTTTTGATGTGCCACAGAATGGAAATTTGGCTTTGAATTAAAAAGGAGAGAAAACATATTTGCAAGAGCGTCTTCAAGATATCTCAACAAAAAGACATTCGGAGCATCACTGATATGCCGAGGTTGAGTGTAAGATAGAGAGATGCAAAAACTAAATGCGAGATAAGAACAAAGATGAGAAAATAAATCACAGAATCAGTTGTAATGGAGACTTTACTTTTTTGGGGAGAGAAGGGGTAATGAACAACACTGCTTTGTATTGGGCTGATACAATGCATAAGAGTACCCCACACCCCTAGCACTGCTGCATAGCCCTCTCATGACCTCTTTCATATATAAGCAAGTACATCTCTAGAGCACAAATTGTTTGGCATATATCAGTAACACTGTCATTCTATTTGTATAGTACGTAAAGTGTGGATGCACCCAACACAGCTACAGTTGGCATACAGAAATGGCAACTTTAATAAAACTATTTCTGAAATTTAGAAAGGAATGTAATAGCCTATGAGAAGCAGAAAGTGTGAGACTTTATGCGAGTTCCCACGTGTTTTTTAAAGCGGCAACCATTTACACTGCAAAACTAGGTTGGTTTAGTGGTGTAAATGATTGCCACTTTGAAAAACCGGGAGAAGTCACATAAGTCTTGAACTTCCTGCTTCTCGCAGGCTATTATATTACCCCCTTAATAAGTATTGTTGTAAAATATGCTAAATGTGCCCTGCCCACTTAATAGTACAGTGAATAACCCACACTAAAAGCCCGCTATTCTCCAATCTACTCATATTATCCAACACTGGTAATAAAAGCTAAATATGATAGATTCCTCACACTCCATTATTAAAACTACTTTTACCAAGCAAAATTTATAGTGGTCAATGTGCTCTCTACATACGGAATCCTTCCTGCCGCCTTAGTAAGTACATATTAGAAACCCTACTTGTACTGTTGATGCTCTATAGTGTACAGCAGTTCTAGGCTTAGAGGTAGATTCAACTGGCAGCTAAGTTCCATCTGAATACCACATGCTAATACAGCACAGAGCAGCTACTGTACTAGAAAAACCTTGCTTGCACTACGAAAAGATAGCAAGTTTTTCCTACTGTAATATCCTGCCATGTGTGCAAACTGAACTTCTCACATAATAGAAACCACCTCAAAACTTTCCTGTTGAGATACATAAAAAAAGGATTCAAGTCAGAATATTGTGCTTAAACGTCATTGTGACAGGACGGTTCCGTACGATAGCACTCACCGCTTTCGCGTCCCGCCCCCTGTGCACAGAATGGAAGGTTTAGGTCACATGGGACCTGACCACATAGGGGATTCCCGCTTACCGTCAGTAACCGCCTGTTACTGACTCCACCCACTGCGCTGTGGGCGGGTTTATGCTGCCACCACCAAGCTCCTAACCTGCCGTGGCGTTTGGAACCACGGTTCTGCTCTGTATGTGCCGACACACTGCGTTACCACACCTGTGTGGTGTTGACGAATCCTTGCTAGGCCTCTACCGGTAACTGGCGGAGGGCGGAACTTGGGAGACGTTAGGTGCAGCCGGAGGACGGGGCTATGTTTGGCATAACCCTGTAGGTCACAAGATGAAGCAATCTTCTTGAGGCAGATGATGTTTATTTGCTCAATAATAGTCTTAAAAAAGACCCTTCCCTATCGCTAGGGGTAACAGCATACAGCAAGATGTTCCAGCAGAATGAAGATGGTACAAATACACTTTTCATGGGGCAACTGCCCTCCTTTTATCCTACTCCAATACACATTACCACAGGGGGTAAGCCCGCGCTGTGGTGTACAACCAATCAATGTTTACCCATGGGCTGTGCATGCCTTGGTCACATGCACAGCTAACATTGTTCTCTATGGACAGTGGGGAGTGGTCACTCTCCTTTGTCTGTCCCATCCTGGAGGATCAGGATACGCCCCGATGCCGTTCAGTCTAGGCTGGGGGAAGTTTTCCCGCCTAAACTGACTTCCAGAAACCTGCCCGGGACCTAGCCCACTGCCTGCAGCCTGGATTTGGGCTCCAGAGCTGGGCAGCCTAGATCCCTGGTAAAGGTTTCCTGGCCACTATGGGTGATCTCCATGGAGCTCCAGAAAACCACTCAGCTTGTTTCAAAGCTGAGCTTCTCCTCTCTCTTCCAAGGCCACTTTCAAGTGTGAGGCTGGAAGGGAAAATATTCCGTTTTGGGGGAAAAGGTCTGGAAGAATCCATCAGCCTGCACAGCCATGGATTCCCCCCTCCAGGGACAACCAAGTAAGTGCATATTACCTTTAAATACATCACATTTAAAATACACTGTGCATTCCCCTTTAAATATACACTGAGCCTGTGCCCTGTACAGGCTCCACATACCCAGGCACTGCAGTGCCTCACATCACACTATATATTTTATTACATTTAAAACAACGCTTTGTTTTGTTTTTAATTACTGTGCCCAGCGCTCAGCGCTGGGCTCCTCTAGCCCTGCAGTCTGGCTGCTAGGGCTCTCTCTCTCTGTGCTGGAGGTATGGGGCTGGCTTCCCCCATCCTCCAGCCTGCCTGCCTGCCACTGGGGTCCAGGGAGCTGGATCTCCCTGTCCCCCCAGTGTGGCACTAACTTGGTGGCCTCGCCACACGGTGCGGCGCACCCCCCTGATCTAAAGCCTGGCGGCCCAGGACACTTGTCCCGGCCGCCGTGGCTCTGTGTCTGTTGCAGAGCTGAGGTGCCGGGAGCGTAGCTCCCAGACCCCAGCACTCACCAGCCTGATCATCCCCACGCTGCTAGGGAGCCGGCTAGCCCAGTCCCACATGAGCGGCGCACTCTGGTAGCCTCGCCGCGCAGGGAGCCGGCTAGCCCGGTCCCCTGTATGCGGCGCTGAATCCTGTGCAGTCGCGCAGCTTCCGGCGGGGAGCCGGGCTGCGGCGCACCCCCCCTGCCGCCTAGCAGCCTGGGACATTCATCCCGGCTGCTGCTGGCCGCCTCCAGCGTGCTGAGGCGCCGGGAGCAGAGCTCCCATCCCCCAGCACAGGCACCACACAGAGCACGCTGCAGCGGGAGCTGAGCTCCCAGCCGCAGCGGCTCACCCTTCTCCCCCAGCGCACACACAGCTCAGTGCGCCGGGGGCTGTGCTCACCGCTGCCGGGAGCGGAGCTCCCGGACTCCGGAGGTCAGCGGCTCACACCGATCGCTGCAGCGGGAGCTGATCTCCTGGCTGCAGCGGTTCCCCTCTCCCCCGGCACGCGCACACTGCTCAGCGCGCCGGGGCTCCCTCACTGCCGCGGTCGCCGGGAGCAGAGCTCCCGGACTCCGGCAGCGCACACCTGATGGCTGCAGCGGGAGCTGATCTCCCGGCTGCAGCAGTTCCCCTCTCCCCCGGCGCGCACACACTGCTCAGCGCGCCGGGGGCTGCCCTCACTGCCGCGGTCGCCGGAGAGGTCCGGGACCGCGGCACACATTTAAAAATATATGGTTTAAACACACGGCGCCTAGCGCCCACAACATTTAAAATTGGCGCCAAGCGCCCAGGGTCCCCATAATGGCGCCGGGCACTGAGGGTTAACCCCTTCAGTGCCGCAGCCACCATTAACCATGTGGTTGGTGGGTGATCCGGCCACAGTCATCTTTAGGTTTAGTTATGTGGTGTTGTACCCAGTTGCACTTGTTTGTCCATGTTACTTCTAACCAGAAGCTACCAGTCCTGGTTTTGCCCATTATATCAAGCAGAAGAGGAGGAAAGAAATGTGTGAACAGGGGAGACATGAAAGGCAAGGGATAAGATGAGGTGCAAGGGTTCAGTGGTTTGTATACTTGCAGTGGTTTGAGAACCAATGTCCTAAAGTATCCAATGTCAGAAATTGCTCATTAAGTTTGGGTAATTCAGATGGTATAGTAATGTTTGAGGTGTTATTTTAAAGCACCTAATTTAGGTTAAGGGGTATATGCAATTGCGGTCGAATTACCGAAAATGTCGAAAAACGGGTCATTTTCGACACAAAAAACCTGTTGAATTTGATTCGACAATGCAATACAGTACTTTTTCGACAAAAAAACTGCCGTTTCATTATCGACTTTTGGCAATTCGACTTCTTTTCAATTCGACATGTCTGCAATGTTAAAATGCGGCTTTTCGACAAAAGTATATTCAATTGGAGAATGTCAATTCGACAACAGTGCTTTTCGACAGTCATTTCGTCAATTTCATTCCGCCTCATTTTCCTGTCGTGATCTAATAAAAAATTTAAAAAACATGTTTTTTTTTGTGCTTTTTTTATTGCTTCTTATATTAGAAGGGATTATCTACTTGGTTTGTCCTTAGGAGCCACAAGTATTATTTAATCGATTTTTTAAAAGAATATTATTATTTTTTTTACTAACTGCAATAATATGGAGAGATCAGTGCATGCTTTTAGGTTGGAAGGGGTGTGAAAGTGTTAAAATTCCTGAAAAAAAAATGCGTGGGGTCCCCCCTCCTAAGTATAACCAGCCTCGGGCTCTTTGAGCCGGTCCTGGTTGTAAAAATACGGGGGGAAAAGTGACAGGGGTTCCCCCGTATTTTAACAACCAGCACCGGGCTCTGCGTCCGGTCCTGGTGCAAAAAATATGGGGGACAAAAGACGTAGGAGTCCCCGTATTTTTCACACCAGCACCGGGCTCCACTAGCCAGAGAGATAATGCCACAGCCGGGGGACACTTTTATATTGGTCCCTGCGGCCGTGGCATTAAATCCCCAACTAGTCACCCCTGGCCGGGGTACCCTGGAGGAGTGGGGACCCCTTAAATCAAGGGTCCCCCCCCTCCAGCCCGAGGCTGGTTATACTGACAAGGGGGGACCCCCACGCAATTTTTTTCAGGATTTTTTTGAACACTTTTGTGCCGTCCATGAAGTCGAATCAGGCCGCCCACTATTCATCAATTGGTCCGTTTTTCGACAGCGGGACTGTCGAATCCGTTAATTATTGAATATGTCGAATTCGGGTCCCGGCGGGAGTATTTCGACTGTCGAATTGTGTCGAATTCCAGCCGGAATTCGACCGCAATTGCATATACCCCTAAGTATTTACAATGTTATGCCAGTATTTTTTCATTAAGTTATTACTAATAGTGCCCACACATGGTGCGATTCTCGCAAGCTATTTGATCTTTTTAGTTCAAATAGCACTGTGTGTATTGTCCCTTGCGATGCACGCTCCCATGTAGTCCATATCTCAAGGCAAAATAGTATGTGCAGGCAGGCATTTTTGTACTACATCGCATATAGTACATTGTAGTGTATTCAAAATCGGATGTAGTTCAGATAGCATACCCCACTTAGTCCAAATCGCATAGAACACATTGTATAGGCTCAAATCGCACCTAGCACAAACAGCACCGTGTGTGGACACCATTAGACCACAATGTAGAACAGCCCCTATTAAAATGTCCACTGACGATTTTCAAAAAAGAGAACACACTTTCTACATCATTAATATGTCTGCTTCAAAACTGTCTGCAATATGGCTCTCTCAAATTTCATGGGACTCCTCCACCACTGAGCTTTGGATTACACTCTTCATGGCACTGTGGGGGCAGACTCTGGCAATTCTTTTATAGTATCTACACAACAATATACAGTATAGTTAAATATAAAACACTGAAGCAATACTGCAGGATTTAAGAACTCAAAATAATTAGAAGAAACAAATACTGACTAGTATTGTGGCATTTGCAAAGAATCTTGTTAAGTAACATTGTAACAGCAGTGCAGCAACAATGCAAACACTTTTTTTTTTTTTTTTTTTAAAGATGTTGAATACATTAAGAACTGTTTTGTCAGGAAAAACAGCTTTAATATTAAAGGTTAATATAAATAAGAAATTATCACCACTTAACAAGCCAATTTTTATTTGTATGCTAATGCATACTGACGTAAGGAATCTTTGGCTGATGAAGTTCCATGTGCATATTTTAAGTTATCCTACTTTACCAAGTAATGTATTTTAGAGAATACTTGAAAAGAGGCTAATAAGCAGCTCATAACTAATCACTTGTCATGCCAGTAAGGCATGCACACTTACATGCACTCTTTTTTTTTTAACAACTTTATGAAAGTTTATCTATGCGAGCTTAGTCTGTATGTATGGCTGCTGTATGCTCCCATTTATGGACCCTGCCAGCCAGACAAATTACCTAGTGTCTAATCAGAAAAACAACGTGAAGGATCATTTCAATTCCTTCCCTCTCCACGGCATCATCCAAATCTGAGGATATAACCTGCTCACCATCAGACCCAATCATTGTATGGCCATAACAGGACGGGTTAGTGTCACTCATTGGGGTAGATTCAATTGATTGCGATTTTTTTTTTTAACTTCAAGAATTTTTATTGAGAAAAAATATAATTTTTTATGGGGTACAGAAAAGAAAAGAGGGGATGAGTAGTACATCATACAACATGGTATATAGGTATACAATAAAACATAAATCAAACGGAGGGGTACAGGAGGGAGGAGGGTAGGGAGCATCCAGTAAATCCAGAGTGCTTGTACTCTCACGGGCTAGAGAGGAATCAAGTGAACCTTCTCGAGAAATAGAGGGACAGAATACGCCCAACAGTTACAGATGTATTACTAGAGATCCTAAAGCGATAGTACGAGGAGGGAGAGAGAACCAATAGCGTTACAAAGGGAAACCTAGAATCCAACATAGTGAATAGAGGCTATTGAAGAGAAAGAAAAAGGAGGAAGGTATGTAGGAATGTGCAGAGGGCCCATCGATACATTTATAGGAGATAGTGTTGGCTGGAATAATTGGAGGAGGAATCTCAGTAAGCTGGTACAGTAACTCTTTACTCACTGTCCGGTTGCTCGATTAAACTAGTCTGAGGAGGGTCGCTTGGAGAGGGGTTGCGAAAGTAATGGGAGCCCTCGCCAGCCGTAACAAACTGCTGCCACAGAGACCAATTTTTCCTTGGAGAGGGTGAACTATTGGGAGGGGGGAAATATTCAGTTTCCATAAGAAAGTGGTGATTCGTTTGTGGATTACTTTTAGTAAAGTAGGGGGCGCAGGTTGTTTCCAGAGTTGGGCCAAGTTAGAGTGAGCAGCAATTAAAATGTGACCTAGTACATATCTGCTAGATGGGGGGACAGACGAGGGAACAATATGTAATAACGCGAGGGCTGGGTCCGGGGTTAGGTGAGTATCGAGAACTCTATTACTCAGGTCAAAAACTTCAGAAGGTGTGGGCAGGACCAAAATATGTGGAAGATGTGTCCCACAGAGCCACAAAGCCTCCAGCATTTATTACTGCAGGAGGGCCAAAATCTGTGCAGTCGGTCGGGGGTCAAATATATTCTGTGGATTAGTTTTATGTGCATCTCGGTGTGGTTCAGGCATCGGGACATGGAGTGGTAGGCTAAGCAAAACTTTCGCCAGTCAATTGTGCGTTAGATTTGGAAGGGGAAATAGGAGTAATCAGTAGGTTATACCAGAATGTGATATCACCCCTGACTTTATTCAAGGAGAGACGAGAGAAAATCATTTGTGAGGTCATGTCCGATGACAATGAGGCATTGGGAATCGATCTCCACCAGTGTGCGATTTGCAAGTAGTGAAACAGTTCTGAAGTGGGTAGAGAGAACTTAAGTTGAAGGGCTGGAAAAGGCAATAGAGAGAGTCCGTCGAGAAAAGCACTTAAACATGATATACCTGCTTGTTTCCATTTAGAGAGATTCAGATGGGGTATCATCTTTGTGAGTGTAGTGATGGAGATCTGGGGTGAGACAACTGGTAGGGGTCTGTAGAGTGGCAGATAGTTTGTCCCAGGATGATAGCACAACTTGTGTGGATGGAAGCAGGTGTGGAAAGGCAGGCCGGAGCCTATTGGGAATGCGGAAAAAATCTGCAAGGGGGAGCGGGAGGGCTCGAGTCTGTTCAAGGTCCACCCAACCTATCTGGGTGTTGACATCGAAATAGTGTTTAAGAGAAGCAAGGAGACAGGCTTCCTGATATAGGAGGATGTTAGGTAGATATAGACCTCCTAGTGCTTTAGGCATGACTAATTTAGAATGTGCCAGGGAAGGCGGCTTCGAGGACCAAACATATCTAGTTATTATAGAGGAACAGGTCCGGAGGGCCTTCTTTGGAAAGTTATATGGGATCGTGCGGAACAGGTACATTAATTTGGGGAGAAGAGACATTTTAAAAGCAGCCATACGGCCTAGCCAGGAGACCTCATAGGAGGTCCAGGATTTCGCCAGGGCCTCAAGCGTCTCTATTAGAGGGGAGAGATTGGAAGTGAAAACATCGGGGAGTATGGGTCGGGATGTTAATACCAAGGTATTTTATCATGAGGTTCTGCCAATTATAGGGGTAAGATGATTGGAGGGCTGGCAAGGAGTGGGAAAAGTTGATGGGTAAGGCGTCTGTCTTAGTGGTGTTGAGCTTATAATAAGAAGCCTGGCTATATGCATCTAAAGTAGAGTGTAAGAGAGGAAGAGTGTGGATGGGATCAGAAATAAAAAGGAGAACATCATCCGCAAAGAGACTTAATTTGTGTCGGGAAGATCCAAATTGCAATGCTGGAAAATGGGGATTATTCCGGATTGAGATGGCTAGAGGTTCAATTGAGAGGACAAATATTAGGGGAGAGAGGGGACACCCTTGTCTAGTACCATTGGTGATTGGAAAGGAGTCGGAGAGGAATCCATTGCGGAGCACCCGGGCCGTGGGGGAGCTATATAGCGCCAAAACAGAAGTCAAGATACGATCTCTAAAGCCAAAACGAAGAAGAACTTCACGCATATACGTCCAGTTCAGTCTATCGAAGGCCTTCTCGGCGTCTAAGGACAGCAAGAGAAGGCTTGGTCATTTGAGAGTGAGTCAATCAAGTTAAAGACCCTGCGCGTATTATCGGACGCTCGTCTCCCAGGCACAAAACCAGTTTGGTCCGGGTGCACCAGCAATGGAAGGAATTGGTTAACACGTGTCGCAATCAGCTTGGCATATAGTTTAATGTCACAACTGAGCAGTGCTATAGGACGATAGTTGTGTACGTAAGCCGGGTCTTTGCCAGGCTTGGGGATGGTGACTATACGTGCTTCCAACAGTTCTGGTGGGAGGGTGCCTAGACTCGAGAACGCGTTGAATAGGGCAGTCAAATGGGGGGGTAAGAATATCGTCGAAAGCAATATAGAAATCAGCAATAAACCCGTCAGGGCCAGGGGCCTTGTTTCGGGGAGAGGTTTTAAATGCTTTAGAGATTTCAGCAGGGGACCAAGGGGCATTAAGTGATGACAACTGCTCCTGGGTAAGAGTGGGAAAGGGAAGATCATCTAGAAAATAAGAAATAGAGAGAGGAGTGGGTTGGGGAGTTGAGGAGTCATCCAGCAAGTTGTAGAGTTTGGCATAGTATTGTGCAAAGAGGTTTGTTATGTCCTAAGGGTTTAAGACTTTTTGTTTTGAGGGGGGAGTAGAGAAATTTAATTTGGTTTCTAGCTTGTTGGGCTCGTAGTTTGCGGGCTAGCAGTCTACCAGATTTATTACCCAGAAGATAAAAATTTTGCCTCATCCTATGCAATGCCGCTTCTGTACGAGCAAGCAGCAGTTGTTGGAGACGGCTACGTACATTAGATATTTCTTTTTTAAGAAGTCTGGAGGGATTAGCTATATTCTCTGCTTCGAGAGCAATCAGTTCATCTTCTAGTTTCGACTGCAATTGGAGGGCTTGTTTTTTGAGGGTGGCACCAGCCTGGATAGCCGCGCCACGAGTAACTGCTTTAAAGTCGCACCAGTGGTTCACAGTAGAGGTGTCTAGAGGGGAATTAGTAGCTAGATAGGAATTTACGGAGTCAAGGATAAGTTTCTTGGACAAAGGGTTATTCAGGAGGTAAGGGTAGAGGCACCACTGTCGTAAAGGGTGCTGGGTGTCATGAATGTTCCATTTCCAGAGGACGGGGGCATGATCAGACCAGGTGACTGGAAGAATATCTATATCCCTAGTTCTCTGTAGAGACCATTTGTCACACAGAATTAGATCTATTCTGGAATAGGAGTTGTGAACCGAGGAATGGAATGTATATTCCCATCCCGTGGGATTACGGGTTCTCCATATATCGTATAGATCCAATTCTGTGAGCAAATTGCGGAAGGCTAGGGAGGGGCCGGATTGGGCAGATGGGATGGGGTGAGAGGGATAGCGAGATTTATCTAATTTCGGGTCTAAAACCAAGTTATGATCCCCCAATATGACCAGAGAGCCTTTAAACGATTTACGTATCATGAGGAAAAGTTTACGGAAAAACGGTACTTGGTTAGAGTTGGGGGCATATAGGCAAACTAGTGTAGCTGGTTTATCGACAAGGAGGCCCGTTCAAATCAGGTATCGGCCATTTTTGTCCGAGATCTGAGAATGGAGGACAAAGGAAACATGTTTGCTAAACAGGATAGCCACCCCGTTGCGTTTGAACGGGCCATTTGCAAAGTATCCTATAGGGAAGTTGCTGTTTTTAAAAAGGGGAGGGTTAGCAGAGGTGAAATGGGTTTCTTGTAATGCAATTACATCAGCTTTTTGTTGTTGGACAAAAGAGAGCGCCAATCTGCGTTTGTTAGGTGAGTTCATTCCTTTAACATTGAGAGAGAGAAGATTCAACATTGGAAATACATAGCAGAAATGAAACGAAGAAATCTAGACAGAGCATTGTAGGTGGGAACATGTAAAAAAATCAGAGTACCACAGTAAATGTAGAACAAAGAGGAGTCTGGAGCTCGGAAGGTAAAGGGGCAGGTGTCTGAACCAGGGAGTGGGGAAACAAACAAAAAAAAGGTCCGGTATATTGGACTTGCATGACTACTGCAGGGGAGGGAGAACAAAAATACGGGAACTTGCAGTAGTATAGAAAGAGTTGGAGGCGGGCTGGCGGAGCAGACACTGCCACTTCAACATAACAACCTGAAAAAATGCAAACATGTATAGTAAATCACGTGGAAAAACATGGATAAAAGCATAAGGGGCGAGAGCACAGGGTCGTCTGTAAGTATTACTAAGACAGAATAGCGCCATTTAACAAATAAGACAAATCTAGACGACAACTAATAACATTGTAGAAGAAGAACCAATGAAAAACAAGAAAAAGAGTGAACCTGTAACACATAAACCTGGATAAGAATAGGCAAATGAAATGAGCAGCAACGTCAGTAGGGCTTCCCATCCCAGTAGAGGGAAAGGTGTCTAAAGCCTCAGAGGGCCAAAGCACAATTGGAAGGACCTAACATAACTATAACATAACTCAGGTATTAGACCAGTCGTGGCGAACAGCAGAAGTACGCGGCGGTGCAGCCGACATCTGAACGGTAATGTCCCAGTCCAACAACAATTTAACTCCCGCATCTAGGGAGGATACGATGAAGGTAGAATCCTCGTAGGTAATTATCAATTTAACAGGGAATCCCCAACGGTACATGATGTCATGTGATCTGAGGGCGAGAGTGATGGGTGCAAGGGCCCGCCTCTTTGCGATGGTGACAGCAGAGAAGTCCTGAAAAATTTGAAGACCCCCTAAGGTATCTGAATTTTTGGATTCTCTAGCGGCTCTCATGATACGTTCCTTAACGGGAAAGAAATGGACACGGAGGAGGGTGTCTTTAGGGAGGTCAGAAGAAACGGTGCGAGGTCTGGGAAGGCGGTAGATGCGGTCAATCAGGAGCTCTGCAGAGTCCGCAGCAGGGAGTAATTTTTTGAATAAAGCTGTGGCATAGGGTTCTAGCTCAGAGTTGGTGACAGAGTCCGGTATGCCCCTGATCTTGATGTTGTTTCATCGCGACCTGTCCTCCATACCCGCCATCTTTGATTTAAACTGGTCCAGCTCCCGTTGCTGGAGATCATAGGAGGAGACTAGTTCGTTATGGGATGTAACAAGTTCTTCAACCTTGCGTTCCAGGTGGTCAGTTCTGTTCCCTATTGCTACCAGCTCGGTCTTGACCTCACGGACAGCAGAGGTCAGGTCTTTGGAGAGTTCTGACTTGAAGGCAGACAAAATCTGGCAGAGGGATCTCACTGTCAAGGGTGCATCAGATTCACAGTCAACTCCTGAAACCGTGAGAGTGGAGGACAGGATATTCGACATCCCAGGGTCCGGCATGGTAGATGGAGAGAGGGCGCTTTGTAAAGGGGAGACCTGAAGGGGTTTCTGAGGGGGGGGGGGGGGGAGATTTTAGGAGGCACCGAATCTTTGTTCTTTTTTGGAGGCATTCCTCGACGCCAGGGAAGTATCCAGATGTTGAAAAGAGGTGCACCGACAGAACGGGGACCGAACAGAAGCTATATGTGAAACAGGAGCACTCAGTCACATTGGCAATCAATACATGTTGATGAAGTGAACAGAAGTGGCGGTGGAGGGAGTGAGCAGCTCTCACATTTCGGGGTTTACTCCCTTAGGCACCCGGAGGGTTGTAGGGCAGTTAGCTTGAAAATGTGGCAGGGCAGTAGATGAGTGACACCAGTACAGGGATCAGCTCCGCACCAGGGGGGAGAAAGTCCAACGTGGAGAAGCGAAGCTAAAGACGCACAGGACACTTCGTCTTGCTGGTTGCCTCTAATACAGTGGGGAATGAGCCGACAGGAGTGCCCACTTTCTTCTCCGGGGCCCTCTGGAGGGCAGCTCCTAGTAGAGAGACGGGCCACAGGAGTGGGGGGTAGATGTGCGTCGGACCTGCGAGAGACAAGGACGCCAGTTCCAGCAGCGCTATATCGGGAGGAACTATTCAACGGGAGCACCCCGTCACAGGAGCAGATGGTAGCAGGGAGAGGCGTACCGGCACTGATCCTCCAACCCGGGAATGTGGCACTTGTGGGCAGGCACCAGAACCGGAGTCCACAGTGCCTTGGCTGAGACAGGGCACAGGTAGTTGGGCTGTGGAGCAAAGTCTCAATTGTGCAGGGCCTCAGAGGGGTGAGTGAGCAGGCACACTGGTGGGGAGAGGCAGAAGCAAGTGAAAATGCAGGGGGACGCTGGTTACAGAGTGCATAGGAGGGTCTGGCACTGAAGAAAGCTCTGAATTTACAGTTTGGGTGTACCAAGATGGCCGCCGCCGGGAGCACAGGCAGGAGAACTCCTGGAATAACTGCAGCTGCTGAGGGCTGAGAGGGCGCCAACCGACTTCCAAGTGTGCCCGAGGGGTCTGTGGAGGTAGGAGGTGAAGTGCCCACAGGTTGGAGCAGTCAGGGGAGCAGCCACAGGTCCCGTTTTGGCCGTGATCCGGTCCCGGAGCACGTTTCCAGGGAGGCCTTCAACTCGAGGCCCCGGCTTCAGGGTAAGGAGTAGGCCCCAGGCAGGGAGCTGTGTAAAAATCCACTCTGCGGTACCCCCGAGCACAGGGAGGTATCCACAGCCGTGGGCAGAGCTGAGCCACAGTAAATAACCACAGGGGTCTGCAGTAATAGGTGGCTTTTAACCCCGAGGGTGCAGGAGCTCTAATAAATCACAGCCACTCAGAGCTGCATCCAGGCCACGCCCCCCAATTGATTGCGATTTTAATAGCGCCAGGAAGGAGGTACCGGCGCTATTCAATTCAGTGTGCAGTGAGAGCAGACAATGGTATTTCTTCTCTCACCCCCAGAGGGGTGCGAGCAGAAATCCGACAAAAGTGCTTAGCACGGCAGAAACAGCATTGCGCCAACACTTACGGTTCTCCCGGAATAAAAAAAAGCCCTGCTTAGAACCAGCATTCTCCGACTTACCATTGTGCTGAATTAATTAGCGCCGGGAGCAAATTCCCGACGCTATTCAACTCGCATTTAATTGAATCAGCCTAATTGGGGGTTATTCAATTCTGTGCAATTTGTCGGGAATTTGGTAACTGTCATCTCTGTGATTTTCTGCAATTCAATTCCAAACTCCTGGACAAATTCCAGGACAGAATTGGGATTTTTTCCTTGCACCCCCTGAGCAGGGGAAAAGGTGGGGAAATCCCTTATTTTAAGGTAAAAATGTCAGGACAATGTTACACCCGTCACAATAAATAATCATGTACTTGGAGGAGTTTTAAAGAGTATAATTTAGCCAATAAACATGTCAGTTGCAGGTATTTTTTTTCTAAAAAGCCCCTACTGGGTTAAATGATGTGGTACATGTAAGATTAGGTGTAGTATTGATGGGAAAGTACTTTTTGACCTTGCAGATTTTAGTGAAAATTTGTTTTTTTTCCACCCAATCATTTTACAAGCTTTTCTAAAAACACTGGAAAAATATCACTTTACATTTTTCTGAACCCCACAATACAAATACCGGAAAGACTTTAATTTTCTAAAAATACTTTGTGCCTATAATGTTACAAAAAAAAAAAAAAAAAGAAAAAACACCTTTTAAGTACACACCATAATTTTCATTCAGCCACTAACAGCCTTTTAGTAGTATTCTGCTACCTTATATGCCTTTTGTTTATTTTGTATTGTATTTGGGGAGGGTTTGATGGTTTTCACACTCATTCATGCACTTTTTCTATGTCATCACTGCGACCCTTGCAAATGCACATTTACAATTTTATTTACGAGAAACTGGAAAGCTTCATGAAAATTAATCAAGATGTGCGTGATTTTTTAAGGTGCATATTTGTGTTTCCAAACTCCCTCAGATTTGAATCAGCCCCACAGTGTCAGCTATTGTCAAAGGGAGAATGTACCACTCTTTGTCAGTATAAAGCCATGTGGTACAATCCTTAGAAAATTACAGTAATTGGAAACAGTGGGAATTAGTGAAGTGGATACTTCTTAAACAAAATGAGCAGGGAGACGTGAGTTGAGATTATGAGGCTGCGCATAGAATGAAACACACACTGAACAGGATTATGAAAAAGAAAAAACAAAAAAACAAAATGTTTTGCATTGTTGGTTATAGTTTACCACTTCATCCAGGATTATTATGTATTGATTGCATAGTACTTCTGAACCAGGAAACGCAGGGCACAAGTATGATTATTTTGGCAATGGAAATGCAGCATGCTAATCAGAAATGAGCTACATTATTATTGATGGAAAGGAAAATGTTGATCTAAGTGTGGGATGTATTCACACGTCACTGAAGTTATACTGTAGGCGTGGGTAAAAACAATATTTTGGCAGTCTTGGTGTCTATTGGTTTTTTCTTCTCCTTTTTTTAAAATCTTTTAAACCCACAGGATAATTCTACATTTTTAGATCTTGAATAACTGCCCACAATACATACAATGTGCATCAGTCATGGCCTTCCACCTGTATATATAAATTCTACAAAAAGTAAAGCTGTATGCCGAGACTGCTGAGATTACTGTACATCATTTTACAATAGGAGGCCCATGCTCACATCTACTCAACTCCACCCTTACAGCCAGACGTGGAGCTAGGTGCCATGGTGCCCAGAGAAAGGATATGTTTTGGCGCCCCCCTCCCATGTACTAAATTGGAGGCCTGGGCAACATGTGGTGGCATGTTACATTTGAAAAGAAACAATATTTAAAAATCCTAAATTGGTGACAGGGCGGTTCTAGATCTTGTGGAGCTCAGGGCAAAAGTTTCCCTTGGGTGGCCCCATGTTTAAAATAGGGTCAGTGCATGCCGAAGGCTTGCAACAACATTATAGGGGCATGGCAGTATGGACAATGTATTGATTAGCATTACTGCCTCACAGCACTGAGGTCATGGGTTTGATTCCCACTATGGCCCTGTGTGGAGTTTGGATATTCTCCCTGTACTTGCGTGGGTTTCCACCAACAATACAAAAATAAACTGGTGGGTTAATTGGCTTCCAACAAAAATTAACCCTGGATAGTGTGTGTGTGTGTGTGTGTGTGTGTGTGTGTGTGTGTGTGTGTGTGTGTGTGTGTGTGTGTGTGGTAAGGAATATTGATTGTAAGCTCCCATGGGGCAAGGAACTGATGTGAATGGCAAAATATTCTCCGTAAAGCGCTGCAGAATTTGGTAATAATAAATAATGGCTTAATTGGGAAGGTGCGTGGCCACAGAATAGTACCAATTCACATTACACCACAAAGTTGTACTCATTATATATGTTATGCCACACAGTAAAGCCCCTTATACACATTACGCCACACAGTAGAGTCCCTTATACACGTTACACTATGGTTGAGTGCTAGTAGACCCTGGGCTAGGGAGAGAACTCTGGGTGGTCACTGAAGGGGCTATGGGTGTGCTGTGCCCTGGACAGCCAAGGGGCCAAGAGTGCTGTGAGGTGGAATTTGAAGGGCAGGGGGTAGGGTGCTGTGAGGTGGTCATATAAGGGATGGAGGAGTGCTGTGAGGTGGACAATGAGACAGTGAGTGCTGTGAGGTGGAATTTGAAGGGCAGGGGGTAGGGTGCTGTGAGGTGGTCATATAAGGGATGGAGGAGTGCTGTGAGGTGGACAATGAGTGCTGTGAGGTGGACACTGGGACAGTGAGTGCTGTGAGGTGCTCAGCATTATATGGAAGGAGCTGGCAGTGAAAAAAGAGCTATGGAAAGGGTAGTGAAAAACAGCTAACGGGGCAATCAGGGATATATGCAGGGAGGACTTAATGAGACAGGTGTATGAATCAGGAACAAAATACATGCACCATGAGGTTTAAATCTGGCTTAGAGTATAATTAGTGTTACAAAAATATTGTATATTTTTAATAGGTGATGTTCATTGATTTGGAAACACCATACAAGCACACTCAATCTGAATTTACTAAACATTTCTAGCGGCTAGGTGATATTGCTGGCTTCATTTACCAAATTACCCTTGAACCTATTATGCAGCAACAGAGAGCTCCATTATCTGGATAGTTATGCCCAGCTAACTATTGTTTAGCAGCACAGTGAATTGAAGTATCAAGCTGAAGAGAATGAAGGCAAAAGTAAAAGTACTGCAGTAATCATGTATTCCAAAATAAGAGTAAAATCTATAGTTGGGCCATTCTGTGTGATGGAATGGGACAATAAGGTTAAATAATGAAGTTTCTAAACCAACTTTCCCCCTGCGCTATAAAATCAGATACATGGTATGGCAAGAAATCAAATGATTCAAATTCCAATCATTTAAATGATGTGTTTTAATAAAACAGTTATAACTGACCGGTCACAATACAATAAAAATTACACGTATCGAGACTATTATAGAAAAAGATCTCTATACTATTTTTGCACTAGAATATATATTTATTTTCCCTATGGAGGTGGATCCCACATAATGTGTGCACACAAAATATTGTTAGAAAATATAAAAAACAAAATGACAAGTTGTAAATTAAACAGTATTTTTATAGTCCAAGATCTTAGCACGAAGCTGTGATAACATCAAAAGATTGATCATTCCTGATATGTATTACTTGCATGTATGTTAACACAGTTCCTTGATAATTTGCCTATATTTGTGATAACAGCACAGTATATGATAATCCACTCCAAATCGGAGCCTTACGTGTAGCCTCCACAAGGCAATTCAGATATAGAGGAAGAGTCCCAATAGCGTGAGAGATTTGCTCTGGCTGTGGGATCCGGCACTCTGCAGGTGCCTGTAGTTTGCAACTCTCCCGTCCTCAATGCACTGTGAGTCACGTCCTCCGACACCGCGCCGCACGCACTGGTGAACGGTATCTCTCCTCACGGCTCCTAATGGACTTGAAATCAGCAAGGCTGAATCCAATATGGGGGTCCAATAAACGTTCTGACGTGTTTCACTCCTTTTGATGGTGCTTTTCCAAAGAATAATACACAAGTGCTCCAGGACCCATTTAAAAATAATATCCTTCATTCCTATTGGTGCATCAATATAATTAATACAATGCACCTGGGCAAACGCCTGTTTGGTTCCACCTCCTGATCCACCTCCCTATGGTATTCAGTGTACAGATACAATCCGCTTTCAAAAAATAAATTAATAAAATTCACCATATACATACATAGAAATAATGTATATACATATATACACACACAAATGTCCGTTTGTCCACAAGATATATTCTCCCATGAGCCATCTTTCTATTTAACACAAATAATCACAAAAATAATAAAATAAATAAACAATAGAAGATACATAGATCAATCTTCACGGTGGCTCGAACTCATAACCTCTCCTATCCGAGTCCAATGTTCTACCACTACTCCACCGCTGCCTTTACTTTCAATCCATATCTAAGATACATATATCCCATCTTAGTCACATTACTCAATAATAATTAGATGTCCATAGGGTACTAAAATCTCCCATATACCATCTTTATATCTGAACCAAAAAATCTATAAATAATCCCAATAACGCAATAAATAATAATAAATATATAACTCAGGCGTCTCGGTGGCTCGAACTCATAACCCCTCCCATCCGTGTCCGATATTCTAATGCTACTCCACCGCTACCTTTACCTTCAATACATATCTAGGATCTATATATCTCACATCTTAATCGCTTTGCTCGATAGTAATTAAGATAAACATATGCCATCAGATACCACCAGCTCAGATTGCAATACCCCTTTCCAATATCATCTCTTATAACAAATACTAAAGTAGAATAGAACAAATAAGATGTAGCCTTACCCCACCCATAACTATATAACTGTTGCCGCACCACCCATGCAGTAAATACCACTGCAATAAAAGTAGTGTCACATATGTGTTGCCTGATTGTTATACCCCTAAATAGATGTCCCTATTTAGTTAGAACCTTCTTTCTTTTATCATAAATCAGTTCAAGCTTAAAGTTGGTTCTAGTACTATAAAAGTTAAAAAAAAAAAAAAAAAGTAATTGTAGCAAAAATGATTTAGAATGTAGTACTTGTGACGGACCACAAAATCCTTCTAAGGTAACATAACATTAAAGTTCTGTGAAATGAACCAGACTGGGCTCTGATTTTTCCTGTTCAGGGTAAGCAGAACAAATTGTTTAATATATGAATATAAATATTTTTGCATATGTTCTTTGTACAAAAAAAAATTAATTGTTTAGGTTTTGGGGTGGGACATCCAGTGTGACGGAAAGGGCCATGTGCAACTAGTTTTTTATTATTATTATTATTATTATTATTATTATTATTATTTTTTATTAAGAACAATGTTGTTTAACATCAATATGCTCACAGTTTATTTAACACCTTATAGTGTTGTCTATGAAATATTACTAATGTTTAATCCAGTGAATGAATATAGTTGAGGATTGTCATCGTACATTTCTGTCAGAGCAGTCAGTAGCAAATTTATGTTTTTGTGTTAACGGCATAAGCAACAGGAAGGACAAACTTGGGTTTAAGTGACAAAAAGGATTTTCGCACTTTTGCATCTGTATTTTCTTTCTTGAATATCTGGTATGCCTCTGCTATTGTAGTGTTCATAAATCTCTTCTGAAACGTTATCTTTTCATTGCTTTGTTTCACTGTACTCACAGGAGAATGCCTCTACATTATCTCTCTGGTAAAACTGGCCAACTTCCACACGTGTGAGAGTGGCCCCATGTGTTTTTGCTAATTCTTTTACTACACATCGGATCTATCTGGTGCTTGAAGGAAGTGACCGTAAGACCTTCTTAACCACTTTTCCCTTTCTTTGGGGAGTAGCATAAGGAATTTCATAATTGTGGTGGTGAATTAGGCATTGACGGCTCTAGAATTTTCTGCTTTACAGCCTTTCGGCAGCCACGCTAAACAGCCCTTCAAGTCGCACCATGCTGTGGTGGGACTCCGTAGCACCAAGCAATTTTTTTGCATTTTTTCACACAAACAATATGTCTTAGTCACAAAGTAATGCAATATGACGCACAAGCAGATCCTGCTAATTAAAATGATATGCAGCTTGAGTATATTCTCTGTGTAATTGCAGCTGTATCTGCATTCAAAATGCATTATGCAAACATAGTCGCAGTCACACACAGAATATAGATAGGCATGCTGCATATCATTTTAATCAGCAAGAGCTGAATGTGCGTCCTTTTGCATTACTTTGTGAATAAGATGCATTTTTGCAGGGAAAAACACAAAAAAGACGCTCAGCGCTATAGAGCCACGAGGCACTCACGCATTATGTGTAATGAGACTTGTGCAACACGGAGCAAAGATGTAAGAGGACAAATCTGTATCTTGTTATGATAGGCTCACTTTTCTCTTTGTAAAACAGCTTCTTGTTTAGTACAAATCTTTAAGTTTAAGTTGTATCAGAATTTTGAGGTTATACTTCAAAAATAAGAATTTACTTACCGATAATTCTATTTCTCATAGTCCGTAGTGGATGCTGGGAACTCCGTAAGGACCATGGGGAACAGCGGCTCCGCAGGAGACTGGGCACAAAAGTAAAGCTTTAGGACTACCTGGTGTGCACTGGCTCCTCCCCCTATGACCCTCCTCCAAGCCTCAGTTAGGATACTGTGCCCGGACGAGCGTACACAATAAGGAAGGATTTATGAATCCCGGGTAAGACTCATACCAGCCACACCGATCACACCGTACAACCTGTGATCTGAATCCAGTTAACAGCATGATAACAGAGGAGCCTCTGGAAAGATGGCTCACAACCACAAAACCCGATTTTTGTAACAATAACTATGTACAAGTATTGCAGACAATCCGCACTTGGGATGGGCGCCCAGCATCCACTACGGACTATGAGAAATAGAATTATCGGTAAGTAAATTCTTATTTTCTCTGACGTCCTAGTGGATGCTGGGAACTCCGTAAGGACCATGGGGATTATACCAAAGCTCCCAAACGGGCGGGAGAGTGCGGATGACTCTGCAGCACCGAATGAAAGAACTCCAGGTCCTCCTCAGCCAGGGTATCAAATTTGTAGAATTTAGCAAACGTGTTTGCCCCTGACCAAGTAGCTGCTCGGCAAAGTTGTAAAGCCGAGACCCCTCGGGCAGTCGCCCAAGATGAGCCCACTTTCCGTGTGGAATGGGCTTTTACAGATTTTGGCTGTGGCAGGCCTGCCACAGAATGTGCAAGCTGAATTGTGCTACAAATCCAACGAGCAATAGTCTGCTTAGAAGCAGGAGCACCCAGCTTGTTGGGTGCATACAGGATAAACAGCGAGTCAGATTTTCTGACTCCAGCCGTCCTGGAAACATATATTTTCAGGGCCCTGACTACGTCCAGCAACTTGGAGTCCTCCAAGTCCCTAGTAGCCGCAGGTACCACAATAGGCTGGTTCACGTGAAACGTTGAAAACACCTTAGGGAGAAATTGAGGATGAGTCCTCAATTCCGCCCTGTCTGGAAGATCAGATAAGGGCCTTTACAGGATAAAGCCCCCAATTCTGACACGCGCCTGGCCGAGGCCAGGGCCAACAACATGACCACTTTCCATGTGAGATATTTTAACTCCACAGATTCAAGTGGTTCAAACCAATGTGACTTTAGGAACCCCAAAACTACATTGAGATCCCAAGGTGCCACTGGAGGCACAAAAGGAGGCTGTATATGCAGTACCCCTTTTACAAAACGTCTGAACTTCAGGAACTGAAGTTAGTTCTTTCTGGAAGAAAATTGACAGGGCCGAAATTTGAACCTTAATGGACCCCAATTTTAGGCACATAGACACTCCTGTTTACAGGAAATGCAGGAATCGACCTAGTTGAAAATTCCTCCATCGGGGCCTTACTGGCCTCGCACCCCGCAACATATTTTCGCCAAATGCGGTGATAATGCTTTGCGGTTACATCCTTCCTGGCTTGATTAGGGTAGGGATGACTTCATCCGGAATGCCTTTTTCCTTCAGGATCCGGCGTTCAACCGCCCTGCCGTTAAACGCAGCCGCGGTAAGTCTTGGAACAGACAGGGTCCTTGCTGGAGCAGGTCCCTTCTTAGAGGTAGAGGCCACGGGTCCTCCGTGAGCATCTCTTGAAGTTCCGGGTACCAAGTCCTTCTTGGCCAATCCGGAGCCACGAGTATAGTTCTTACTCCCCTCCGTCTTATAATTCTCAGTACTTTTGGTATGAGAGGAAGAGGAGGGAACACATACACTGACTGGTACACCCACGGTGTTACCAGAGCGTCCACAGCTATTGCCTGAGGGTCCCTCGACCTGGCGCAATACCTGTCCAATTTTTTGTTTAGGCGGGACGCCATCATGTCCACCTTTGGTTTTTCCCAATGGTTTACAATCATGTGGAAGACTTCTGGGTGAAGTCCCCACTCACCCGGGTGGAGGCCGTGCCTGCTGAGGAAGTCCGCTTCCCAGTTGTCCACTCCCGGAATGAATACTGCTGACAGTGCTATCCCATGATTTTCCGCCCAGCGAAGAATCCTTGCAGCTTCTGCCATTGACTGCTTCTTGTGCCACCCTGTCTGTTTACATGGGTGACTGCCGTGATGTTGTCCGACTGGATCAACACCGGCTGACCTTGAAGCAGAGGTCTTGCTAAGCTGAGAGCATTGTAAATGGCCCTTAGCTCCAGGTTATTTATGTGAAATGATGTCTCCAGGCTTGACCATAAGCCCTGGAAATTTCTTCCCTGTGTGTGCTCCCCAGCCTCGCAGGCTGGCATCCGTGGTCACCAGGACCCAGTCCTGAATGCCGACTCTGCGGCCCTCTAGAAGATGAGCACTCTGCAACCACCACAGGAGGGACACCCTTGTCCTTGGTGACCAGGTTATCCGCTGATGCATCTTAAGATGCGACCCGGACCATTTGTCCAGCAGGTCCCACTGGAAAGTTCTTGCGTGGAATCTGCCGAATGGCTTTGCTTCGTAGGAAGCTACCATTTTTCCCAGAACCCTTGTGCATTGATGCACTGAGACTTGGCTCGGTTTTAGGAGGTTCCTGACTAGCTCGGATAACTCCCTGGCTCTCTCCTCCGGGAGAAACACCTTTTTCTGAACTGTGTCCAGAATCATCCCTAGGAACAGAAGACGAGTCGTCGGAACCAGCTGCGATTTAGGAATATTGAGAATCCAATCGTGCTGTCGCAACACTACCTGAGATAGTGCTACACCGACCTTCAACTGTTCCCAGGATCTTACCCTTATCAGGAGATCGTCCAAGTAAGGGATAACTAAAACTCCCTTCCTTCGAAGGAGTATCATCATTTCGGCCATTACCTTGGTAAAGACCCGGGGTGCCGTGGACCATCCAAACGGCAGCGTCTGAAACGGATAGTGACAGTTCTGTACCACACACCTGAGGTACCCTTGGTGAGAAGGGTAAATTTGGACATGAAGGTAAGCATCCTTGATGTCCAGAGACACCATGTAGTCCCCTTCTCTTGAATTTGAACCTCTGTATGTAAGTGTTCAAAGATTTTAGATTTAAAATCGGTCTCACCGAGCCGTCCGGCTTCGGTACCACAACAGTGTGGAATAATACCCCGTTCCCTGTTGCAGGAGGGGTACCTTAATTATCACCTGCTGGGAATACAGCTTGTGAATGGCTTCCAACACTGCCTCCCTGTCTGCTTGTAAAGCCCCAGCGTCATGCTGAGGGCTTGGCAGAGGCGGGAGAGGGCTTCTGTTCCTGGGAACTGGCTGATTTCTGCAGCCGTTTCCCTCTCCCTCTGTCACGGGGCAGAAATGAGGAACCTTTTGCCCACGTGCCCTTATGGGAACGAAAGGACTGCGCCTGATAATACGGAGTCTTCTTATGTTGAGAGGCGACCTGGGGTAAAAACGTGGATTTCCCAGCTGTTGCCGTGGCCACCAGGTCTGAAAGACCGACCCCAAATAACTCCTCCCCTTTATAAGGCAATACTTCCATATGCCATTTGGAATCCGCATCACCTGACCACTGTCGTGTCCATAACCCTCTTCTGGCAGAAATGGACAGCGCACTTACTCTTGATGCCAGTCGGCAAATATCCCGCTGTGCATCACACATATATAGAAATGCATCTTTTAAATGCTCTACAGGCAATAATATACTGTCCCTATCTAGGGTATCAATATTTTCAGTCAGGGAATCCGACCACGCCAACCCAGCACTGCACATCCAGGCTGAGGTGATTGCTGGTCGCAGTATAACACCAGTATGTGTGTAAATACATTTTAGGATACCCTCCTGCTTTCTATCAGCAGGATCCTTAAGGGCGGCCATCTCAGGAGAGGGTAGAGCCCTTGTTTTGACAAGCGTGTGAGCGCTTTATCCCCCCTAGGGGGTGTTTCCCAACGCACCCTAACCTCTGGCGGGAAAGGATATATGCCAATAACTTTTTAGAAATTATCAGTTTTTTATCGGGGGAAACCCACGCTTCATCACACACCTCATTTAATTTCTCAGATTCAGGAAAACTACAGGTAGTTTTTCCTCACTGAACATAATACCCCTATTGGTGGTACTCGTATTATCAGAAATGTGTAAAACATTTTCCATTGCCTCAATCATGTAACGTGTGGCCCTACTGGAAGTCATATTTGTCTCTTCACCGTCGACACTGGAGTCAGTATCCGTGTCGGCGTCTGTATTTGCCATCTGAGGTAACGGGCGCTTTAGAGCCCCTGACGGCCTATGAGACGTCTGGACAGGCACAAGCTGAGTAGCCGGCTGTCTCATGTCAATCACTGTCTTTTGTAAAGAGCTGACACTGTCATGTAATTCCTTCCAGCAGTTCATCCACTCAGGTGTCGACCCCCTAGGGGGTGACATCCCTATTACAGGCAATTTGCTCAGCCTCCACATCATTTTCCTCCTCATACATGTCGACACAAACGTACCGACACACAGCACACACACAGGGAATGCTCTGATAGAGGACAGGACCCCACTAGCCCTTTGGGGAGACAGAGGGAGAGTTTGCCAGCACACACCAGAGCGCTATATATATACAGGGATAACCTTATATAAGTGTTTTTCCCCTTATAGCTGCTGTATTGTTTATACTGCGCCTAATTAGTGCCCCCCTCTCTTTTTTAACCCTTTCTGTAGTGTAGTGACTGCAGGGGAGAGCCAGGGAGCTTCCCTCCAACGGAGCTGTGAGGGAAAATGGCGCCAGTGTGCTGAGGAGATAGGCTCCGCCCCCTTATCGGCGGCCTTTTCTCCCGTTTTTCAGTGTAATCTGGCAGGGGTTAAAATTCATCCATATAGCCCTGGGGGCTATATGTGATGTATTTTCGCCAGCCAAGGTGTTTTTATTGCTGCTCAGGGCGCCCCCCCCTAGCGCCCTGCACCCTCAGTGACCGAAGTGTGAAGTGTGCTGAGGAGCAATGGCGCACAGCTGCAGTGCTGTGCGCTACCTTGGTGAAGACAGGATGTCTTCTGCCGCCGATTTTCCGGACCTCTTCTTGCTTCTGGCTCTGTAAGGGGGCCGGCGGCGCGGCTCTGGGACCGGACTCCATGGCTGGGCCTGTGTTTGATCCCTCTGGAGCTAATGGTGTCCAGTAGCCTAAGAAGCCCAATCCACTCTGCACGCAGGTGAGTTCGCTTCTTCTCCCCTTAGTCCCTCGATGCAGTGAGCCTGTTGCCAGCAGGTCTCACTGAAAATAAAAAACCTAAAACTAAACTTTTCACTAAGCAGCTCAGGAGAGCCCCTAGTGTGCACCCTTCTCGTTCAGGCACAAAAATCTAACTGGGGCTTGGAGGAGGGTCATAGGGGGAGGAGCCAGTGCACACCAGGTAGTCCTAAAGCTTTACTTTTGTGCCCAGTCTCCTGCGGAGCCGCTGTTCCCCATGGTCCTTACGGAGTTCCCAGCATCCACTAGGACGTCAGAGAAATGACAACTAGAAGTTTGTACCTGCAGTAATTTTGTGAAAAAATATTTAAAGAACTAATAATAAGCCTAGTCATGCCCATTTTCGGGCAGTATTGGCATGTGACAGAAAAGGATGGAATGTGCCACGTGACAGGAAGAGTACCAATAGTAGCTGGTCCATGTATTAACTATCTACATGTGTATCTGCTTTTGTAGATATACAACAGCTAACGTCACAATCTGGAGGGGTTCTGTATGAAATCCTGGGGTACGGAACCCCGGCATTTGTAACACCGACGCCAGGAACCCACTGGTGAAAAAGCCGGCAGGGGAGAGTAAGGGGTGTTCTCCTCTCTCCCCACCCCCTAACTGCCCCCCGGAGGTGCCTAAAAATACCCCACCCTGTCCCCAGTACCTAAACATAACACTCACCCCCCCCCCCCCCCCCCTGCAGCGTAACCCAAACCAACCGAGGGGGGTGCCTAACCCCGGGATGCAGCTTAACCCTAACCCCCAGCGGCTTACCTCCCCACAACGCGGTGTGTCTTTGTTCAGCATCCTGGATGTCGGGATTCCAGCACTGAGATGGTGCACCCATTCTGGATGCCGGTGTCGGTATTCAGAATAGGGTCAGGATTCCAGTGTCAGGATTCTGTCTGCCAGGATCCCAACAGCCAGGATCCTGACTGCTTCCCCTCTAGAGGAGCGATACCTAACTAGTAAAATTACAAAAATAAAAAATGTCACAAAGGAAAACTGCCATGACTGGATAAAAGCGTTACATTTTAACTGATCATTTAGCATTTCAGTCATTACTACACAAAATAATAAATCATAAAGAGCATTCATTACTTAGATAAAACAGCAACTTTAAAATGCAAATGGATTTGCACCTTGAAATACCCCCTAATTTATCCATTGGATTAGAATGTAAGCGTCAGGGCAGAGCTCTCGTCCACTAGTTCTTCCTCTTGAACTATCAGTTACACCAGTGTTTGTTGTCTTTTGTATTTGTGTCCCCTTTATTTATTAACAGTTACTTATATAGCGCTAATATTCTGTTGCACTTTACAACTTGGAAAAAATAGTAAAGAAAGACTGAGTAATAAACAGACAGAGGTTAGACGGCCCTGCTTGCAGACTTACAATCTATAGTATCACACAGCTGCTGCAGATTTGTCAGTTTCACAATTGTGCCTTACATCTGGTGACAGTGGAGGCCACTGGAGAAAGAGGAATTCAATGAGGTATGCTTTGCTATCCTTATGAAATTAGAGGGTTATTCAGTACGGATTGCAGTTTTTGCCAAAAAGCTGAATCTGCAATCTTTTCTTTCACATGCTGGGGACCGCCCATCGCAAGGCAAGGCCACACAGCATGCAGAATGGCCTGCCCAGCGGCTGTGAGCGCTGCAGACGCCCCCCTGCAGCTAGGCTGATTATGCAGGCGGTCATCCACCATTTTTCTCATCAGAGCGGCTGCATATGACATCTTGCAGCCACATCAAAACATGCCGCACTGCCCCTGTTTTGCCCGCGCCGCCCCCACCTACCCCGCGAACGCCTCTGCCTGTCATTTAGAGTCATTCATAGCCAATGTGATTAGATCGCATTGGCTGGTCGCGCAGGATGGGACCTGTGCATCGTCACCGGAAACGGGGTTATTGTGGTCGCATTGCTAAGCTGAATAACCCTCTTAGCCATTAGAACAGAGGCTCTCAAACGCGGTCCTCAATGCACCCCAATGGTCCAGGTTTTAAGTTTATCCATGCTTGGCCACAGGTGACTTAATTAGCACTTCAGTCAATTCGGTTTAACCATCTGTGCTGAACCATGACTATACCTAAAACCTGGAACATTGGGGGGTGTCTTGAAGACCGCATTTGAGAACCTCTGAATTAGAAGATGGGTAGACTGTAGCCATAAAGGGAGGAACATGATCAGCAATACTGAGGTAGGCTGTGGAATTTACATGCTCAATTCATATCAAGGAGCCTAATGTGTGCAAAGTAAACATTCCCCGAACAGCTACACATCCACAACTAAACTGAACCATTAACACAAGGCAGGAAGGATCCGTGGACTGACATTTTTTTTTTTGTGTTTGTTTTAAACCTATTTCTGGCAATACATATCTGGCAGAGGAAAAAAAAATCAGCTTTCGTGAGAACAAGTGACATACTGTATTTTCAAACATCAGCTGTCCAGCTTTGTTAAGCCTGTGCCCATTGAGGGCTCAGTTTCTTATTTTAAGCTGACAGCAATGGAAGCTGGGGTGGTCCGCTGTTGCAAGCCATCCACTTCAAGGTTTGATGTGATGTGCATTCAGAGAAGCTATTCTGCATGCTACTATACAATTTTAATTATCTTCCTTTCCACTTCAACCAGTTTGAACATTTTCATTAGACCTCTCGCAATACCAAGGTGCTTTCACCCACAGATCTGCCACCTACTGGATGTTTTAAGCACCATTCTCTGCAGCCACTAGCGAGTTTTGTGAGTGACATTCCCAGGAGGTCAGCAGTTTCTGATATTCAATCCACCCTGTCTGGCACCAATCATAATTCCATTTTCAAAAACACGTAGATCACTTTTCAGTTCCACTTTGGTGTTTGGTCTAAATAACTGCACCTTTTGACCACGAATGCATGTTTTTAAGCGTAGAGGGTCTGATTCAGAGGTGGGTGCTGTAGCACAGTCCCTGCAACTTTGTATACAGCTGTTGTGCTAAATTATGCTAAAGCCACAGGGGGCAGCTTAAGTACAGTAAATAGATGCCCATTGCAGGCTTGTCTGGCCCAATGCTGTGTCCGAAGAGACAGCATCGGGACCCTCTGCGTGGAAATCGGACATCTGGGTAACCATTGGGTTACTGAGGATGTCCAGAGAAATCATGCTGCTGGAGCCAGTGAAGAAGCTTCCCGAAGACGTAACCGCTGGCTTCAAAATGCCCAGAAAATAGGGCCGACACTGCGTTGTTTTCTGGAAATCTGCTTATCGCTGCCCACAAAGGCCAGCAGCATATTAAACATACTGGGGCACTGCAGTGCAGCCCCAGCGCATATACGCAGAGTTGCTGCCACATGATTTGGTGACATATATTTGCCTTTAAGAGGCAGGTGACATAAGGGGTCACAGAGCTTAAATTAAAAATTCAATTGGATTAAATCACAAGATTTAAACCCCCAATCATTATCTAGTCTTAATTCCCAAACGATGAGGTGATTGGGATAACAGATAAGTCAGATAACATGGTTTATAAAAAACAATAGATCAGGAACTTGTCTGTCATTCAACTGGCCTCTGATCAGGTACAACTCATGTTATCAATACTGAAAACCATGCTGATCTGCCATAGAATAATTCTGCGTAACAAACCAGCACCAAAGGCAAAGACAGCTCCTTCCGATTAACACAATTTAAACTGCTTCTTTTCCACATGCCAATCCAATAAATAATACAAAGTGTTTTAGCTCCATTCCTTAAACAGAACATGCAAGACTGCAGTAGGAAATGAAACAAATTCCGATCTCATATGAAATAAAATTGCACAGATAGCATTACTTTACAAATAGCCATCTCTTACCTATAAAAGTACCTACTGATAAACTTGACAGATCTGTTTCAATATCCGAGTGGATGACAACACACATGTTTCTGTGACAAAACGCATAAGTAAATTCTGGTCAGCTAAGCTTTGCTAAATTGCATAGTGTGTGGTTATCTGCTGTTTCTCATATGCCATTATTGCCATATGTTTTGCATTACCTAAATACAATGTGACATTCTTCTTTCAAGTCTCCTCTTACTGCTGTCTATTCTCATCTCAACCAAGACTATGCACAGACATGCCATTCACCATGGACTGCTTTATTATTGGCTGCTGATAATACTGCTGCCTTGTAATAAGACATACTTTCCTATCCAGCAGCTATAATTGCTAGTCCACCTCATTTTGTATCAGGTGGTCTGAAATGTCTTAGAAGGTGATTCAATTGCAGACTATGGCCACAAAGTGCAGTCAGAATGGTAACGCATCACAATCATCCCCAACCTCCTTCGCAACTCACAGAGTTGGTCAGGAAAACTGTTAATGCAGGTATTTACAAGTAGCAGAGAATTCAATACAGGCCATTGAGGGGCTCATCTGGGCATGATCCGGTTCTGTTTTATGTCACTGTATCTTATTTGTTTCATGAATCCTTCAATGTACAGCGCTGCACAGTATTTTTTGGCTTTATAAACAATAATAATGCTCAAGTCATCATCCTGAGTAACTAAATGAAAACAAGTAACACTATACAGTACATAGATGTTAACACAAATGAATTTGAACACTACAGTACATGAAAAATTATAGGATAGTATGACACTTCAAACTGTATTGAACCAAGATATCACATGAAGTACAAACTGAACTATTTACTACTGATATTAAACTAAACACATTTATCTGGAATTTTGAGTTCTGCACAACATGCTCCTTCATAGGGGTTACAGTACCAGGACAACAACTGCTTATTTACCAAATGTGTTTAGGTTATTGGGTTTATTTTTATTGTTATTTGCGTTTTATAAATTGAAAACAAATAAAATGCTTGTAATGCAAAATACTTCTGAATAAAATAATAAAACCTGCCAAACCAAGCAGCTCAAAATATTGTATTATTTTTGTATAGAGTAATTTATGGCTCATCTTTAAACAAAACGGTCTGTCACTGATTTGAAAAAAAGACCATAAAATGACAGAGAGAAACCAGGGCAGATGGCAGCAAGTCCATAGGAAATGAGCAGTGGATGGTGAAGATTTCTGTATATTATATTCCAACAGGATTAACCGCTTTGGTGCCATACAAGTTAATGGGCCATGAACTGGCAAACTGATATACAGCCATTGTTTCCACAGCTAAAGCAAGCAGTAATATATTCTGGAAATATGTGCCACAAAGTACAAAGGATGCCTGTGATGGTTTCTCGGAGAGGTCCATTTGCCGAGAGAGATAGGCGGGACTTAGTAAATGACATCCCATGGAACAGACCTCACATCATGTCAACAATCACAACACTTCCCTCAGCACAAACAAACAAAAGCACCAACGAAAGGCAAACAGAGAAACAATACAAAGAAACTCCTGGATACAGGGGCTTTTACCGGTTAGTAATTCTCCATTTCCACAGCCTAGATATCATGGAGAATTGTATTTTACTACATAAGAACTACACAATTTCTCCTCTGAAGGATGAAATCAAGCACTGTTTTGAAGGCCATACTGTACAAAATCTGAAAGGGAGTAATAATATGACAAAACACTGAAAACCTGTCAGTGAACAATTATATAGCACATGACCACTCGGGATGTTAAAAGCACACAGTACTAGAGGATTAACATCAACAAAACACAACATTAAGATTGGATTAGACCAGATGGAACCTAAAATTAGCACGCGGATACATTAGCAAGAATACAATTTACATATGTAAAAATCAAGTTTACCAGAAAACAAATGTTAAAATGACAGATTCTATTCAATATTTTAGCCACCTGGATAAAAAAAAAAAGAAGAAGTGACTCTTCAGTAAAGCAGCTATTATTTCAAACAACTATGGAGTAGAAATGTTAATTCAATTATATCAAATTACATATTGTCAGTGGTAATTTACATAAATTATGGAATTAAAAGCGAGCCTCTTATTTGCCATCACCCTTGCACAACTATGCATCTTTGTTGACATGGAGCTAACTCAGTATGACCGTGTCTTTGTTTTCGCATGTACTAAACTTCCACCTATGGAACAATGAATAATTATGTATATATTGCAGATGTCATGATCTCATTATATTCAAATAACATCCATTGTATGTCAGAACCAATAAGAAGCAATCATGCACCAGCAGGTCTGAGCAGAAAACATACTGTATGCTATGCAATACAATGCCCTGCAGGCACACATTCACCCTATAGCACATCCCAAGCGCTATAGGCTTTCATTACAGCGGTATGCCTATCACAGACATATATACGTACAGTGGTAACCATGCATGACTGTGTAGATAACATGACTAGCAACGACACACAGGCCGGACACAAATCAGTGCAGGTGTGTGTGTGTGTGTCAGCAGGCAGGTGGGCTGTGCACCTCTCCAGCGAGCAGGGGGCAATGGCAGATGTGTCACAGCGGTAGGAGCCGACACAAGATGAAAACTTTCGGCAGACCACTCACCCACGCCGTATTTCTCGTGCTCCGTGGGTATCCACATGTTTGCAGCGTTCTGCGTGTCTCTGGATCAGGAGCAGTCGCACATCCCTCCTCCTCCTGCGGTGTGAGAGCTGCTCCTCTGCTGCTGCTGCCCAGGCGGCCGCTTCCTCCCCCCCACCGTCTCTATCCTGCCTTTGTGTACGAGCCCCCTCTCCGGCTGCTGTCAGTGGCAGGAAGGGAGCCGGGCTACAGCAGCCTGTGTGCGTGTGTCAGACAATGCGCTGTGTTCCTTCCTCCTCCTCAGCGCCGAGCCCCCGTGCGGCTCCTACTAGTGCCAAGCGCCGTGCTCCAGTCCTGGCACGTCTATGGGCGCCCTGGTATGCCGGTGTCAGCTGCCCCTCACACGTCTGGCATGCCTGTGTCCTGCGCTGCTGCTGCGGTATGTGTGCGCATACACACAGCTGTGTGTGAGGTGACGAGGCTCAGCGCTGTGTGTGTGTCAGTGTGCACCTGTGTGCGGGTAGGGGAATGTCAGCGGCTGAGGTGTGTGCCTGCAGCCCCCCTAACCCTACATATGTCAGTCAGTGTGACATTAGTGTGCCCCTTACTACCCGGGCACCTCCGGCGCATGCGCCGTTCACACGGCTAGCTCGCACACGGGCTCGTAAGCTGCTGCTGCCGGCCGCTCATTGTTCTGGTAACCAAGAGACCAACGCTGCGAGCTCGAGCTGCTGCTACTGCCGCCGCACAGGACGCCGGGACATGTAGTACACAGGCAAGCTGCGCTGCGTAGGAAGCATCTTCTTCGGGGACACAGCGGGAGGCGGGCTCAGGGGAGCACAGCCCACTATGCCTGAGCCACCCCCTCCGTGGCAATGAATAGTGGCAGACAGGGTGCACAGTGTACACCTGTATATTAGTCACACACCCAGTGCTACATTGTAGGGGGAGGTGCGGAGCAGCCACGTAGAGGGGACGGGATGGGAGTGACTGGCAGCTCCCCGCCCAGCCGTGTGTTGTTGTGTAGAAATGCCCGCATCAACCCCTCCTCCTCCTTGCGTGTTCCCTCCCACTCGCGGAAGTGGGGGAAGCATGGCAGAGGCCGGGAGCAGCGCACGCTATGGAGGTACAGCACAGTACACACATCGCAGCTCCACGGGATGCATGTGTTCCCTGCTGCACGCTGCTCTGTATCAGTGATTTTCATACGAGAGTTTAAGGGGAGATGTACCAAGATGTCCTTTATCTTAGCACCCAGCATTACCGCAGTCCAGCTTAATGATTTCCCTTGAACTACCTGGCAGCTCACCGGCAGTCCTTGACTCACGATATAGTGCAATACACATAGAGGTGGATACACATGGCATTAGTGATGTGCTCCGTGAGCGATATCGCCTAGTGCAGTGATGGCTAACCTTAACAGTCCAGCTGTTGTTGAACTACACATCCCAGCATGCCCTGCATCAGTTTTGCTATTTGGCCATGCTAAAACTGATGCAGGTCATGCTGGGATGTGTAGTTCAACAACAGTTGGAGTGTCAAGGTTAGCCATCACTGGCCTAGTGTGTTCCCACCCGGCCTGGGCTGCTCGACGGCGGGCATAAACATATTGGGGCAGATGTGTTATCCTGGAGAAGGCATAAGGAAGTAATAAACCAGTGATAAGTGCAAGGTGATAAACACACCAGCCCACTCAGCTCCTAACTGTCAATTTGAATATTGGAGCTGATTGGCTGGTGTGTTTATCACCTTGCATTTATCACTGGTTTATCACATCCTTATGTCTTCTCCAGGTGAATACATCTGCCTCACTACTGAGCGATGTTGTAAACGATATCGTCCAGGATCTTGCAAAAGATTTAGGAGTAGCAACATCCAGAAGTATGCTGTTTGATCTTCCCTGCAGCAGCTCAGAACATACAACCAACAACCCGCAGGACCATACATCATTATTGTTATTCATAGACACTGAACAATTTGCAGTATTATGAACGATTTGTCATTCTGATCCGTCAGAAACGTCCAAATCGCTCATAATATCGTCTAGTGTATGGCCACCTTACATGTGCTCACACGTTACAACGATTTTCGGGAAAATGGAACGATTTAGAAGTATCTGAGTGATAAATCAATTGGAAAAGGACATATCATTCAGCATTCCTGAACGATAACGATCCGATGCGCGGTCCCGTTGCTTGTTAGACTCGTGCTCTGATCTTCCCTCCTGAAGGTAAGATAAGGTGTCCTATCAATCAATGTTGACCGAATCATTTGTATTATTGCACATTAGATGTATCTAACGATGCATCGTCCGATCAGCATCTGGTCAGTCGCTCTAGTGGGTGTAGTATGGTATGCCGGCGGCCGAGCTCCCGGCGACCAGCATACCGGCACCGGGAGCCTGACCGCTGGCATACCGACAGCGTGGCGAGCGCAAATGAGCCCTTTGCGGGCTCGCCACGCTATTTTATTCTCCCTCCAGGGGGGTTGTGGACCCCCACGAGGGAGAATATGTGTCGGTATGCCGGGTGTCGGGATTCCAGCGCCGGGATCCCGACTTTCGGCAACCAGAAGACCACTCGTTCTAGTATGTGGGCACCATTAACATTAGGCTGGGTACACACTTGCTGATGCACATGCAAGATCCCCCCCCCCCCCCCCCCCCGACATGATATTTTAAATCTACCTTAAAATCTTTAGATTTTAAGGTAAAAACTAAAGATATTGTACATCGTTAACAACCCGCGGGAACATGCATAGTTAATTATATAGTGACTACACACTGGACGATGTGTACAAAATATCGTCCAATCCACCGGATCGGATGATAAATCAGGTGCATACTTATGCAGTTTGTTCCAGGAGCGATATTGCCTAGTTTTCCATTTCCGGGCTGGGCCATCGACATTGTGTGCACACATTGAGCGATATCTAACGATATCGCTCAGTGATGTCACGCCGCCGCCAGCCCATGCATGCAGTTTTATGGATGTTAAGTTCAAATTGAGCTGCAGTCACAGCCGACAGCAGGGGATGATAACGTTGCTCGGGACCATGCATCGTTCATTATTTGTAGTGTACACACTGGACGATATTACAAACGATATCGCTCAGAAGTGGGAAAATGAATAATATCGTCTGTTTTCTTGCACAGTGTGTATGCATCTTTAGAGTTTTCTAAATACTCCCTGGCTATGTGTTATGGGGGGTCATTCCGAGTTGATCGCTCGCTGCCGTTTTTAGCAGCGCAGCGAACAGGTTACTACTGCGCATGCGTATGCACCGTAATGCGCAGGCGCGTCGTTCAGCTACAAAGCGGATCGTTGCTGGGCGAAGGATTTAACAAAGAATCCATTCGCACAGCCGATCGCAAGGAGATTGACCGGAAGAGGGCGTATGTGGGTGTCGACTGACCATTTTCTGGGAGTGGTGCGGCGAACGTAGGCGTTTGGAGGGCGGATGTCTGACGTCAATTCCGGGACCTGCAACGCTGGATTCATTGCACAGGGTAAGTAACTCTTACACTGGTCTTGTTCTACACAAAACGTTTTTTTGCATAGCAGGGCTGCACAAGCGATCGCAGCCTTACAATGCAAAAATACACTCCCCCATAGGCGGCGTCTAGTTGATCGCACGGGCTGCAAAACGTTGCAGCGTGCGATCAACTCGGAATGACCCCCTCGGTAACTTGCCTCTCCTGAGATCTCGTACACAGCTGTATTGCAGAGGCACAGCTGTGTATTGTGGCAGTATTAAGAGAAACCTATGGGGGAGATGTACTAAGCAGTGAAAAGAGTGGAGAAGTGAGCCAGTGGAGAAGCTCTTTATAATTCTATAGTATGCAAATTATAAAAGTTACTTCAGTGCTGATTGGTTGCTGTGGGAGACTTCTCTACTGGCTCACTTCTCCACTCTTTTCACTGCTTAGTACATCTCCCTATAAGACTGCTTTTTAATAAATACAGATAAGCATTGATCCTTTTTTTTTTTTTTAATCGAGAACGCCCAAAAAAGTGTTAAAGTGTCTTAATACATGAACCTTCAAACAAGTGATGGCGTTGCCAGAATCCAGCTATTTCTCTTTTGCATTCTAGAAATGATAGCCTGACTCTGATTGGTTGCCATGAGAAACAGCACTGCTTGTCATTTTAGAAGCTTTAGTAATTCCCCCCCCCCATTAGGGATTAATTTACTTAAGCTTCTAAAAATGTGTTAGTGTTTTCCCTGGCAACCAATCAGATTCTACCTATCATTTCTATTTCTCTTATGTCCTAGAGGATTGCAGGGGATTCCGTAAGGACCATGGGGTATAGACGGGCTCCGCAGGAGACATGGGCACTCTAAAGAACTTTAGATGGGTGTGCACTGGCTCCTCCCTCTATGCCCCTCCTCCAGACCCCAGTTAGATCCTGTGCCCAGAGGAGAGTGGGTGCACTGCAGGGGAGCTCTACTGAGTTTCTCTGAAAAAAAGACTTTTGTTAGGTTTTTTATTTTCAGGGAGCACTGCTGGCAACAGGCTCCCTGCATCGTGGGACTGAGGAGAGAGAAGCAGACCTACTTAAATGATAGGCTCTGTTTCTTAGGCTACTGGACACCATTAGCTCCAGAGGGTCGGAACGCAGGTCTCCCCCTCGCCGTTCGCCCTGGAGCCGCGCCACCGTCCTCCTCACAGAGCCGGACTATAGAAGCCGGGTGAGTATGAGAAGATAGAAGACTTCAAAGGCAGCAGAAGACTTCGGATCTTCTATGAGGTAACGCGCAGCGGTAACGCTGCGCGCCATTGCTCCCAACACACACACACACTGGCGGCACTGTATGGGTGCAGGGCGCAGGGTGGGCGCCCTGGGCAGCATTTAACAAACCTCTAGGGACACTGGCATAGATATATACTGCGGAGGCAGTATATTGCATAAAACCCCCGCCAGTATAAAGATTTGAGCGGGATCGAAGCCCGCCGGTGAGGGGGCGGAGCTTGATTCCTCAGCACTAACCAGCGCCATTTAATCCACAGCACGCTGCAGAGAAGCTGGCTCCCCGGACTCTCCCCTGCTGAACAAAGTACAGAGGGCATAAAAAAGAGGGGGGGGCACATTTATTTGGCGCAGTGAGTATATTTGTAAAAGCGCTGTACTGACTGGGATTTATTCCAGTGTCTGGTAGCGCTGGGGGTGTCCTGGCATACTCTCTCTCTGTCTCTCCAAAGGGCCTTATTGGGGGACTGTCTCCATAGATATATATATCCCTGAGTGTGTGGGGGTGCCGGTACGTGTGTGTCGGCATGTCTGAGACGGAAGGCTCATCTAAGGAGGATGTGGAGCAGATGATTGTGGTGTCTCCGTCGGCGACGCCGGCACCTGATTGGCTGGATATGTGGAATGTTTTAAATGCAAATGTGTCTTTATTACATAAGAGATTGGACAAAGCAGAATCCAGAGAAAAGACAGGGAGTCAATCCATGGCTTTGGCTGTAACACAGGGCCCTCCAGGGTCTCAGAAACGTCCCCTGTCCCAAGTAGCAGACACGGATTCTGACTCCAGTGTCGACTACGATGATGCAAGGTTACACCCAAGGGTGGCCAAAAGTATTCATTATATGATTATTGCAATAAAAGATGTTTTACATATCACAGATGACCCCTCTGTTCCTGACACGAGGGTATGCATGTTTAAGGAAAAGAAACCTGAGGTAACCTTTCCCCCATCTCATGAGCTGAACGCGTTATTTGAAAAGGCTTGGGAAACTCCAGACAAGAAACTGCAGATTCCCAAGAGAATTCTTATGGCGTATCCTTTCCCAGCACAGGACAAGGTACGGTGGGACTCCTCGCCCAGGGTCGACAAGGCTTTAACGCGCTTGTCCAAAAAGGTGGCGCTACCGTCTCCAGACACGGCAACCCTCAAGGATCCTGCTGATCGCAGACAGGAAACTACCTTAAAATCAATCTATACGCATACGGGTGCCTTGCTCAGAACGGCAATAGCGTCAGCTTGGGTTTGTAGCGCTGTAGCAGCTTGGGCAGATACCTTGTCAGCTGACATTGATACCCTAGATAGGGATACCATTTTATTGACCTTGGGTCACATTAAAGACGCAGTCTTATATATGAGAGACGCTTCGAGAGACGTTGGGCTGCTAGGTTCAAGAGCCAACACCATGGCGATTTCCGCTAGGCGAGCCCTGTGGACCCGCCAATGGACGGGTGATGCCGACTCTAAGAGGCATATGGAAGTTTTGCCTTACAAGGGTGAGGTTTTATTTGGGGAAGGTCTCGCGGACCTGGTTTCCACAGCTACCGCGTGTAAATCTACTTTTTTACCTTATGTTCCCCCACAGCAAAAGAAAACACCACAATATCAGATGCAGTCCTTTCGGTCGCATAAGTCCAGTAGAGGTCGGGACTCTTCCTTCCTCGCCAGAGGTAAGGGTAGAGGGAAAAGAATGCCTGCTACGGCTAGATCCCAGGAGCAGAAGTCCTCCCCGGCTTCTACTAAATCCACCGCATGACGCTGGGGCTCCACTGAGGGAGTCCGCACCGGTGGGAGCACGTCTCCGACTCTTCAGCCACGTCTGGGTTCAGTCAGACGTGGATCCTTGGGCGATGGAAATTGTATCCCAAGGCTACATGCTGGAATTCGAAGACGTGCCTCCTCGCCGATTTATCAAATCGGCTTTACCAGCTTCTTCCCCAGAAAGGGAGATCGTTTTAGCTGCAATTCAAAAACTGTGTCAGCAACAAGTGGTTGTCGAGGTTCCCCTAGTTCAACAGGGGAAGGGGTACTATTCAACCCTGTTTGTGGTCCCGAAACCGGATGGCTCGGTCAGACCCATTCTAAATTTAAAATCTCTAAACCTGTACTTAAAAAAAGTTCAAATTCAAGATGGAATCGCTCCGGGCAGTTATCTCCAGCCTGGAAGGGGGGATTTTATGGCGTCACTAGACATAAAGGATGCATACCTTCATGTCCCCATATATCCTCCTCGTCAGGCCTACCTGAGATTCGCTGTACAGGACTGTCATTACCAGTTTCAGACATTGCCGTTTGGGCTTTCCACGGCCCGGAGGATTTTCACCAAGGTAATGGCGGAAATGATGGTGCTCCTGCGCAGACAGGGAGTCACAATTATCCTGTACTTGGACGATCTCCTGATAAAGGCGAGATCGAAAGATCAAAAGCGTGTCGCTCTCCCTGAGAGTGCTGCAGCAGCATGGCTGGATTCTAAATCTACCAAAGTCACAGTTGATTCCAACGACTCGGCTATCTTTCTTAGGCATGATTCTGGACACGGAACAAAAGAGGGTTTTTCTCCCGATGGAAAAAGCCCAGGAACTCCAGAACATGGTCAGAGACCTGTTAAAACCGAAAAAAGTGTCAGTCCATCAATGCACTCGAGTACTGGGAAAGATGGTGGCGACCTACGAGGCCATCCCCTTCAGCAAGTTCCATGCAAGGACGTTTCAGTGGGACCTTCTGGACAAGTGGTCTGGGTCCCATCTACACATTCAGCAGAAAATAAGCCTGTCCCCCAGGGCCAGGGTGTCTCTCCTGTGGTGGCTGCAGAGTGCTCACCTTCTAGAGGGTCGCAGGTTCGGCATTCAAGACTGGGTTCTGGTGATCACGGACGCGAGCCTCCGAGGATGGGGAGCAGTCACACAAGGAAGAAATTTTCAGGGACTATGCTCAAGCCAGGAGGTTTGTCTACACATCAACGTACTGGAATTGAGGGCCATATACAACGGCCTACGACAAGCGGAGAATCTTCTTCGCGACCTACCGGTTCTGATCCAATCAGACAACGTCACAGCCGTGGCTCATGTAAACCGCCGGGACAAGGAGCAGAGTGGCAATGGCGGAAGCCACCAGGATTCTTCGCTGGGCGGGAAATCATATAAGCGCTCTGTCAGCAGTCTTCATTCCGGGAGTGGACAACTGTGAAGCAGACTTCCTCAGCAGACACGGTCTCCATCCAGGAGAGTGGGGACTTCATCAAGAAGTTTTTGCAGAGATAACAAGTCATTGGGGACTTCCTCAAATAGACATGATGGCGTCGCGCCTCAACAAGAAGCTTAGGAGGTATTGTGCCAGGTCAAGGGACCCTCAGGCAGTAGCGGTGGACGCCCTGGTGACACCGTGGGTGTTTCAGTCGGTCTATGTGTTCCCTCCTCTTCCGCTCATCTCAAAGATATTGAGAATCATAAGACGAAAAAGAGTGCAGACAATACTCATTGTTCCAGATTGGCCTCGAAGGGCCTGGTATTCAGATCTTCAGGAAATGCTCACAGAAGATCTGTGGCCTCTTCCTCTTAGGGAGGACCTGTTGCAGCAGGGGCCCTGCGTGTTCCAAGACTTACCGCGGTTACGTTTGACGGCATGGCGGTTGAACACCGAATCCTAGCTGGGAAAGGCATTCCGGAGGAAGTCATCCCTACTCTGATAAAGGCTAGGAAGGAGGTGATGGCGAAACATTATCACCGTATCTGGAGAAAGTATGTATCTTGGTGTGAAGCAAAGAATGCTCCTACGGAAGAGTTCCATCTGGGCCGTTTTCTCCACTTTCTACAGACAGGAGTGGATATGGGCCTAAAATTAGGCTCCATTAAAGTACAGATTTCGTCCCTATCAATTTTCTTTCAGAAGGAATTGGCTTCTCTCCCAGAAGTCCAGACTTTTGTAAAGGGAGTGCTGCACATACAGCCTCCTTTTGTGCCCCCAGTGGCACCATGGGACCTTAACGTGGTGTTACAGTTCCTAAAATCTCACTGGTTTGAACCTCTTCAAACGGTTGAATTAAAATTTCTCACTTGGAAGGTCGTCATATTGTTGGCCTTGGTATCTGCAAGGCGGGTGTCCGAATTGGCGGCTTTGTCTCACAAAAGCCCCTATCTGATTTTCCATGTGGATAGAGCAGAATTGAGGACTCGTCCTCAATTTTTGCCTAAGGTGGTTTCATCGTTTCATATGAACCAACCTGTTGTGGTACCTGTGGCTACGGGTGACTTGGAGGATTCCAAGTCCCTTGATGTAGTCAGGGCCTTAAAAATTTATGTAGCCAGGACGGCTCGGGTTAGGAAAATAGAGGCACTGTTTGTCCTGTATGCAGCCAACAAGGTTGGCGCTCCTGCTTCTAAGCAGACTATTGCTCGCTGGATCTGTAACACGATTCAGCAGGCTCATTCTACGGCTGCAAGAAGAGAAGTGGTGTCTATACATACAACCAAGCGCATGTTAAAGGAACCAATGTTGTCTGTAGTCCTATTTCCTGCAGATCTCCAGGGTAATGTTGTTAACCCCAGTAGGAAAAAGCAGATATAAAGTGCATATAGTGAAGCACTGTTTGGAAAATAAAGTGCAAGTGCTGGCACAATATCAAACAACAATTTAATAATTCATCAAAGTAACATATAAAATCTTGTAGCAGCATGTAAGAATATATCTCAAATAGCAGCACATAAAATCCTATAGCAGCATCACAACGTCCTTATGGAAGGTCCTATAAAGTGCAATTACCAGAAGCCAGTAGGTATGAGTGTATCTCAATCAGTCTCCCATAGGCACCTCCTGCTCTGCAACTGCTGGACCTCCGCAATGGATCTCCCAGTCCGGTCTCAGTGCTGGATAAGTCAAGCCAACGCGTTTCTACCCTCTACAGCGGGTCTTTTTCAAGGCATCCAGTGGTATGATTTCCGTTCTCCTTATTTCCTCTATTTAACTAGATGTTCAACCAATCATAGTGCGGCGGGCTCAGGTGGCTTCTATACATTGATTTACCTACATGTCCCATAAGCCGTTCTGTCCCCGCCGTCACTTCCGTGTAAAGATGTTGTCTCCGTTCCCATGGAAACGGTGCGGCTGTCGTAGGCGGATCGTGAGTCGCGTCTGACTACATTTCCCATGAGTCTGTTCGTGTGCGGACGTCATTTCCGCTTCCGCGTCTCGCGTCTTTCATTCGTTCGGCGTGTCTAGGCTTTCCTGTTTCCATGGAAACCCGTTTGTGCAGATAGACCTTGTTTTTGTGTCAGGCAAGAAAAGAAAGGGACAACACACAGGACACACCCCCGAGATTACTAGGCTCTTACAAAGAAAGAAGGATCGCTGCTTCCAAACCTAATAGATCCATACATTCACCGAATTTACAAAAGGATAAGTCTCCTTTTTTAGAAAGGGGCCGATTTACCAACAAAAATACGTAACAAGGAGGGGTTGCCGGGGAGGGAAAAGAAGAATAAGGATAAAAAAGAAGAAGAAAGCAACAGCCAAATCCCGAAAAGAGAAAGAAAAAGTATCAACTACTGATACCACGACGGAGAAGGACAGGAATGGAGGTAAAGTGAAAATCTTTAACCTCAGTGATCATACCCTGACTAAGGAGGAAACCTCGGTTTTGGAGAAAGGGCTAAAATTTGCCCCCTCCATCCCAATGAATAAATTCTCCACCTTCATCGACTTAAACAAGTTTATTAGGAAATTGACTCTAAAACGCTTTTTTCTAAATAAAGAAGAGGAGACCTCCATTACAAGTAGGGTAGGAAACACACCCTTCAAACCTAAATCGGTCTTTTACCCGACATATATGAAGGGTAAATTTATAGATACTTTCTACGATTTAGTACATCAAGATTTGAAGGAACTCCAGAATAGTAAGATCAACTTCAACATGTCTTGGAAGGAAAGACAAGCATTAAAAGAACTAAAAGAGAATACAACCCTGGTGATTAAACCCGCCGACAAAGGCGGAGGGGTAGTCATCCTCAGTAAAGAGCTATACGAAGATGAAGTTCTCAGACAAGTGGAAGATCCCAGTATCTATTCAAAACTAAAAAAAGACCCCACACAAGATATTCTGGACAAATTACAGTCCATGCTAAACAAATATCTGGAACAAAACATTTTGGAGGAGCGTGAATACAAGTATATATATAATGAGGAACCGGTCATCCCCATCATATATATCTTACCAAAAATACATAAAGATCCCATAAAACCACCTGGGAGACCAATTGTCTCTGGGATCGACTCGGTAACCTCGAATTTGTCAGAATACCTTGATTACCACCTACAACCTCTGGTGTTGAAAAATCGGTCCCACCTCAGGGACACTACAGATTTCTTGAATTGCCTGGAGACTATACCCTGGAACGACACTGACATTATGGTAACAGCTGATGTAAAATCATTATACACAATAATAGATCACCAGGACGGATTAAATGCTATAACTGAGGCCCTAAACAAAAGTGAACTGCCAACAGGCACATGTAATTTTATAAAGGAAGGGGTACAGTTTATTCTGACCAACAACTATTTTCATTTTAAAGACACATTTTATCTTCAAAAGGTTGGCACGGCCATGGGCACCAGGTTCGCTCCGAGTTACGCCAATCTATTTATGGGGGCGTGGGAAGAGAAACACATTTGGGCTAATAACCCTTTTGGAGCGAACCTGGTGTCCTGGGTAAGATACATAGATGATGTGTTTTTTATATGGAGGGGAGACATATCCACACTAAAGGATTTTTATAGCTATCTTAATTTTAACTCTATCAATTTAGTTTTTACTTTCGAAAGCAGCCACACAGAAACGCATTTTCTAGATGTAACAGTGTATGCAAAAGACGGTAAACTATATACCAAAAATTATAGGAAACCTACCGATTCGAATGCCTATCTGAGGCAGAATAGTTGCCACCATGCGGATTGGTTGGGTTCTATCCCCTGTGGACAGATTAGACGCCTGCGGAGAAACTGCACTGAGACCCCAATTTTCGAAGAACAGGCCAATGAGATGCAGAAAGATTTTGAAGCATCAGGCTACCCAATGGATAAAGTGAAAGATACCACTTCTAAAGTGGGAAAGATGCAAAGGAGAGATCTCCTACAGAAGAAAGGAACAGTGTCAAAAAACAACACCTCACCCTTCGAATGGGCGTTCATCACGTCCTATAATAGCCAATTTAGGGATCTAGAAAAAATCCTGAAAAAACATTGGGGAATTCTAAAACGGGACCCCATAGTGGGAGACAAACTACCAACAAAACCAAAATGCATATATAGGAGGGCCCCGAATTTGAGCAATGCACTAGTGAGAGGTGCCTTACCCCCGACAAAATCACTGCCCACCATCAAATCTAAAGGGTTCTTTAGATGTGGGATGTGTATCGGATGCAGGACAATCAAAGGAGATGGAAACAACAAGACCAGCGAATTAGTGATAAATGGAAAAAAAGTGAACATCAAATCCTTTGTGACCTGTAACACAAAAAACGTAGTTTACGCTATCGAATGTACGTGCGGTCTCTTTTATATTGGACGCACTTCACGGCCATTAAAGATACGACTAAGCGAACACCTTAGGAATATTAAGAACGGTCTGGTGTCACATGCCCTATCAGACCATTTCCGCACAGTACATAACAAAAATCCCGCAGAGATCAAGAGATTCCTAGGTTTACAATGGGTAAAGGGGAATTGGAGACAAAGAGACCTCCCAACACAACTAGCGAAAACTGAAATGAGGTTCATTTATGAACTTGACACATTGCAGCCGGGGGGGTCTAAACCTCGATTTTGAGCTCAAGTGGTTCTTATAATCATACTAACTATTACACACTATCTCTGCACCTTTTAAATTACATGCGTTACTGATGCACCTTAGTCACCTTAATTACGGTATATTAGTAGATCCGTTTTGTATATATATATGACTAATGAATGTATCTCTGTTTTTCCTATGATACATTGGAATACGCATGACAAATATATGTTGGGATTATTTGGAAACATATGAACAATTAGCCTGACACAAAAACAAGGTCTATCTGCACAAACGGGTTTCCATGGAAACAGGAAAGCCTAGACACGCCGAACGAATGAAAGACGCGAGACGCGGAAGCGGAAATGACGTCCGCACACGAACAGACTCATGGGAAATGTAGTCAGACGCGACTCACGATCCGCCTACGACAGCCGCACCGTTTCCATGGGAACGGAGACAACATCTTTACACGGAAGTGACGGCGGGGACAGAACGGCTTATGGGACATGTAGGTAAATCAATGTATAGAAGCCACCTGAGCCCGCCGCACTATGATTGGTTGAACATCTAGTTAAATAGAGGAAATAAGGAGAACGGAAATCATACCACTGGATGCCTTGAAAAAGACCCGCTGTAGAGGGTAGAAACGCGTTGGCTTGACTTATCCAGCACTGAGACCGGACTGGGAGATCCATTGCGGAGGTCCAGCAGTTGCAGAGCAGGAGGTGCCTATGGGAGACTGATTGAGATACACTCATACCTACTGGCTTCTGGTAATTGCACTTTATAGGACCTTCCATAAGGACGTTGTGATGCTGCTATAGGATTTTATGTGCTGCTATTTGAGATATATTCTTACATGCTGCTACAAGATTTTATATGTTACTTTGATGAATTATTAAATTGTTGTTTGATATTGTGCCAGCACTTGCACTTTATTTTCCAAACAGTGCTTCACTATATGCACTTTATATCTGCTTTTTCCTACTGGGGTTAACAACATTACCCTGGAGATCTGCAGGAAATAGGACTACAGACAACATTGGTTCCTTTAACATGCGCTTGGTTGTATGTATAGACACCACTTCTCTTCTTGCACTTACTCCTAATTTTTAGGTGAGAGGTATTTTAGAGAGATACCTCTAGGTGTCTATTCTTATCAAGCTGCTTCTGTTTGCGCACTCTAGACGGATTCTACATCTTTCTTGTTTGGTTCATTCTACGGCTGGATTGCCGTTACCAAATTCGGTAAAGGCCCATTCCACTAGGAAGGTGGGCTCTTCTTGGGCGGCTGCCCGAGGCGTCTCGGCATTACAGCTTTGCCGAGCGGCGACTTGGTCGGGTTCAAACACTTTTGCAAAATTCTACAAGTTTGATACCCTGGCTGATGAGGACCTCATGTTTGCTCAATCGGTGCTGCAGAGTCATCCGCACTCTCCCGCCCGGTCTGGAGCTTTGGTATAATCCCCATGGTCCTTACGGAGTCCCCAGCATCCTCTGGGACGTAAGAGAAAATAAGATTTTAAACCTACCGGTAAATCTTTTTCTCCTAGTCCGTAGAGGATGCTGGGCGCCCGTCCCAGTGCGGACATATTTCTGCAAGGCTGGTATATAGTTATTGCTTACATAAGGGTTATGTTACAGTTAAGATCAGTCTTTAGCTGATGCTGTTTTGTTCATACTGTTAACTGGTTGCATATATTCCATGTTATACGGTGTGGATGGTGTGGGCTGGTATGAATCTTGCCCTTAGATTAACAAAAATCCTTTCCTCGTACTGTCCGTCTCCTCTGGCCACAGTTCTTTAACTGAGGTCTGGAGGAGGGGCATAGAGGGAGGAGCCAGTGCACACCCATCTAAAGTTCTTTAGAGTGCCCATGTCTCCTGCGAAGCCCGTCTATACCCCATGGTCCTAATGGAGTCCCCAGCATCCTCTACGGACTAGGAGAAAAAGATTTGCCAGTAGGTTTAAAATCTTATTATTGCTGCCTACAAAATCATATAATCTGTTTGGTTGATGTGGACAAAACCACCATTTTTCATTTTTAGAAGCTTTAGTAAATCTACTCCTTACTCTCTCTCACTGACCATATGGAAATAACTCCCTCTTTACTTTTTTTGTCATCATTCTGCATTATCACCGCTTAAAGACTTGTTTCTGTAGTGGGGTACACTGGTATTCTACAGGGAATAACATCGGGGTGTAGAGTAGGATCTTGATCCGAGACACCAACAGGCTAAAAGCTTTGACTGTTCCCAAGATGCTCAGCGCTGCCTCCTCTGTAACCCCGCCTCCGTGCACAGGAACTCAGTTTGTAAGTTGGTGCCTGCAGGGCTCCAGCAGCCCTAAGAAGAGTTATTTTAAAGAAGATAGAATACTTCAAGGGCTGCAGCAGAGGCACTCTAGTGCTAGATATCATTCTGATATCTCCTGCTGCTGCTCTATCACCTCCCCCAGCGGCGCTGTATACTCCCGTGTCCCTGGTTGCAGGGTACTTACAGCGGAGGCTCTGGTTCTTCACCCAGGGCACACACACTAACCGAAGTTCTCCGGGATTGCGTGGCCGCACTCAGGGAGGAGGTAAGAGGGTCCCCCAGGCGGGACCAGCTGGAAATCGTGATCTGCCGCGGCCATTTGGAGGCAGGCCACACGTACTGACGTGGACACTGTAGCAGTACAGGGACCCCACTAGACCACCAGGGCAAGGGCACAGGTCGGGTTAGGCTATAATCCATTTTATTAAGGCGCGCAGCACCCAGTGGTGAAGTCCAGCAAGGGGATAAGGCTCTGACTTGTAGCCCCTCCCCCTGTGCGCCATTTAGAGTAAATGTTACTGCTCTGGATCTGCATCTCTCTGTCTCCCTCACTCTCTGTCAGCGTTTGGGCGCCATTACACACAGCTGCGCTGATTCTGGGACTGCTGGGTGATGCCTCCTCTGTAAAGCCGACTGCATCATCAGGGCTGTGCATTTATAGGACACTTAAGTATTCTACATGTCGTTTAGACAGTGTTAGTTAAGAACAAGTGCATACTTTCAGGGTTATTTAGTACAAGTACCCTGTGATAATCATCCAGTTTTTACTGTGCATTGATATATCTGTTTATATACATAACTTTACTCAGTAATAGTATTGCTAGTCCAGTGCAGTTTTATTGTTTGTCATAATTCCTGCATTGTACATGTGACTGTGTGTGTGTGCATACTGTATAACTGCTGGGTGATCTCCACTCCGTGTATCTCACTCCTACTGCTATCCCTATATTCTGTAACCTGAGGGGGCTACATGCGTCAGGGTTAGTAGATAATATAGGTATTTCTCTGACGTCCTAGTGGATGCTGGGAACTCCGTAAGGACCATGGGGAATAGACGGCTCCGCAGGAGACTGGGCACATCTAAAGAAAGATTTAGGACTATCTGGTGTGCACTGGCTCCTCCCCCTATGACCCTCCTCCAAGCCTCAGTTAGATTTCTGTGCCCGGCTGAGCTGGATGCACACTAGGGGCTCTCCTGAGCTCCTAGAAAGAAAGTATAATTTAGGTTTTTTATTTTACAGTGAGACCTGCTGGCAACAGGCTCACTGCACCGAGGGACTAAGGGGAGAAGAAGCGAACCTACCTAAGTGGTGGTAGCTTGGGCTTCTTAGGCTACTGGACACCATTAGCTCCAGAGGGATCGCACACAGGACCCGACCTCGTCGTCCGTTCCCGGAGCCGCGCCGCCGTCCCCCTTACAGAACCAGAAGCAAGAAGGTCCGGAAAATCGGCGGCTGAAGACTTCTGTCTTCTCCAAGGTAGCGCACAGCACTGCAGCTGTGCGCCATTGCTCCTCATGCACACCACACACTTCGGTCACTGATGGGTGCAGGGCGCTGGGGGGGGGGGGGGGGCGCCCTGAGCAGCAATAAATAACACCTTGGCTGGCAAACTGACACCATATATAGCCCCAGAGGCTATATAGGTGTATATTAACCCCTGCCAGAAATATTAAAATAGCGGGAGAAAGCCCGCCGAAAAAGGGACGGAGCCATCTCCCTCAGCACATTGGCGCCATTTTCCCCTCACAGCTTCGCTGGAAGGATCGCTCCCTGGCTCTCCCCTGCAGTCCTGCACTACAGAAAGGGTAAAAAAGAGAGGGGGGGCACAAATTTAGGCGCCGTATAATATATATATGCAGCTATATGGGGAAAACACTCTTTATAGGTGATATCCCTGTGGTATATAGCGCTCTGGTGTGTGCTGGCATACTCTCCCTCTGTCTCCCCAAAGGGCTTTGTGGGGTCCTGTCCTCTGTCAGAGCATTCCCTGTGTGTGTGCTGTGTGTCGGTACCGCTGTGTCGACATGTATGATGAGGAAAATGATGTGGAGGCAGAGCAAATGCCTGTAAATGTGTTGTCACCCCCTGAGGGGTCGACACCTGTGTGGATGGACTTATGGAAGGAATTACGTGACAGTGTCAGCTCCTTACATAAAAGGTTTGACGACATAGGACAGCCGGCTACTCAGCTTGTGACTGTTCCAGCGTCTCAAATGTCATCAGGGGCTTTAAAACGCCCGCTACCTCAGATGACAGACACAGATGTCGACACTGATACCGATTCCAGTGTCGACGACGATGAGACTAGTGTACCCTCCAATAGGTCCACCCGTTACATGATTGAGGCAATGAAAAATGTATTACACATTTCTGATAGTACCCCAGGTACCACAAAAAAGGGTATTATGTTCGGTGAAAAAAAAACTACCAGTAGTTTTTCCTGCATCTGAGGAATTAAATGAGGTGTGTGAGGAAGCCTGGACTTCCCCCGATAAGAAATTGATAATTTCTAAACGGTTATTGGCAGCGTACCCTTTCCCGCCAGAGGATAGGTCACGTTGGGAAACATCCCCTAGGGTAGATAAAGCGCTTACACGTTTATCAAAACAGGTGGCACTACCGTCTCCGGATACGGCCGCCCTAAAGGATCCTGCTGATAGAAGGCAGGAAGCTACCCTAAAAGCTATATATACCCACACAGGCATTATATTGCGACCAGCGATTGCATCAGCATGGATGTGCAGTGCTGCTGCTGCGTGGTCAGATTCCCTGTCGGATAATATTGATACCCTGGATAGGGACAATATTTTGCTGAGGGGTGGAACTGTTGGGGATGGTCTTTCAGACCTCGTTTCCACAGCTACGGCTGGGAAATCGACATTTTGCCACAGGCTACCCCACAGCAAAAGAAAGCACCGTATTATCAAGTACAGTCCTTTCGGCCCCATAAACACAAGAGGGCTCGAGGCGCATCCTTTCTGCCGAGAGGCAAAGGTAGAGGGAAAAAGCTGCAGCATACAGCCAGTTCCTAAGAGCAAAACTCCTCCCCCGCGTCCGGTAAGTCCACAGCATGACGCTGGGGCTTCACAGGCGGACCCGGGTACGGTGGGGGCCCGTCTCAGAAATTTCAGCACACAGTGGGCTCTCTCACAGGTGGATCCCTGGATCCTTCAAGTAGTATCTCAGGGGTACAGGCTGGAATTCGAGACGTCCCGTCCCCCCCCCCGCCGTTTTCTAAAATCTGCCTTACCAGCAACTCCCTCTGTCAGGGAGGCAGTGTTGGTGGCTATCCAGAAACTGTATTCACAGCAAGTGATTGTCAAGGTACCCCTCCTTCAGCAAGGAAAGGGTTACTATTCCACAATGGTTGTGGTACCGAAACCGGACGGTTCGGTGAGGCCCATCTTAAATTTAAAATCCTTGAACACTTATATCAAAAGGTTCAAGTTCAAGATGGAATCGCTCAGGGCGGTTATTGCGAGCCTGGACGAGGGGGATTACATGGTCTCCCTGGACATCAAGGATGCGTACCTACATGTCCCCATTTACCCCCCTCACCAGGAGTACCTCAGATTTGTGGTACAGGACTGTCACTATCAGTTCCAGACGCTGCCGTTTGGGTTATCCACGGCACCGAGGGTCTTTACCAAGGTAATGGCCGAAATGATGATACTCCTTCGCAAGAAGGGAGTTTTAATTATCCCGTACTTGGACGATCTCCTGATAAAGGCGAGGTCCAAGGAACAGTTGGTAGTGGGGGTAGCATTTTCTCGGGAAGTGCTACAACAGCACGGCTGGATTCTCAATATTCCAAAGTCACAGCTAGTCCCGACGACACGTCTTCTGTTCCTGGGAGTGATTCTGGACACAGACCAGAAAAAAGTGTTTCTTCCAGTGGAAAAAGCCGAGGAGTTGTCATCTCTAGTCAGAGACCTCCTAAAACCGGGACAGGTGTCGGTACATCAATGCACACAAGTCCTGGGAAAAATGGTAGCTTCGTACGAAGCAATTCCATTCGGAAGGTTCCACGCAAGGACTTTCCAGTGGGACCTGTTGGACAAATGGTCCGGGTCCCATCTCCAGATGCAACAGCGGATAACCCTGTCGGCAAGGACCAGGGTGTCGCTGCTGTGGTGGCTGCAGAGGGCTCATCTACTAGAGGGCCGCAGATTCGGAATACAGGACTGGGTCCTGGTGACCACGGATGCCAGCCTTCGGGGCTGGGGGGCAGTCACACAGGGAAGAAATTTCCAAGGACTATGGTCAAATCAGGAGATTTCGCTTCACATAAATATTCTGGAGCTAAGGGCCATTTACAGTGCCCTAAGCCACGCAAGGCCCCTGCTTCAGAACCAGCCGGTACTGATCTAATCAGACAACATCACGGCGGTCGCCCATGTAAACATACAGGGCAGCACAAGAAGCAGGAGGGCAATGGCAGAAGCCACAAGGATTCTCCGATGGGCGGAAAATCATGTGTTGGCACTGACAGCAGTGTTCATTCCGGGAGTGGACAACTGGGAAGCAGACTTCCTCAGCAGGCACGACCTCCACCCGGGAGAATGGGGACTTCATCCAGAAGTCTTCCAAATACTGGTAAACCGGTGGGAAAGACCACAGGTGGAATTGCGCCAGGTCAAGGGACCCTTAGGCGATCGCTGTGGATGCTCTAGTAACACCGTGGGTGTACCAGTCGGTTTATGTGTTTCCTCCTCTGCCTCTCATTCCCAAGGTAATACGAAGGCGAGGAGTGAAAACTATACTCGTGGTTCCGGATTGGCCAAGAAGAGCTCGTTACCCGGAACTTCAAGAGATGCTTTCAGAGGACCCTTGGCCTCTGCCGCTCAGACAGGACCTGCTGCAGCAGGGGCCCTGTCTGTTCCAAGACTTACCGCGGCTGCGTTTGACGGCATGGCGGTTGAACACCGGATCCTGAAGGAAAAGGGCATTCCGGAGGAAGTCATCCCTACCCTGATCAAAGCCAGGAAGGATGTCACCGAAAAACATTATCACCGCATTGGCGAAAATATGTTGCTTGGTGTGAGGCCAGGAAGGCCCCAACGGAGGAATTTCAACTGGGGCGATTCCTGCATTTCCTACAAGCAGGGGTGACGTTGGGCCTCAAATTGGGGTCCATTAAGGTCCAGATTTCGGCCCTGTCGATTTTCTTCCAGAAAGAACTGGCTTCCCTGCCTGAAGTTCAGACTTTTGTCAAGGGAGTTCTGCATATTCAGCCTCCTTTTGTGCCCCCAGTGGCACCTTGGGATCTCAATGTGGTTTTGGAGTTCCTGAAATCACATTGGTTTGAACCACTTAAGACTGTGGATGTGAAATATCTCACGTGGAAACACTGGAAAGTGGTCATGCTGTTGGCCCTGGCTTCGGCCAGGCGTGTGTCAGAATTGGCGGCTTTGTCCTATAAAAGCCCTTATCTGATTTTCCATATGGATAGGGCAGAATTGAGGACTCGTCCTCAGTTTCTCCCGAAGGTGGTATCAGCGTTTCACTTGAACCAGCCTATTGTGGTGCCTGCGGCTGCTGGGAACTTGGAGGATTCCAAGTTACTGGACGTAGTCAGGGCCCTGAAAATGTATGTTTCCAGGACGGCTGGAGTCAGGAAAACTGACTCGCTGTTTATCCTGTATGCACCCAAAAAACTGGGTGCTCCTGCTTCTAAGCAGACTATCGCGCGCTGGATTTGTAGCACTATTCAGCTGGCGCATTCTGCGGTGGGACTACCGCAGCCTAAATCTGTAAAAGCCCATTCCACAAGGAAGGTGGGCTCATCTTGGGCGGCTGCCCGAGGGGTCTCGGCTTTACAACTTTGCCGAGCTGCTACTTGGTCAGGGGCAAACACGTTTGCAAAATTCTACAAATTTGATACCCTGGCTGAGGAGGACCTGGAGTTCTCTCATTCGGTGTTGCAGAGTCGCCCGCACTCTCCCGCCCGTTTGGGAGCTTTGGTATAATCCCCATGGTCCTTACGGAGTTCCCAGCATCCACTAGGACGTCAGAGAAAATAAGAATTTACTCACCGGTAATTCTATTTCTCGTAGTCCGTAGTGGATGCTGGGCGCCCATCCCAAGTGCGGATTGTCTGCAATACTTGTAAATAGTTTTCTCTGACGTCCTAAGTGGATGCTGGGGACTCCGTCAGGACCATGGGGAATAGCGGCTCCGCAGGAGACAGGGCACAAAAGTAAAAGCTTTAGGATCAGGTGGTGTGCACTGGCTCCTCCCCCTATGACCCTCCTCCAAGCCTCAGTTAGATCTTTGTGCCCGGCCGAGAAGGGTGCAATCTAGGTGGCTCCCCTAAAGAGCTGCTTAGAGTAAAAGTTTTGTTAGGTTTTTTATTTTCAGTGAGTCCTGCTGGCAACAGGCTCACTGCATCGAGGGACTTAGGGGAGAAGAAGTGAACTCACCTGCGTGCAGGATGGATTGGCTTCTTAGGCTACTGGACACTAGCTCCAGAGGGACGATCACAGGTACAGCCTGGAAGGGTCACCGGAGCCGCTCCGCCGACCCCCTTGCAGATGCTGAAGAGAGAAGAGGTCCAGAAATCGGCGGCTGAAGACTTCCCAGTCTTCTTAAGGTAGCGCACAGCACTGCAGCTGTGCGCCATTGCTCTCAGCACACTTCACACCAACGGTCACTGAGGGTGCAGGGCGCTGGGGGGGGCGCCCTGAGCAGCAATGAAAGTACCTATGCTGGCTAAAAATACATCACATATAGCCCCTGAGGCTATATGGATGTATTTAACCCCTGCCAGGTTGTCAGAAAAACGGGAGAAGAAGCCTGCGAAAAGGGGGCGGGGCCTATTCTCCTCAGCACACAGCGCCATTTTCCCTCACAGAACTGCTGGTGGGAAGGCTCCCAGGCTCTCCCCTGCACTGCACTACAGAAACAGGGTTAAAACAGAGAGGGAGGGCATTTTTGTGGCGATATTATTACATATTAAGATGCTATAAGGGAAAACACTTATATAAGGTTGTCCCTGTAAAATTATAGCGTTTTGGTGTGTGCTGGCAAACTCTCCCTCTGTCTCCCCAAGGGGCTAGTGGGGTCCTGTCCTCTATCAGAGCATTCCCTGTGTGTGTGCTGTGTGTCGGTACGTGTGTGTCGACATGTATGAGGACGATGTTGGTGAGGAGGCGGAGCAATTGCCTGTAATGGTGATGTCACTCTCTAGGGAGTCGACACCGGAATGGATGGCTTATTTAGGGAATTACGTGATAATGTCAACATGCTGCAAGGTCGGTTGACGACATGAGACGGCCGGCAAACCAATTAGTACCTGTCCAGGCGTCTCAAACACCGTCAGGGGCTTTAAAACGCCCATTACCTCAGTCGGTCGACACAGACACGGACACTGACTCCAGTGTCGACGGTGAAGAAACAAACGTATTTTCCATTAGGGCCACACGTTACATGTTAAGGGCAATGAAGGAGGTGTTACATATTTCTGATACTACAAGTACCACAAAAAAGGGTATTATGTGGGGTGTGAAAAAACTACCTGTAGTTTTTCCTGAATCAGATAAATTAAATGAAGTGTGTGATGATGCGTGGGTCTCCCCCGATAGAAAATTAAAGGCGCTCACACGCTTATCAAAACAAGTGGCGTTACCGTCTCCAGATACGGCCGCCCTCAAGGAGCCAGCTAATAGGAGGCTGGAAAATATCCTAAAAAGTATATACACGCATACTGGTGTTATACTGCGACCAGCGATCGCCTCAGCCTGGATGTGCAGCGCTGGGGTGGCTTGGTCGGATTCCCTGACTGAAAATATTGATACCCTTGACAGGGACAGTATTTTATTGACTATAGAGCATTTAAAGGATGCATTTCTATATATGCGAGATGCACAGAGGGATATTTGCACTCTGGCATCAAGAGTAAGTGCGATGTCCATGTCTGCCAGAAGATGTTTATGGACACGACAGTGGTCAGGTGATGCAGATTCCAAACGGCAGTATTGCCGTATAAAGGGGAGGAGTTATTTGGGGTCGGTCCATCGGACCTGGTGGCCACGGCAACAGCTGGAAAATCCACCTTTTTTACCCCAAGTCACATCTCAGCAGAAAAAGACACCGTCTTTTCAGCCTCAGTCCTTTCGTCCCCATAAGGGCAAGCGGGCAAAAGGCCAGTCATATCTGCCCAGGGGTAGAGGAACGGAAGAAGACTGCAGCAGGCAGCCCCTTCCCAGGAACAGAAGCCCTCCACCGCTTCTGCCAAGTCCTCAGCATGACGCTGGGGCCGTACAAGCGGACTCAGGTGCGGTGGGGGGGGTCGTCTCAAGAGTTTCAGCGCGCAGTGGGCTCACTCGCAAGTGGACCCCTGGATCCTACAAGTAGTATCCCAGGGGTACAGATTGGAAATTCGAGACGTCTCCCCCTCGCAGGTTCCTGAAATCTGCTTTACCAACGTCTCCCTCCGACAGGGAGGCAGTATTGGAAACAATTCACAAGCTGTATTCCCAGCAGGTGATAATCAAAGTACCCCTCCTACAACAAGGAAAGGGTTATTATTCCACACTATTTGTGGTACTGAAGCCAGACGGCTCGGTGAGATTTATTCTAAATCTGAAATCTTTGAACACTTACATACAAAGGTTCAAATCAAGATGGAGTCACTCAGAGCAGTGATAGCGAACCAGGAAGAAGGGGACTATATGGTGTCCCTGGACATCAAGGATGCTTACCTCCATGTCCCAAATTGCCCTTCTCACCAAGGGTACCTCAGGTTCGTGGTACAGAACTGTCACTATCAGTTTCAGACGCTGCCGTTTGGATTGTCCACGGCACCCCGGGTCTTTACCAAGGTAATGGCCGAAATGATGATTCTTCTTCAAAGAAAAGGCGTCTTAATTATCCCTTACTTGGACGATCTCCTGATAAGGGCAAGGTCCAGAGAACAGTTGGGGGTCGGAGTAGCACTATCTCAAGTAGTTCTACGACAGCACGGGTGGATTCTAAATATTCCAAAATCGCAGCTGATTCCGACGACACGTCTGCTGTTACTAGGGATGATTCTGGACACAGTCCAGAAAAAGGTGTTTCTCCCGGAGGAGAAAGCCTGGGAGTTATCCGAGCTAGTTAGGAACCTCCTAGAACCAGGCCAAGTGTCAGTGCATCAATGCACAAGAGTCCTGGGAAAAATGGTGGCTTCTTACGAAGCGATTCCATTCGGCAGATTTCACGAAAGAATTTTTCAGTGGGATCTGCTGGACAAATGGTCCGGATCGCATCTTCAGATGCATCAGCGGATAATCCTGTCTTCAAGGACAAGGGTGTCTTTTCTGTGGTGGCTGCAGAGTGCTCATCTACTAGAGGGCAGCAGATTCGGCATTCAGGACTGGGTCCTGGTGACCACGGATGCCAGCCTGAGAGGCTGGGGAGCAGTCACACAGGGAAGAAATTTCCAAGGAGTGTGGTCAAGTCTGGAGACTTCTCTCCACATAAATATACTGGAGCTAAGGGCAATTTACAATGCTCTGAGCCTAGGAAGACCTCTGCTTCAAAGTCAACCGGTGCTGATCCAGTCGGACAACATTACGGCAGTCGCCCACGTAAACAGACAGGGCGACACAAGAAGCAGGAGGGCAATGGCAGAAGCTGCAAGGATTCTTCGCTGGGCGGAAAATCATGTGATAGCACTGTCAGCAGTGTTCATTCCGGGAGTGGACAACTGGGAAGCAGACTTCCTCAGCAGGCACGACCTCCACCCGGGAGAGTGGGGACTTCACACGGAAGTCTTCCACATGATTGTGAACCATTGGGAAAAATGATGGCGTCCCGCCTGAACAAAAAACTGGACAGGTATTGCGCCAGGTCAAGAGACCCTCAGGCAATAGCTGTGGACGTTCTGGTAACACCGTGGGTGTACCAGTCGGTGTATGGGTTCCCTCCTCTGCTTCTCATACCTAAGGTACTGAGAATTATAAGACGTAGAGGAGTAAGAACTATACTCGTGGCTCCGGATTGGCCAAGAAGGACTTGGTACCCGGAACTTCAAGAGATACTCACAGAGGACTCATGGCCTCTGCCGCTAAGAAGGGACTTGCTTCAGCAAGTACCATGTCTGTTCCAAGACTTACCGTGGCTGCGTTTGACGGCATGGCGGTTGAACGCCGGATCCTAAGGGAAAAAGGCATTCCGGAAGAGGTCATTCCTACCCTGGTCAAAGCCAGGAAGGAGGTGACCGCACAACATTATCACCACATGTGGCGAAAATATGTTGCGTGGTGTGAGGCCAGGAAGGCCCCACGAAGAAATTTCAACTCGGTCGATTCCTGCATTTCCTGCAAACAGGAGTGTCTATGGGCCTCAAATTGGGATCCATTAAGGTTCAAATTTCGGCCCTGTCGATTTTCTTCCAGAAAGAATTGGCTTCAGTTCCTGAAGTCCAGAAGTTTGTCAAGGGAGTACTGCATATACAACCCCCTTTTGTGCCTCCAGTGGCACTGTGGGATCTCAACGTAGTTCTGGGATTCCTCAAATCACATTGGTTTAAACCGCTCAAATCTGTGGATTTGAAATATCTCACATGGAAAGTGACCATGATGTTGGCCCTGGCCTCGGCCAGGCGAGTGTCAGAATTGGCGGCTTTGTCTCAAAAAAGCCCATATCTGATTGTCCATTCGGACAGGGCAGAGCTGCGGACTCGTCCCCAGTTTCTCCCTAAGGTGGTGTCAGCGTTTTCACCTGAACCAGCTTATTGTGGTACCTGCGGCTACTAGGGACTTGGAGGACTCCAAGTTGCTAGATGTTGTCAGGGCCCTGAAAATATAGGTTTCCAGGACGGCTGGAGTCAGGAAAACTGACTTGCTGTTATCCTGTATGCACCCAACAAACTGGGTGCTCTTGCTTCTAAGCAGACGATTGCTAGTTGGATGTGTAGTACAATTCAGCTTGCACATTCTGTGGCAGGCCTGCCACAGCCAAAATATGTAAATGCCCATTCCACAAGGAAGGTGGGCTCATCTTGGGCGGCTGCCCGAGGGGTCTCGGCTTTACAACTTTGCCGAGCTGCTACTTGGTCAGGGGCACACCCTGGCTGAGGAGGACCTGGAGTTCTCTCACTCGGTGCTGCAGAGTCATCCGCACTCTCCCGCCCGTTTGGGAGCTTTGGTATAATCCCCATGGTCCTGACGGAGTCCCCAGCATCCACTTAGGACGTCAGAGAAAATAAGAATTTACTTACCGATTAATTCTATTTCTCGTAGTCCGTAGTGGATGCTGGGCGCCCATCCCAAGTGCGGATTGTCTGCAATACTTGTACATAGTTACAAAAATCGGGTTATTATTGTTGTGAGCCATCTTTTCAGAGGCTCCGCTGTTATCATGCTGTTAACTGGGTTCAGATCACAGGTTGTACAGTGTGATTGGTGTGGCTGGTATGAGTCTTACCCGGGATTCAAAATCCTTCCTTATTGTGTACGCTCGTCCGGGCACAGTATCCTAACTGAGGCTTGGAGGAGGGTCAAAGGGGGAGGAGCCAGTGCACACCACCTGATCCTAAAGCTTTTACTTTTGTGCCCTGTCTCCTGCGGAGCCGCTATTCCCCATGGTCCTGATGGAGTCCCCAGCATCCACTACGGACTACGAGAAATAGAATTATCGGTAAGTAAATTCTTATTATTGTTACACAAATCGGGTTATTATTGCGAGCCATCTGTTCAGAGGCTCCTTTTGTTATCATACTGTTAACCGGGGTTCCTATCACGAGTTATACGTGTGATTGGTGTGGCTGGTATGAGTCTTACCCGGGATTCAAAATCCTTCCTTGTTGTGTCAGCTCTTCCGGGCACAGTGTCCTAACTGAGGCTTGGAGGAGGGTCATAGGGGGAGGAGCCAGTGCACACCAGATAGTCCTAAATCTTTCTTTAGATGTGCCCAGTCTCCTGCGGAGCCGTCTATTCCCCTTGGTCCTTACGGAGTTCCCAGCATCCACTACGGACTACGAGAAATAGAATTACCGGTGAGTAAATTCTTATTTTCACAGGATATACGTATTTTGTATTTCTCTGACGTCCTAGTGGATGCTGGGAACTCCGTAAGGACCATGGGGAATAGACGGGCTCCGCAGGAGACTGGGCACTCTAAAAGAAAGATTAGGTACTATCTTGTGTGCACTGGCTCCTCCCTCTATGCCCCTCCTCCAGACCTTAGTTAGAATCTGTGCCCGGCCAGAGCTGGGTGCTCCTAGTGGGCTCTCCTGAGCTTGCTAGAAAAGAAAGTATTTGTTAGGTTTTTTATTTTCAGTGAGATCTGCTGGCAACAGACTCACTGCTACGTGGGACTGAGGGGAGAGAAGCAAACCTACCTGCTTGCAGCTAGCTTGTGCTTCTTAGGCTACTGGACACCATTAGCTCCAGAGGGTTCGAACACAGGGCCTGACCTCGATAGTCCGTTCCCGGAGCCGCGCCGCCGTCCCCCTTGCAGAGCCAGAAGACAGAAGAGAAGCGATGAAATCGGCGGCAGAAGACTCCTGTCTTCATTAAGGTAGCGCACAGCACTGCAGCTGTGCGCCATTGCTCCCACAGCACACCACACACTCCGGTCACTGTAGGGTGCAGGGCGCTGGGGGGGGGCACCCTGGGCAGCAATTATAATACATTTTGACATAAAATACACATAATACAGTCTGTTAACTGTATATGTGTAAAAACCCCCGCCATTAAGTTACAGAAAACGCGGGACAGAAGCCCGCCGCTGAGGGGGCGGGGCCTTCTTCCTCAGCACACCAGCGCCATTTTCCCTTTACAGCTCCGCTGGTTGCAGCTCCCCAGGCTCTCCCCTGCAGTATCCTGATACAAGAAGGGTAAAAAAGAGAGGGGGGGCACATAAATTTAGGCGCAAATAAGATATTTAAGCAACTATTGGGTAAATCACTTTTTATAGTGTGAATCCCTGTGTTATATAGCGTTGTGGTGTGTGCTGGCATACTCTCTCTCTCTGTCTCCCCAAAGGACTTTGTGGGGTCCTGTCCTCAGTCTGAGCATTCCCTGTGTGTGTGCGGTGTGTCGGTACGGCTGTGTCGACGTGTTTGATGAGGAGGGTTACGTGGAGGCGGAGCAGGGGCAGATAAATGTGGTGTCGCCCCCGACTGGGCCGACACCTGATTGGATGGATATGTGGAAGGTCTTAACCGACAGTGTCAACTCCTTACATAAAAGGTTCGATGACGCAGCAACCTTTGGACAGCCGGGGTCTCAGCCCGCACCTGCCCAGGCGACTCAGAAGCCGTCGGGGGCTCATAAACGCCCGCTAGGTCAGATGGTAGACACAGATGTCGACACGGAGTCTGACTCCAGTGTAGATGAGGATGAGACAAATGTACAGTCTACGAAGGCCATCCGATGCATGATTACTGCAATGAAAGATGTATTGCACATTTCTGACATTAACCCGGTTACCACCAAGAGGGGTATTATGTTTGGGGAGAAAAAGCAGCCAGTGACTTTTCCCCCATCTGATGAATTAAATGAATTGTGTGAAGAAGCGTGGAGTTCCCCTGATAAGAAACTAGTGAATTCTAAGAGGTTACTGATGGCGTACCCTTTCCCGCCAACGGATAGGTTACGTTGGGAAACATCCCCTAGGGTGGACAAGGCGCTCACACGCTTATCTAAAAGGGTGGGACTGCCGTCTCAGGATACGGCCGCCCTAAAGGAGCCTGCGGATAGAAAGCAGGAAGCTATCCTGAAGTCTGTGTATACACACTCTGGTACTCTACTGAGACCTGCTATTGCTTCAGCCTGGATGTGTAGTGCTGCAGCAGCATGGACTGATACCCTGTCGGACAACATTGATTCCCTCGACAGGGATACTGCTTTGCTAACCCTCGAACATATAAAAGACGTCGTCTTATATATGCGGGATGCCCAGAGGGACATTTGCCTGCTGGCATCTAGAATTAATGCAATGTCCATTTCTGCCAGGAGAGTATTATGGACTCTGCAGTGGACAGGTGATGCTGATTCTAAAAAACACATGGAGGTTTTGCCTTATAAGGGTGAGGAATTGTTTGGGGACGGTCTCTCGGACCTCGTATCCACAGCAACAGCTGGGAAGTCGACTTTTTTGCCTCAGGTTCCCTCACAGCCAAAGAAAGCACCGTATTATCAAGTGCAGTCCTTTCGGCCTCAGAAAGGCAAGCGGGTCAGAGGAGCATCCTTTCTGGCCAGAGGCAAGGGTAGAGGAAAGAAGCTGCACCAGGCAGCCAGTTCCCAGGAACAAAAATCCTCCCCTGCTTCCACTAAGTCCACCGCATGAAGTTGGGGCTCCACAGGCGGAGCCAGGTGCGGTGGGGGCGCGTCTCCGAAACTTCAGCAACCAGTGGGTTCGCTCACAAGTGGATCTATGGGCTGTACAAATTGTATCTCAGGGATACAAGCTGGAGTTCGAGGCGACTCCCCCTCGCCGTTACCTCAAATCTTCCTTGCCAGCTGCTCCCAGGGAAAGGGAGGTAGTACTGGCGGCAATTCACAAGCCGTACCTCCAGCAGGTGATAATCAAGGTCCCCCTCCTTCAACAGGGAAGGGGTTACTATTCCACAATGTTTGTGGTACCGAAACCGGACGGTTCGGTGAGACCCATTCTGAATTTAAAGTCCTTGAACAATTATATAAAGAAATTCAAGTTCAAAATGGAATCGCTCAGAGCGGTCATTGCAAGCCTGGAAGACGGGGATTTTATGGTGTCGCTGGACATCAAAGATGCTTACTTGCATGTCCCCATTTACCCACCTCACCAGGAGTACCTCCAGATTTGTGGTACAGGACTGTCATTACCAATTCCAGACGTTGCCGTTTGGCCTGTCCACGGCACCGAGAATATTTACCAAGGTAATGGCCGAAATGATGATACTCCTTCGGAAGAAGGGAGTTATTATTATCCCGTACTTGGACGATCTCCTCATAAAGGCGAGGTCCAGAGAGCAGTTGTTGGTCAGCGTAACACTCTCTCAGGAAGTGTTGCAACAGCACGGCTGGATTCTGAATATCCCAAAGTCGCAGCTGATTCCTGCGACGCGTCTGCTTTTCCTGGGCATGATTCTGGACACAGAACAGAAGAAGGTGTTTCTCCCGGTGGAGAAGGCCCAGGAATTGTCATCTCTGGTCAGGGACCTCCTGAAACCAAAACAGGTGTCGGTGCATCACTGCACGCGAGTCCTGGGAAAGATGGTGGCTTCTTACGAAGCAATTCCCTTCGGCAGGTTCCATGCAAGGATCTTTCAGTGGGATCTGTTGGACAAATGGTACGGATCGCATCTTCAGATGCATCGGTTGATCACCCTGTCCCCAAGGGCCAGGGTGTCTCTGCTGTGGTGGCTGCAGAGTGCTCATCTTCTCGAGGGCCGCAGGTTCGGCATACAGGACTGGGTCCTGGTGACCACGGATGCAAGCCTCCGAGGATGGGGGGCAGTCACTCAGGGAAGAAACTTCCAAGGACAGTGGTCAAGTCTGGAGACTTCACTACACATAAATATACTGGAACTAAGGGCCATTTACAATGCCCTGAGGCAAGCAGAGCCCCTGCTTCAAAACCAACCAGTACTAATTCAGCCAGACAACATCACGGCGGTCGCCCATGTAAACCGCCAGGGCGGCACAAGAAGCAGGATGGCAATGGCAGAAGCCACAAGGATTCTTCGATGGGCGAAGAATCACGTGCTAGCACTGTCAGCAGTGTTCATTCCGGGAGTGGACAACTGGGAAGCAGACTTCCTCAGCAGGCACGACCTCCACCCGGGAGAGTGGGGACTTCATCAAGAAGTCTTCACACAGATTGTAAATCGCTGGGAACTGCCACAGGTGGACATGATGGCGTCCCGCCTCAACAAAAAGCTAAAAAAATATTGCGCCAGGTCAAGGGACCCTCAGGCGATAGCTGTGGACGCACTAATGACACCGTGGGTGTACCAGTCGGTTTATGTGTTCCCTCCTCTTCCTCTCATACCCAAGGTACTGAGGATAGTAAGAAAGAGAGGAGTAAGAACTATACTCATCGTTCCGGATTGGCCAAGAAGAACTTGGTACCCAGAACTACAAGAAATGATCTCAGAGGACCCATGGCCTCTGCCTGTCAGACAGGACCTGTTACAGCAGGGGCCCTGTCTGTTCCAAGACTTACCGCGGCTGCGTTTGACGGCATGGCGGTTGAACGCCGGATCCTAGCGGAAAAGGGCATTCCGGATGAAGTTATTCCTACGCTGATAAAGGCTAGGAAAGACGTGACAGCAAAACATTATCACCGTATATGGCGAAAACATGTTGCTTGGTGTGAGGCCAGGAAGGCCCCTACAGAGGAATTCCAGCTGGGTCGATTCCTGCACTTCCTACAGTCAGGAGTGACTATGGGCCTAAAATTAGGATCCATAAAGGTCCAGATTTCGGCCCTATCTATTTTCTTTCAAAAAGTACTGGCTTCACTGCCTGAAGTTCAGACGTTTGTTAAGGGAGTGCTGCATATTCAGCCCCCCTTTTGTGCCTCCAGTGGCACCTTGGGATCTTAACGTTGTGTTGGATTTCCTGAAATCACACTGGTTTGAGCCACTTAAGACCGCGGAGCTAAAGTATCTCACGTGGAAGGTGGTCATGCTGTTGGCCTTGGCTTCAGCTAGGCGTGTGTCAGAATTGGCGGCTTTGTCATGTAAAAGCCCGTATCTGATCTTCCATATGGACAGGGCAGAATTGAGGACTCGTCCCCAATTTCTCCCAAAGGTGGTATCAGCGTTTCATTTGAACAAACCTATTGTGGTGCCTGCGGCTACTCGGGACTTGGAGGCTTCCAAGTTGCTGGACGTAGTCCGGGCTTTGAAAATTTATGTTTCCAGGTCGGCTGGAGTCAGGAAAACTGACTCGCTATTTATCCTGCATGCACCCAACAAGCTGGGTGCTCCTGCTTCAAAGCAAACTATTGCTCGCTGGATCTGTTGCACGATTCAGCTGGCACATTCTGCGGCTGGACTGCCGCATCCTAAATCAGTAAAAGCCCATTCCACAAGGAAGGTGGGCTCTTCTTGGGCGGCTGCCCGAGGGGTCTCGGCTTTACAGCTTTGCCGAGCTGCTAGTTGGTCGGGTTCAAACACATTTGCTAAATTCTACAAGTTTGATACCCTGGCTGAGGAGGACCTTGAGTTTGCTCATTCGGTGCTGCAGAGTCATCCGCACTCTCCCGCCCGTTTGGGAGCTTTGGTATAATCCCCATGGTCCTTACGGAGTTCCCAGCATCCACTAGGACGTCAGAGAAAATAAGAATTTACTCACCGGTAATTCTATTTCTCGTAGTCCGTAGTGGATGCTGGGCGCCCGTCCCAAGTGCGGACTCTCTGCAATACATGTATATAGTTATTGCTTCACTAAAGGGTTATTTTTATGAGCCATCCGTACAAGGAGGCTCAGTTGTTGTTCATACTCTTAACTGGGTATGGTTATCACAAGTTGTACAGTGTGATTGGTGTGGCTGGTATGAGTCTTACCCTGGATTCCAAATCCTTTCCTTGTTGTGTCAGCTCTTCCGGGCACAGTTTCCCTAACTGAGGTCTGGAGGAGGGGCATAGAGGGAGGAGCCAGTGCACACCAGATAGTACCTAATCTTTCTTTTAGAGTGCCCAGTCTCCTGCGGAGCCCGTCTATTCCCCATGGTCCTTACGGAGTTCCCAGCATCCACTACGGACTACGAGAAATAGAATTACCGGTGAGTAAATTCTTTTTTTTTCTCTGAGTTTTTCAGTCATAATTTTACCTCAGAAATCTTCTGTCTGTGCTGTCACACTGCACGGGGGTTTTGTGTTAGGTGTTATATCTGCTGATATTGTACTGTGTCGCCCGTGGTTTACTCTCTCATATCATGTCAGCTACAGGGGGTGATGGGTCTGGGGCTGATTCCGCCGTGCGCGGTTATGATCCAGATGCATTTGAGGATAACATGGCTGCGGAGGTTCAGGTTTTGGGGGTTCTGTACCCCCCCAGTCAGTTTGTAACAACGGAGGCACATCAGGGCCCGCATTGGGCTGCCTTTTCTAATTTACTGACTACGCTGGTAACTAGACTCGCGCCCCCTATTGGACCTCCTGTGCCTTATCAGCTTTATATGGTCCCTGCGGTTAATCCGCCATGAACAGATGCTCTGTCCACTCAGTTACAGCAATTGAATTACTCTTTGGATAAACGTATTCCTGACCCTCGCCCCCCTAAGACTAAACCTAAAAAGTCCTCTAAGCAGACTGTTACTTCCTCTCAATCCACGCATATTCCGGATACCTCTTCCGATGCAGATGGCGTGTATATTGACCCTACAGACTCTGATCATTATGTTTCTGATGGGGAATCTGTTTCACAGGTGAATGTTCCTGATCTATTAGAGGCTATCAGGCTCATTCTTCAGATTGATGATGATCCTGAGCCTGCTACTACATCTAAGAAACCGGACAGGTTCAAACGTCAGAAGGTTACTAAATTGGTTTTACCTCATTCTGACCACTTGGTTGACATACGTCAGGAATCCTGGGAAAACCCAGGAAAGAAATTCACCCAGCACAAGAAGATGCTATCCCGCTATCCCCTTGCGACAGAATTGAGTAAAAATTGGGAAACGCCACCGCCGGTGCAAATCGCTCGGCTGGTGGTGTCCTCTGCTCTGCCTGTCACTACCGTCACTTCTCTCAAGGAGCCGACGGATAAGCATGTGGAGGGCTGCTTAAAAGCTATCTTTACCCTTGCAGGGGCTGCGCATAGGCCCACCATTGCGTCTACTTGGGCCGCAGAAGCTGTTGAGGCGTGGGCTCAGGAAATAGAGGCTGAGTTTCCGTCCAATTTTTCTGAACATGCCAGACAATGTCTCTCTTATATTGTCACGCCATCTCATTACATTAAAGAAGCAGCTTCAGATGCAGGTGTTCTGGCGGCCAAGGCTGCTACGACATCCATTTTGGCTCGCCGTATTCTCTGGTTGCGGTCCTGGTTGGTGGACTTGGACTCTAAGAAAACCCTGGAGGTGCTCCCGTTTAAAGGAAACATCCTCTTTGGTGAGGATCTCAACAAGATTGTCGCTGACTTGGCATCTGCTAAGACTGCATGTCTACCTAGTACTACTCCTTCTTCGGGCCCGAAGGCTAAGCGTACTTCCTTTCGATCCTTTCACCCTCTGGGTAAGGCAAAGGGTCAGGCGTACCCGAAACAGTCTCGCACTTCCAAAACCACCAAGCCCAAGCCTAAACGTGCCTGGGCTGCCCGTCAGCCGGCTTCCATATCTGACAAGCCTGCGGCATGACGGGGCGGGACTCCCCCTGGAGGATCCCAGGGTGGGAGGCCATCTTCTACAGTTCACCCTGGTAAGGTTGAAGACCACTTCCGACGCTTGGGTGCAGGAAGTCGTCACTCACGGATATGCTATATCCTTCAAGACACGTCCCTCTCCTCGCTGTTGCCTGACGGACAACCCTTCGGATCAGGGGAAGGCAACAACTCTCCATTTAGTGGTACAATCCCTCCTGGACACCGGAGTGGTAACACCGGTGCCTCTTGCTCAGAGGGGCAGGGGGTACTATTCAACGCTGTTCCAGTCCCCAAACCGAATGGTTCCTCCCGGCCCATTCTCAACCTCAAATCTTTGAACAAGTTTGTGAGGGTGTCCAAGTTCCGTATGTAGACCCTTCGCTCTATTGTCCTGGCTTTGGAACCAGGGGACTATATGGTATCCCTGGATATACAGGATGCTTACCTGCATATCCCTATTGCCATGTCACATCAGCAATACCTGCGGTTTGCTATTGGCAATCTCCATTACCAATTCTGGGCCTTACTGTTTGGCCTGACCACGGCTCCGCGAATTTTCACCAAGGTCATGGCAGTTATGACGGCTTCACTCCGCCGTCGGGGCATCCGGATCCTGCCATATCTGGACAACCTGCTGATCCTGGCCCATTCCCCAGAAGTTCTCCTCCGTCATTTGGATCTGACGGTCCATTTACTGCAAGCCCACGGGTGGCTCATCAACTAGAAGAAATCATCCCTGGTCCCTGCCCAGAGCATGGTGCTTCTGGGAGCGTTGTTGGACACACACAACCAGAGGTTGTTTTTGTCACAGGAGAAAGTCCTGAAGCTTCAGGACAAGATACGTTGCTTCCTCTCTCGTCCGCGTGTGTCAATACACTTGGCGATGCAGGTACTAGGCCTCATGGTGTCTGCTTTCGACATGGTGGAGTATGCTCGATTTCATTCCCGCCCTCTGCAGAAACAGATTTTTGCCTAGTGGGACGGCCTGCCTCACCGGATCAGGTCTCAAATGATCTCCTTGTCTCCGGAGGTCCGTCTGTCACTGACCTGGTGGCTGCAGGACCATCGATTGAGCAGGGGTCGTCCCTTCTGGATCTCCAACTGGGTCTTCTGACAACGGATACCAGTCTGAGGGGTTGGGGCACGGTGTTGGAGCAACACTCTCTTCTGGGTCGGTGGACCAGGGAGGAGTCTCTCTACCCGATAAACATTCTGGAATTGCGGGCAGTGTTCAATGCTCTGAAACTGGCCCGGCATCTGGTACCGAAGAGGCCTGTTCAAGTACAGTCAGACAATGCCACCATGATGGCGTACATACATCATCAAAGCGGCACTCGAAGCCGCATGGCAATGATGGAAGTGTCAAAGATTCTTAAATGGGCGGAACGCCATCTGCCAGCCATATCGGCAGTGTTCATTCCGGGGGTCCTCAACTGGGAAGCGGACTTCCTCAGTCGTCAGAACGTACTCGCCAGAGAGTGGAGCCTTCATCCGGAAGAATTTCAACTCCTAGTGGACAAGTGGGGCCTACCAGATGTAGACCCGATGGCGTTTCGACACAATCACAAGGTTCCGGTCTTCGGAGCAAAAACAAGGGATCCTCAAGCGGCGTTCGTGGACGCACTGGCTATTCCATAGAACTTTCGGATGCCGTACGTTTTCCCTCCGGTGTCACTCCTGCCGAGTAGTGAGGAAGTTCAAGCAAGAAGGAGGAATCCTTCTTCTAATAGCTCCAGCGTGTCCCAGACGGCATTGGTTCTCAGACCTCCAGGGTCTCTCGCTAGAGCGTCCTCTTCTGCTTCCGCAACGACCAGATCTCCTCGTTCAGGGCCCTTGCGTTTACCAGGATTTGGCCCGACTGGCTTTGACGGCGTGGCTCTTGAAGCTTCCGTACTGAGGGCCAAAGGATTTTCTGAGGCGGTCATTCAAACTATAGTTGAAGGCCATAATCCGGCTTCTGCTCGGATTTACCATAGAGTCTGGTATTCTTATTTTGCTTGGTGCGCATCTAACAATCATGATGTTTTCAAGTTTAGTACGGCCAAACTTTTGTCCTTCCTACAACAGGGCCTGGACTTGGGCTTTCGGCTGGCTTCCCTCAAGGTTCATATTTCTGCCTTGTCGGTATGGTTTCAGAGAAAAATTGCGACTCTGCCTGATGTTCATGCCTTCACTCAGGGTGTTTTTATGTCCCACCTGTGGCTCCTTGGGATATGTCGGTGGTTCTGGAGGCTTTGCAAGAGTCTCCATTTGAACCTCTTGAGTCTGTGGACCTTAAGTGGCTTTCCTTCAAGGTCTTGTTTCTGCTGGCTATTGCCTCTGCTAGACGGGTATCAGATTTGGGTGCCTTGTCTTATAGGTCTCCCTATCTGATTTTTCACCGTGACTGGGCGGTTCTTTGAACGCACCCTGGTTATCTACCTAAGGTGGTGTCTTCTTTCCACCTTAACCAGGAGATTGTGGTTCCGGCCTTTGTCTCTCCGGCTTTATCCTCCAAAGAGCGGTCTTTGGATGTAGTACGGGCTCTCCATATCTATGTGAGGAGGACAGCCTCCATTAGGAAGTCTGATTCTCTCTTTGTACTATTTGGTTTTCACAAACGTGGCTGGCCTGCTAACAAGCAGACCTTGGCCAGATGGATTAGAATGGTGATTGCATATGCTTATGTACAGACTGGCCTTCCAGCTCCTGCTTCGATCAAAGCCCATTCTACTCGGTCTGTTGGACCTTCTTGGGCGGCCCGTCGTGGTGCGGCCCTTGAACAATTGGGCAAGGAGGCTACGTGGTCCTCCGTGAACACGTTAATAAGGTTCTATGCCTTCTATACTTCCGCCTCCCAGGATGCTTCCTTTGGACGCCGGGTTCATGTGCCCGCTACAGTGCGTCCCCTCCCATAAGGAACTGCTTTAGGACATCCCAAATATCATTCCCTGTGGAATACCAGTGTTCCCCGCTGCTATTATGGTAAGAACTTACCCTTGTTAAATCTCTTTCTGCGAGGTACACTGGATTCCACAGGGCGCCCACCCTGACGCACTTACCTTCTTTGGGTTTGTATGGCATTAGCCGCTGATACCTTCTCCTGTCGTTAGAATGGGGTGTACGTGGCTACTAAAGGCTGTCGTCTCTTTTGCCTACTACTGCTTTGGACTGGTTAACGAAACTGAGCTCCTGTGCACGGAGGCGGGGTTATAGAGGAGGCGGCGCTGAGCATCTTGGGAACAGTCAAAGCTTTTAGCTTCTTGGTGCCTCGGATTAAGATCCTACTCTACACCCCAATGTTATTCCCTGTGGAATCCAGTGTACCTCGCAGAAAGAGATTTAACAAGGGTAAGTTCTTACCATAAATCTCCTTTTATGTAATATAGTTCTGCAAAATGCTCCAATTTGGCCAGAAACTACATATCGGGATGATATCACTCCAGAGTGTACCCAGCTTTAGCGTTTTAGATGAAGAGTTCAATTGTGGTCTTATCAGACCATAAAATCTTTCACGCCTTTGGGCACACTGTAGCTGGGCTGTCATATGAGTTTGTTTCATCAAGGGCTCTTGTCTTGCCCCCATGTCATACAGCCCGATTTATCACGCATGCGTGCTTTTGTCATCCCATGTACAGTTACTCTCATCTTTGACTGTAACTCCTTTAGAGTTGCCATTGGCCTCTTGTGGCCTCTTAGTTTTGAAGGACAGCCTGCTCTAAGATTAACGATTGTTCAATATTTTCTCTATTTTTGTTGAAATGAACTTAACTGTGCATTGGTGTATGTTCACTACTTTGGCAATATTCTTGTTCCCTTTTCCTGAATGGTACTTCTCAACAAACTTGTCCTGAATCTGTTTGGAATGTTCTTTTATCTTAAGTTTTGTAGTCATTGCTTGGGAATGCAATAACTTGTTAGGGGAGTTTTCAGAGACAGATGGATTCATGCTGTAATCATCTGACACACAGGTGTATTCCATTACACTGGTGGTTTCCAAACTTTTTTGGCCCATACTTTGAATAACTGCGCCCTAAGGTTTCAGAATTTCTCTTACGTCCTACGGGATACTGGGATTCCATTTAGTACCATGGGGGTATAGACTGGTCCACTAGGAGCCTTGGGCACTTTAATAATTTGACAGTGTGTGCGCTGACTCCTCCCTCAATGCCCCTACTACCAGACTCAGTTTAGAAAATGTGCCCGGAGGAGCCAGTCACGTTGCTGGAAGCTCCTGAAGAGTTTTCTGCATTTATTTTTTCTCTGACGTCCTAGTGGATGCTGGGTACTCCGTAAGGACCATGGGGTATAGACGGGCTCCGCAGGAGACTGGGCACTCTTAAAAGAAAGATTAGGTACTATATCTGGTGTGCACTGGCTCCTCCCTCTATGCCCCTCCTCCAGACCTCAGTTAGTATCTGTGCCCGGCCAGAGCTGGATGCACCCTAGGGGCTCTCCTGAGCTTCCTAGAAAAGAAAGTATTTGTTAGGTTTTTTATTTTCAGTGAGATCTGCTGGCAACAGACTCACTGCTACGTGGGACTGAGGGGAAAGAAGCGAACCTACCTGCTTGCAGCTAGCTTGGGCTTCTAAGGCTACTGGACACCATTAGCTCCAGAGGGATCGAACACAGGCCCAGTCCTCGGTCGTCCGGTCCCGGAGCCGCGCCGCCGTCCCCCTTGCAGAGCCAGAAGAACGAAGAGAAGTTGAAAATCGGCGGCTGAAGACTCCGGTCTTCATTAAGGTAGCGCACAGCACTGCAGCTGTGCGCCATTGCTCCCTTAGCACACCACACACTCCGGTCACTGATGGGTGCAGGGCGCTGGGGGGGGCGCCCTGGGCAGCAATTAGATTACCTTACTTGGCGAAAAGCACATAATACAGTCTGATAAACTGTATATGTGCATTAACCCCCGCCATTAAAGTACATAAAAGGACAGAAGCCCGCCGCTGAGGGGGCCGGGCCTTCTTCCTCAGCACACCGGCGCCATTTTCTCTTCACAGCTCAGCTGGAAGGAAGCTCCCCAGGCTCTCCCCTGCAGTATCCTGGTACACAAAGGGTAAAAAAGAGAGGGGGGGGCACATAAATTTAGGCGCAAAACTGTGTATATAAGCTGCTATAGGGGAAAAATCACTCAGTATAGTGTACATCCCTGTATTATATAGCGCTGTGGTGTGTGCTGGCATACTCTCTCTCTGTCTCTCCAAAGGGCCTGGTGGGGGAACTGTCTTCAAATAGAGCATCCCCTGTGTGTGTGGTGTGTCGACATGTCTGAGGTAAAAGGCTCCTCTAAGGAGGTGATAGAGCGGATAAGTGTGTGGGAGGGTGTCTCCGTCAACAACGCCGACACCTGTTTGGATATGTGTAAGTGCTGAGGTAAAATTATTGCACAAAAGGTTAGGGAACAGAAAGGAAATCTACCCTGGTCTGTCCCTATGTCACAGAGTCCTTCAGAGTCTCTCTATGTTCACTATCCAAAATAACAAAGTATCGACACGGAGTTTAACTCCACTGTCGACTACGATAATGCAAAGTTACAGCCAAGAGGGCTAAAAGATATTCAATATATGATTATTGGAATAAAAGATGATTTGCATATCACTGATGACTCATCTGTCCCTGACACGAGAGTACACATGTTAAGGGGAAGAATGCTGAGGTAAATTTCCCTCCTCCTCATGAGGAAAAAGAGCGGGAATCTCCAGACAAGAGACTGCAGCTTCCCACAAGAGAATTCTCAGGCTGGATCCTTTCCCCACTAGGGCCAGGATGTGTTGAGAATCTTTCCCTTGGGTGTCCTGTTTGCACTAGCTATTCTCAGGGATCCTGCAGATAGTGTGCACATTCTAGTATACTACCCAGACCGACGATTGTGTCGGCATGGGTTTATAGCACTGTGGCAGCGCGGGCAGGTACCTTATCAGCAGAGATTGAGACCCTAGTATGCATATATATATTTTAAGATGCTGTCTTAAGTGATAGATATATAATTATAAAGCATGCCCAAAGGGACATGAGTATACTGGGTCCTAGAGACAAAAGCTATGTCGATTTCTGCTTGACGTGTCCTGTAGAATATACATTGGACAGATGATGCCGACTTAAGAGGCATATGGAAGGCTGAGGATTGTGTGGAGAAAGGTTCTCGGGCCTGGTCTCCACAGCTATAGCTGGTAATTCTGATATTGTGCCTTAAATTCCTGCACAGCCTAGGAAAGCACGACATTATTAAATGCAGCTTTTCGAATAAAGAAACAAGAAAGTCTGAGGTGCGTCCTTTCTTGTCAGAGCCGGGGGCAGAGGAAAGAAGCTGTACAACACAGCTAGTCCCCAGGAACAGAAGTCCTCCCCGGCCTCTACAAAAATCCACCGCATGTCGCTGGGGCTCCACAGGCGGAGCTAGGCCCGGTGGGGACACGCCTTCGTAAGTTCAGCCACAAGTGGGTTCACTCCCTGTTAGATCCCTGGGCAATAGAAATTGTATCGCAGGGATACAGGCTGGACTGTGAGAAGATGCCCCCTCACCGAGGACCCGGCGGGCTTCCCCCCAAGAGAGGGAGCCAGTGTTAACTGCAATTCGTAAATTGTATCTTCAACAGGTGGTGGTCAAGGGTCCCCTCCTTCAACAAGAGGGTGTTATTATTCGACCATGTTATAATCCCAAAACCAGACGGTTCGGTTAGACCCATATTGAATTAAAATCCCTGAACATATACCTGAAAAGGTTCAGGTTCAAGATGGAATCGCTAAGAACGGTCATTGCAAGCCTGAAATGAATCGGGACATAAGGGATGCATACCTTCGTGTCCCCATTTATCCACCTCATCAGGCGTACCTCAGAATTGCGGTACGGGATTGTCATTACCAATTTCACCAAGGTAATGGCGGATATGATGGTGCTCCTGCGGAAGCAAGGTGTCACTATTATCACATACTTGGATGATCTCCTCATAAAAGCGAGATCAAGAGAGCAGTTGCTGGACAGCGTATCACCTTCTCTGGAAGTGAAACGGCAACACGACGGGATTCTATATATTCCGAAGTCGCAGTTGGTTCCTACAGCTCATCTGCCTCGCCTAGGCATGATCCTAGACACAGACCAGGAGAGGGTTTATCTCCCGATAGAGAGAGCTCAGGAGCTCATGACACTGGTCAGGAATCTATTGAAAACCAAAACAGGTGTCAGTGCATCACTGCATTCGAGTCCTGGGAAGGATGATAGCATCATACGAGGCCATCCCCTTCGGCTGGTTCCATGCAAGGACAATGGAACTTACTGGACAAGTGGTCCGGATCACATCTTCAGATGCATCGGTTAATCACCCTATCCCCCAGGGCCAGGGTGTCTCTCCTGTGGTGGCTGCGGAGTGCTCACCTTCTCGAGGGCCGCAGATTCGGCATTCAGGACTGGGTCCTGGTGACCACGGATGCAAGCCTCCGAGGGTGGGGGGCAGTTACACAGGGAAGAAAATTCCAAGGTTTGTGGTCAAGCCAACAGACTTGCCTTCACATCAATATCCTGGAACTAAGGGCCATATACAACGCCCTAAGTCAAGCGGAGTTCCTGCTTCGCAACCAACCGGTTCTGATCCAGTCAGACCGCAGGGGCTCATGTAAACCGCCAGGGCGGCACAAGGAGCAGGGTGGCGAGGGTAGAAGCCACCAGAATTCTTCGCTGGGCGGAGAATCAAGTAAGCGCACTGTCAGCAGTGTTCATTCCGGGAGTGGACACGACCTCCACCCGGGAAAGTGGTGACTTCATCAGGAAGTCTTCACGCAGTTTTGCAAATTGATGGAAACTGCCTCAGGTGGACTACATGGCGTCCCACCTCAATAAAAAGATAAAAAAGGTTTTAAGCTGGGTCAAGGGGCTCTCAGGCGATAGCTGTGGTCGCACTAGTAACACCGTGGGTGTTCCAGTCGGTCTATATATTCCCTCCTCTTCCTCTCAGACCCAAGGGCTGAGAATTGTAATAAACGGAGGAGTGTGAACAATATTCTTTGCTCCGGATTGGCCAAGAAGGACTCGGTACCCGGAACTGCAAGAAATGCTCTCAGAGGACCCATGGCCTTTGCCTCTCAGTCAGGACATGTTGCAACAGGGACCCTGTCTGATCCAAGACTTACCGCGGCTGCGTTGGACGGCATGGCGGTTGAACGCCGGATCCTAGCGGAAAAGGGCATTCCGGATGCAGTTATTCCTACGCTGATAAAGGCTAGGAAAGACGTGACAGCAAGACTTTTTCACTGTATATGGCGAAAATAGGTTGCTTGGTGTGTGGCCGGGAAGGCCCTACAGAGGAATTCCAGGGGGGTCGATTCCTGCACTTCCTACAGTCAGGAGTGACTATGGGCCTAAAATTAGGATCCACAAAGGCCAAGATTTTGGCCCTATCCCTTTTTCTCTCAAAAAGAACTGGCTTCACTGCCTGAAGTTCGGACGTTGTTACAGGGGTGCTGCATATTCAGCCCCTTTTGTGCCTCCAGTGGCACCTTGGAATCTTAACGTGTGTTGGATTCCTAAAATCCCACTGGTTTGAGCCACTTAAGACTGTGGAGCTAAAATATCTCACGTGGAAAGTGGTCATGCTTTTGGCCTTAGCTTGGACTAGGCGTGTGTCAGAATTGTCGGCTTTGTCATGTAAAAGCCCATATCTGATCTTCCATATGGAAAGGGCAGAATGGAGGACTCGTCCCCAATTTCTCCCTAAGGTGGTATCATCGTTTCATTTGAACCTACCTATTGTTGTGCCTGCGGCTACTAGGGACTTCGAGGATTCCAAGTTGCTGGACGTAGTCCGGGCCCTGAAACTTTATGTTTCCAGGATGGCTAGAGTCAGAAAAACTGACTCGCTATTTATCCTGCATGCACCCAACAAGCTGGGTGCTCCTGCTTCAAAGCAGACTATTGCTCGCTGGATCTGTAGCACGATTCAGCTTGCACATTCTGCGGCTGGACTGCCGCATCCTAAATCTGTAAAAGCCCATTCCACGAAGAAGGTGGTCTCTTCTTGGGCGGCTGCCCGAGGGATCTCGGCTTTACAACTTTGCCGAGCTGCTACTTGGTCGGGTTCAAACACTTTTGCAAAATTCTACAAGTTTGATACCCTGGCTGAGGAGGACCTTGAGTTTGCTCATTCGGTGCTGCAGAGTCATCCGCACTCTCCCGCCCGTTTGGGAGCTTTGGTATAATCCCCATGGTCCTTACGGAGTACCCAGCATCCACTAGGACGTCAGAGAAAATAAGAATTTACTCACCGGTAATTCTATTTCTCGTAGTCCGTAGTGGATGCTCTGAGCCCGTCCCAAGTGCGGACTCTCTGCAATACATGTATATAGTTATTGCTTAACTAAAGGGTTATTGTATGAGCCATCTGTTGAGAGAGGCTCAGTTATTGTTCATACTGTTAACAGGGTATAGTTATCACGAGTTGTACGGTGTGATTGGTGTGGCTGGTATGAGTCTTACCCTGGATTCCAAATCCTTTCCTAGTAATGTCAGCTCTTCCGGGCACAGTTTCCCTAACTGAGGTCTGGAGGAGGGGCATAGAGGGAGGAGCCAGCGCACACCAGATATAGTACCTAATCTTTCTTTTAAGAGTGCCCAGTCTCCTGCGGAGCCCGTCTATACCCCATGGTCCTTACGGAGTACCCAGCATCCACTACGGACTACGAGAAATAGAATTACCGGTGAGTAAATTCTTATTATCTGTTTGTTATTTTCATGCAGAACTGGATGGCACCAGCCTGCCTGCTTCGTGGGACTTAGGGAGGGGAACGGCCCAACCTCTTCAAGGGTTAATGGTCCCGTTCCTTGCTGACAGGACAATAGCTCCTGAGGGAACTATTCGCAAGCCCCACCACGGCGAGCGTACATTCCCGCAGCACGCCGTAACCCCTAACAGAGCCAGAAGAAAGAAGAGTGATGAGTACTAAGCCAGCGTCCCGGTTAGGTGGTCGCCGGCCATTATGGCGGCATGAGGGTACGGAGACGCACGGTTTCTACATGGGGCGGCTGGGTCTCCAGACTCAGTACACAGTGCAGACGCACAGCTTTTGAGGGGGCAAACTGAGTCTCAGTATACTATATGTGTACACAGTACCCAGACTGGTATTACAGACTTTAAAGCGGGCTGACTCCATTTTAGGCACAAAACTACCCCAGCCAGTATAAAAAAGAGCGGGAAGACCGCATGCAATTGAATGGCCGGGGCTTCACTATGAGCGGATCCAGCAGCTTACCAGCGCCATTTTCCCTCTGCAGTGGACACAGACACTGACTGACAGGGACGCGCAGCTCCTCCGGAGAGGCTCCATATTACCTCAGCGGTACCAGGGGGTCATAGCAGGGGGGAGCGATTATTAGTGTACTAAGTCCCCAATCTGGGTACTTAGTCTGCGACCCGGATAAGCTTGGCATTAGCCGTAAGGGCGCTGTGTGCTGGCTCCATACTATCTCTGTGTCTCCCTGGAAGGGCTCTTTATTGGTTAATTGTGCATTTCTCTGACATCTTAGAGGATGCTGGGGTCGACATTAGTACCATGGGGTATAGACGGGTCCACTAAGAGCCACTGGCACTTTAAAAGATTGCGAGTGTGGGCTGGCTCCTTCCTCTATGCCCCTCCTACGAGACTCAGTTTAGAAAATGTGTCCGGAGGAGCCGGTCACAGCTAGGGGAGCTCTCCAGAGTTTCTCTAGTAAAGTTATTTTTTAGAGTTTATTATTTTACAGGGAGGGCGCTGGCAACAGTCTCCCTGCTTCGAGGGACTAAGGGGGGAAGTAGTGTCCACCCTGCGGGGTCTGAGCCACTATCTCCGCTGACAGGACACTGAGCTCCTGAGGGGATTGAACGTTCCCCGCCACAGGGGATCGCTCACCCCGGCAGCATGCCGCCACCCCCTTACAAAGCCAGAAGATCAGAAGATGGCGAGATATGGCGGCACAAGGGTAGGAGCGCAGCGCTGAGCGGCTGCTCTCTGGGAAGGCTCAGTGGCATACAGTGTTAATACCCTACACTGGTCACAGACGCTAACCGGAGACTGAATTCCCAGGCTAGCGACAGAATCCGCAGTACACAAATGCTAACCGGCCCCGGCTAGCGACGGAATCCTCAGGCCAGTATAAACAATTGTGCGGGAAGACGCGCCGTCTTCAGGAGGCGGAGCTTCTCCTCAGAGCGGACCCTGCAGCGATCAGCGCCATTTTCCTGCCTGCAGCTCCTGTACAAGGGAGCTGTCCCTCCAACAACTTCAGCTATCCTGAGCGGTACCAAGGGGTTGCAGAAAGGGGAGGGGAGGTTGTGTAAAATCTGTGTAGTCTATTAAGGTACACAGATAGCGCTGGTAGTTTTATTTGTTCTACCTCAGAGAGCGCTGTGTGTGGGTTGGCTCCAATCTCTGTGTCTCTCTCTGCCATACTTGGGAGGGAGCTGTGACTGACAATTCCTGTGTGTGTATGTGGGTGTTCAATACCTTTCATAGCCATGTCTAGGGACTTGGTGTCATATGCTGCTGAAGTGGTTTCCTCTCAGGAGAAATCCATTTCATGTACACAAGATTGTAATCACATTGCTGAACCAGAGTTTAAATACCCTAAACTGGTCACAGTAGCTAGCCGGAGACTGAATCCCCAGACTAGCGACTGAATCCTCAGTACACGGGCGCTCGCCGGGGACTGAATCCCCAGGCTAGCGACGGATTCCTCAGGCCAGTATATAGAAGTTGCACGGGAAGACGCGCCATCTTCGGTGGGCGGAGCTTCTTCTCAGTGCGAACTCAGCAGAGTTCAGCTCCATTTTCCGTCTGCAGCTCCACATTGCGTAGACTGCGAACGGTGATGGGGACGTGCTGAGGAGGGGACGGCATCCCTTGCAGGGGGTGCAGCTCATGTGGGAGGCCATTAGCTATATATGTTAAATATTGCTGAGGGGGCTTACTTCACTGACAATAAGAAAGCCTCGCTAACCTTCCCTGCGTCTAATGTATTAAACGCTGTTTGTAATATCCTGAGAGGAGGATAGAATGAATTAGGACATCTATGTCCAGACTGTCAAGGATGGTGGTTTTACGAGTCCCGGGCTCTGCCGCTTTGAAAGAACCGGCTGATCGCGGGATTGACACTATGCTCAAATACATATACACGGCTTCGGGGGCGATATTACGACCTACCATTGCCGTGTATGGATTTCTAAAGCTATAATAAAGCTGACACGTTACTTGAGAAATTGATTAAAATGGATGAAAGTGACATTGAATTGTTCTTACGTAACATACAGGATTCTGCAAGATTTACGGTGGAATCCATGAAAGACCTGGGTTCGACAGCTGCAGTAATTTTTCCCATGTCCGTCTCAGCTCGTCGAGGACTGTGGCTGCGCCAGTGGTCTGCCGACGCAGAATCCAGGAGAGGTGTGGAGACCCTACCCTACATAGGTCAGGCTCTCTTTGGGAAAGCATTGGATACGTGGATCGCCACGGCTACAGCGGGTAAGTCCCCTTTTCTTCCCTCAGCAGCTCCTGCTACGAAGAAACCTTTTTCTTCACCTGCAGCTCAGTCCTTTCGGGTTTCTAAACCAAGAAAGACCAAACCGGCCAACACCTTCTTTAGAGGGGGCCGTCCAAAATCCAAGAAACCTGTTGCGGCAGGTTCCCATGAACAGAAGCCTGCTTCAGGTGCGCCTAAGTCCTCAGCATCACTGGACAGTGCAGCATGGAAGTAGGGCCGGTGGGGGCGAGACGCAGACATTTCATGGACACCTGGGTACTAGATATTGTGTCCCAGGGGTACCGGCTGGAATTTCAAGATCTCCCTCCTCATCAGTTCTTCACATAGGGCTTTCCAGCTTTGCCAGCAGACAGTGCTACCCTGCAGGGAGCCATCCAGAGGTTTGGTCATTGTGCCAGTCCCTCCTCAAAGGCAGAACACAGGTTACTATTCAAACCTTTCCGTGGTACCAAAACCGGATGGTTCGGTCAGGCTCATTCTGAACTTAAAATCATTAAACCCCTTTCTAAGGGAGTTCAAGTTCAAAATGGAGTCTCTAAGAGCAGTGATATCAGGTCTGGAAGAGGGGGAATTCCTGGTATCCCTGCATATCAAGGATGCGTACCTCCACATTCCGATTTGCCTGCCGCATCAGGCTGATCTCCAATTCGCTCTGTAGGACTGTCATTTTCAGTTCCAGGCCCTACCATTCGGCCTCTCCAAAGCACCAAGGGTTTTTACCAAGGTGATGGCGGAAATTATAGTTTTCCTCCGCAGGCAGGAGGTGAACATAATTCCGTATCTCGACGATCTACTGATAAAGGCATCATCCAAGGAGAAGCTTTTTCAGTTAATAGCTCTCACGACCCTGCTTCTCAAGGAACAGGGTTGGTGTCACGATCCGGGTATCTGGACGCCATTTCTTACCCATCAGATGCCTCCTAAGGCTGGCTCAGCGCTCCAGGACCGGATCCCATCTGTTATCCTGATGTGTACATTCCTGTATCCTCTCCTGTCACTCTGGGACGCTGTCACAGTAAACGCCATATTACACCTGGCATGGCGTCTCCCGCGGCCTCCGCCGCCGTCCCTGAACTTCTGCATGCAGAGTGTCTGAGTGGCGATTACGTCAGCCGCGGCCTCCGCTGTGTCCGCGTGGTTGGATGTGCATCTGTCAGCCTGGCGCCGCCTGTCTCCGGTGGCCGGCGCCGCCATTACTGTTTTCATTACCACATGGATTACAAACCAAACTTCCCTCCAAGTGTCTGCATGGGCGCAGCCATCTTGGATTCTGTCAGCTGATCATTTCCACCAATCTGTTCTCAGTATTGATAATCTGCATAATTGCCTAGCCAATCCCTTCCTTGCTGCAGGTATAAATACACTGTGCCTGAGCAAGGAAGGCGTCAGTGCTTTGGTTGTCAAACCTAGTTCCTGATTGTCTCTCTCCTGTGATTGTCTTCCAGGTTCCAGCTCCTGTCTCAAGACTTCCACCATAGAGACCCGCACCAGCATTCCACCTGCGGTGTAGCCTGACTCTCCAATCCATTGTGGATTCATCTGTTTCCAGCTACAACATTACCTGCTTCCAGCTCAGCTTCCAGCAGAGTACAGCTTCCCTTAAAGGGCCGGTGTCCTTTCCACACTTTACCACTCTCCACCGGTATTATTATTTCTCCGCTCTCAAGTTCTACATTTCAGTTCATATTTCATCGCTCCCAAGTTCATTTATTATTTAACTGGTTCCAGCCAGTATCCACTCCGTGCTAACAACAGTCTGGTTCCAGCCAGTATCCACAGCAGCTGTTTTATCTTCAGCAACCCAGCTTTTCCTGGAACACCAGCTGGCACAATCCTGGGTTATCTCCATTGCTACAGTCGGGCCTGGTAAGGACTTTCCATCTAGAAGATCATAAGAACTATCTCACACTACCAGTGCCCTGTGGCTCCTGCCATCCTGTAGTACCCAGGAACTGTATTTATTCTTTGCTGACTTTTACGTTTTCTTTTACTGCTGCTGTGTTGCGGAGTTGTCATAATAAACATCATTGACTTTTATCCAAGTTGTCGTGGTCACGCCTTCGGGCAGTTATTATTCATGTTACTTACATGTCCAGGGGTCTGATACAACCTCCCAGGTTCCGGTACATCTCAGCCCCTACAACTGAGGCTGCCTCCCGTCAGCTCAGGCCCTCAGTTGTGACAGTAAGCACTGACCTAATGAATCCAGCCGGAGACCAGGATCAAGCGGCCAGGCCGATGCAAGAACTGGCAGCCCGACTAGAACATCAGGAGGCTGCACAGGGCTACATCATCCGCTGTCTCCAGGATCTCTCTACTCGGCTGGATGGGATTCAGACAACTCTCCGTGGATCAGGCGCGTCTGGTGCGTCAACCACAGTGACTCCAGCTATAACCCCACCCACCTTACCCATTTCTGCTCCACGTCTTCATCTTCCAACGCCAGCAAAATTTGACGGATCTCCAAGATTCTGCAGGGGATTTCTCAACCAGTGTGAGATTCAGTTTGAGCTACAACCTGGCAATTTTCCCAGTGACCGTACAAAAATTGCCTACATTATTTCTCTTCTCAGTGGCTCAGCCCTTGATTGGGCATCACCGTTATGGGAGAGGTCCGACACCCTGCTATCTTCCTACACTGCCTTCGTGTCAACATTCAGGCGCATCTTCGACAAGCCAGGCCGGGTAACCTCAGCTTCATCCGAGATTCTCCGTTTACGCCAGGGGTCACGTACTGTAGGACAATATCTGATACAGTTCCAGATCCTGGCATCCGAACTGGCATGGAACGACGAGGCCCTGTATGCTGCATTCTGGCATGGCTTATCTGAGCGTATTAAAGATGAGTTAGCTACCAGAGACTTACCTTCTAAGTTAGATGAGCTAATCTCACTCTGCACGAAAGTTGATTTACGTTTCAGAGAGAGAGCAACTGAGCGTGGAAGATCATTTGCTCCAAAATCTTCTGCTCCTCCTCCTCGTCAACTGTCACCATCTAAAGATGAGCCCATGCAACTTGGCCGTTCCCGTTTAACTCCTGCTGAGCGCCGAAGACGTCTCTCCGAGTTTCTCTGTCTCTATTGTGCAGCTCCGTCTCACACCATTAATGCCTGTCCCAAACGTCCGGGAAACTCCAAATCCTAGCTCGCCAAGGAGAGGGCCGGCTAGGAGTAATGATCTCCTCTCCATCTCCTCAAGATTGTAATCTCCCAGTCTCGCTTCAAGTTGCTCAACGTTATCGGAACGTCATTGCCCTCCTTGATTCCGGAGCAGCTGGGAACTTTATTACCGAAGCCTATGGTAAACGGTGGTCCCTACCCACCGAGAGACTTCCTTCGTCCATTTCTTTAACTGCCGTGGATGGCAGCAAAATTTTTGATGCAGTTATTTCTTTAAGGACTCTACCAGTTCGTCTGAGAGTAGGAGTTCTTCATTCCGAACTTATTTCTTTTTTAGTGATTCCAAGAGCCACACATCCTGTGGTCCTGGGCCTTCCATGGCTCCGTCTTCACAATCCTACAATTGATTGGACGACTACGCAAATCCTGGCATGGGGTTCCTCCTGTGCTGAGACATGTTTGTTTAAAGTATTGCCTGTCTGTTCTTCCTCCCCCAGGTCGTCTGATGTTCCACCTCCTCCATATCAAGATTTCACGGATGTGTTCAGTAAAGCTTCTGCTGATATCCTTCCTCCTCATAGAGAATGGGACTGTCCGATTGATCTCGTTCCAGGGAAGGTTCCACCTCGAGGCCGAACTTATCCGTTGTCTCTGCCTGAGACGCATTCTATGGAGGAATATATTAAAGAGAACCTAGCAAAGGGGTTCATTCGACCTTCTTCTTCTCCAGCCGGCGCAGGCTTCTTTTTTGTAAAAAAGAAAGATGGTGGTCTGCGGCCGTGCATCGACTACAGAGGTTTGAACGACATTACCATCAAGAACCGTTATCCTTTACCCCTGATTACTGAGCTCTTTGACAGAGTTAGCGGAGCTACCATCTTTACTAAGCTGGACTTGCGAGGTGCATACAATCTCATCCGGATCCGTGAGGGTGACGAGTGGAAGACCGCCTTTAACACCCGTGACGGACATTATGAGTACCTCGTCATGCCCTTCGGATTGAGCAATGCTCCAGCTGTCTTCCAGCATTTTGTCAATGAGATCTTCAGAGACATTCTATACCGTCATGTCGTGGTCTATCTAGACGATATCCTCATTTTTGCCAACGATTTAGAGGAACATCGTTTTTGGGTTAAAGAGGTTCTGTCCCGTCTCCGTGTCAATCATCTCTATTGCAAATTAGAAAAATGCGTCTTTGAAGTCAAGTCCATTCCGTTTCTAGGGTACATTGTGTCCGGTTCCGGACTAGAGATGGATCCTGAGAAACTACAAGCAATCCAAAATTGGCCGGTACCCTTAACCCTCAAAGGGGTCCAGAGGTTCTTAGGGTTCGCCAACTATTACCGAAAGTTTATACGAGACTTTTCCACCATTGTGGCGCCTATTACTGCTTTCACTAAGAAGGGTGCTAACCCGTCCAAGTGGTCTGAAGAAGCCATGCAAGCATTTCATCTTTTAAAACAAAGGTTCATCTCTGCGCCTGTTCTGAAACAGCCTGACATCGACTCTTCTTTCATCTTAGAGGTGGATGCCTCCTCCGTTGGAGTAGGAGCGGTGTTATCTCAGAGGGCTAAAGATGGCCATTTACACCCTTGCAGTTTCTTCTCCCGGAAGTTCTCCCCAGCTGAGCGCAACTATGCCATTGGCGACCAGGAGTTGCTAGCCATCAAGCTCGCTCTAGAAGAGTGGAGGTATCTGTTGGAGGGAGCTTCTCATTCAATCACCATACTTACAGACCACAAGAACCTTTTATACCTGAAGGGCGCACAATGTCTCAACCCTCGTCAGGCCAGATGGGCACTTTTCTTTTCCAGGTTCGACTTTAAACTCCAGTTCTGTCCGGGCTCTCAGAATCGCAAGGCCGATGCCCTTTTCCGCTCATGGGAGCAAGAAAATGAGTCAGAGTCTTCAGACAAGCATCCTATTATAAATCCGTTGGCATTCTCCACGGTAGGGATGGACTCTACGCCCCCATCAGGGAAAAGTTTTGTGAAGCCGATGCTAAGGTAGAAGCTCATGCATTGGGCCCATGCTTCCCGTTTTGCCGGACATACAGGTATCCAAAAAACCCTGGAGTTTATCTCTAGGTCCTATTGGTGGCCAACTCTGAAAAAGGACGTCTTGGAGTTTATTGCATCTTGCCCAAAGTGTGCCCAACATAAAGTATCCCGCCAGTCGCCTGCGGGGCAACTGGTTCCACTATCCGTTCCCCGTCGACCATGGACCCACTTGTCGATGGATTTCATTACAGACTTACCCATGTGCAACAAGTTCAATACCATCTGGGTGGTAGTTGACCGGTTCACCAAGATGGCACACTTCATTCCTCTCACCGGTCTTCCGTCAGCTTCCAAGTTGGCTCAAGTATTCATACAAGAGATCTTCCGACTCCACGGTCTTCCTGAAGAAATTAAAATCTATAACTGTAAAGTGTAGACGTATGGTGCGCTCGGAGCTGCCCGTAGATTGCCCAGTGAAAAAAAGGTGTCACCTCACACCACAAACAGTGTACAAATATATAGAATATCACCGAGTTATCTTCAGGCGCTTGGTTGTAATCTTTTGAGAAAAACTCCTCAGTGATCCTTTTTGGATCGATTCTTGCCCTCAACCAAAGAGACAAAGTACAAGATGGTGTAATACTGTTAATTAGTATATGTATGAATAGATATGTGAGGTAAACTCCGTACCAGATGGTAGTGTCTAAATAATAGACAATATACGTAGTGGAACAGGGAGGGTGTCAAATTCATCCAGTGGTTCCCAGTATCTCATTCGCACATCACTCCACTAGAAGAGTTCTCATAAACAGAAGAAAAGCAAAAATAGCGTAATATTGCTTTGATATTGATGAAAAAGGCCAAACAAAAATAGCTGGACTCTCACCGTAAGATATGAATCACAAGGCATGTAATAAATCAGTTATCCAGGGATCCCCTGTATCACATCCGTACATCACTCCATTATGGAAATTCTCAGGAATAGAAGATATAAGCAAATATAGTGTAATACTGCTTTAATATATTAAAAAAGGTCAAACAGAAATAGCTGGACTCTCACCATAAGATAAAAATCACAAGGCAGATAGATAATATAATACCAGGCGTCCCCAGCACCTCGCAAGTCCTCTTATGAGTCCTTTCCAGAATTCCACAGACCACCAGCCAACGTGTTTCAATACTTCCAAGTATCTTTCTCAAGGCATGTGTAATTTTCTTCATAGAGGATATCCTATTTATCCCCCCATACTGATGACATCACTTCCTACGAAAAAAAGGCCTATTTCCAGACATGGAATCACCTATTCTCTAAGCATCCTATGTTTCACAATGTTGTGTGTCCAATCCCCTCATCCTGTTCGGATGTTTGTATATCCCCTCTCTGGCGCCAAATATCTTGTCTTCCCGTTTTCAATTCTTTTACGATCCCGGCTCTTTGGAGTGCGTCACTTCCGCTGTGTGACCCGCACGTATGACTTTCCGCTTTCACCGGAAGTGCTATTGTTCCGTATACGTCACTTCCGGCCGCGGTGAATCATGCGTTCCACCGTTAGTTCCGGACTTTTCCTTTCCACCAGTAAACTTTAAAATGGCAGAATGTACTTCAATGCCGGGATCCTTGTTTATCGGGAGACTGCTGGCTTTCCTCAGGAAACATATTCCACATGCAAATGGAAGAATAAATGTACAATTAAATATACAATGTTACAAGTGGTAAAAATGATTAAAAATTTTTTTTTTTTTTTTAAATATTAATTAAACCCATGTTTACTTATAAAAACCATTTCAATTCGAAATCCTTGTTGATGCCATTGGGGGCTAATGTATTAAAATTATATATTGTGGTCATCTCACTTCTTGCTAATTTGACCGCAATATCACCCCCTCTGGCATCTGAAAAGACCTTTTTTAGTATATAAAAATTCTTAATAAATTTTACATCACAGTCATGTATTTCTTTAAAATGTTTCGAAAGTGCGTGTGTGTCTAAACCTTTTTTAATGTTTCTTAGATGTTCTCCCAATCTTACTTTAAAAGCCCTACCCGTCCTACCTATATAAAATTTTCCACATGAACACTCAATAGCATAAATAACGTTAAAGGAGTGGCATGTTAAAAAATGATTAATTTTGAATTTCTTCTTATTGATCCCAACTTCAACTATTTTTTTGCCAAAGGTATTAGGTATTTGTTTGCATCCCACACAACTTCCACACCTGAAGAAACCTTTAGTTAACACACTACCCTGTTTTGGGGAGGGTGGGCATAAGCTCTTTACTAATTTATTCTTCAGACTGGGGGCTCTTCTGAAGATGCAGTTAGGATTCTCCGGTAGTTCCTTCCCTATGACCGGATCTTTTTTGAGTATTTTCCAGTGTTTTTTTATAATCCTTTTTACTTGATAGTGTTGGGAACTATAATTCGTAATAAAGGACCACTTAAAGGTGTCATTATTCATATTATCTTTTCTTCTTTCTGCTTTCTTTAGAAGGTCCTCTCTATCTAAAACATCCACTTTCTTTAGTGATTCTAAAATATCTTGATCCTTATATCCACTATCTTTAAAATTATGAGACATTTCATTTGCTTGAGATAAAAACACGTCTCTATCCGTGCAATTTCTTTTTAGTCTCTTGAATTGACTAATTGGTATGGTGTCCAGCCACCTTCTATGGTGGCAACTTTCCATATCAATATACGTACTGGAGTCCGTAGGTTTCACAAAGTTTCTGGTTTTTATTATTCCTTGATCGATGTAAATACTCAAATCTAAAAAATTGACTGAAGATTGACTTTTTTCAAAAGTCAATACTATGTTGGATTCGTTGTTATTTAAATACGTGCAAAACTGATCTAATTCTTCCATACTACCACCCCAGATAATATAGATGACATTATTTTTATCTGGGGTGGTAGTATGGAAGAATTAGATCAGTTTTGCACGTATTTAAATAACAACGAATCCAACATAGTATTGACTTTTGAAAAAAGTCAATCTTCAGTCAATTTTTTAGATTTGAGTATTTACATCGATCAAGGAATAATAAAAACCAGAAACTTTGTGAAACCTACGGACTCCAGTACGTATATTGATATGGAAAGTTGCCACCATAGAAGGTGGCTGGACACCATACCAATTAGTCAATTCAAGAGACTAAAAAGAAATTGCACGGATAGAGACGTGTTTTTATCTCAAGCAAATGAAATGTCTCATAATTTTAAAGATAGTGGATATAAGGATCAAGATATTTTAGAATCACTAAAGAAAGTGGATGTTTTAGATAGGGAGGACCTTCTAAAGAAAGCAGAAAGAAGAAAAGATAATATGAATAATGACACCTTTAAGTGGTCCTTTATTACGAATTATAGTTCCCAACACTATCAAGTAAAAAGGATTATAAAAAAACACTGGAAAATACTCAAAAAAGATCCGGTCATAGGGAAGGAACTACCGGAGAATCCTAACTGCATCTTCAGAAGAGCCCCCAGTCTGAAGAATAAATTAGTAAAGAGCTTATGCCCACCCTCCCCAAAACAGGGTAGTGTGTTAACTAAAGGTTTCTTCAGGTGTGGAAGTTGTGTGGGATGCAAACAAATACCTAATACCTTTGGCAAAAAAATAGTTGAAGTTGGGATCAATAAGAAGAAATTCAAAATTAATCATTTTTTAACATGCCACTCCTTTAACGTTATTTATGCTATTGAGTGTTCATGTGGAAAATTTTATATAGGTAGGACGGGTAGGGCTTTTAAAGTAAGATTGGGAGAACATCTAAGAAACATTAAAAAAGGTTTAGACACACACGCACTTTCGAAACATTTTAAAGAAATACATGACTGTGATGTAAAATTTATTAAGAATTTTTATATACTAAAAAAGGTCTTTTCAGATGCCAGAGGGGGTGATATTGCGGTCAAATTAGCAAGAAGTGAGATGACCACAATATATAATTTTAATACATTAGCCCCCAATGGCATCAACAAGGATTTCGAATTGAAATGGTTTTTATAAGTAAACATGGGTTTAATTAATATTTTAAAAAAAAAAAAATTTTAATCATTTTTACCACTTGTAACATTGTATATTTAATTGTACATTTATTCTTCCATTTGCATGTGGAATATGTTTCCTGAGGAAAGCCAGCAGTCTCCCGATAAACAAGGATCCCGGCATTGAAGTACATTCTGCCATTTTAAAGTTTACTGGTGGAAAGGAAAAGTCCGGAACTAACGGTGGAACGCATGATTCACCGCGGCCGGAAGTGACGTATACGGAACAATAGCACTTCCGGTGAAAGCGGAAAGTCATACGTGCGGGTCACACAGCGGAAGTGACGCACTCCAAAGAGCCGGGATCGTAAAAGAATTGAAAACGGGAAGACAAGATATTTGGCACCAGAGAGGGGATATACAAACATCCGAACAGGATGAGGGGATTGGACACACAACATTGTGAAACATAGGATGCTTAGAGAATAGGTGATTCCATGTCTGGAAATAGGCCTTTTTTTCGTAGGAAGTGATGTCATCAGTATGGGGGGATAAATAGGATATCCTCTATGAAGAAAATTACACATGCCTTGAAAAAGATACTTGGAAGTATTGAAACGCGTTGGCTGGTGGTCTGTGGAATTCTGGAAAGGACTCATAAGAGGACTTGCGAGGTGCTGGGGACGCCTGGTATTATATTATCTATCTGCCTTGTGATTTTTATCTTATGGTGAGAGTCCAGCTATTTCTGTTTGACCTTTTTTAATATATTAAAGCAGTATTACACTATATTTGCTTATATCTTCTATTCCTGAGAATTTCCATAATGGAGTGATGTACGGATGTGATACAGGGGATCCCTGGATAACTGATTTATTACATGCCTTGTGATTCATATCTTACGGTGAGAGTCCAGCTATTTTTGTTTGGCCTTTTTCATCAATATCAAAGCAATATTACGCTATTTTTGCTTTTCTTCTGTTTATGAGAACTCTTCTAGTGGAGTTACTGGAAAATGGTTTTTTGTTGGAGTTTACTTGGCGCTTCAAAAAATAGACTATGTGGCAGCCTCTTAACTTCTATAGGACTAATCCCAGACAGTCCAAATACATGAAAAAAGAATGCAGAAGAAGATGGCGCTACTGTGTCTAGGGGAAGAGTAGGTGGAAGGGCCAAGTTTGGGGAGAAAGAATCAATAACACAGGATAAGTATTTGTTTTGGCCCTTCCACCTACTCTTCCCCTAGACACAGTAGCGCCATCTTCTTCTGCATTCTTTTTTCTTTCTT